>NC_136887.1:5061674-5302302 GCF_949152265.1 Phoxinus phoxinus
AAGGCTGGCTGTAGCACCAAAAAGTTAAACATTTTGATTTACAATTACATAGTCAAAATTAATTATAACTACATAACTATAACAAACTTATAATTACACTGTTTAACTTCTGTATATTAAAAAATAAAACTATATAATATGATTTACTTATGAATTCAGATATAGGCTACAACTACATATTCTGATACATATTCACATTTAATAAATTCGCATGACATGAAGGTTGAACGATAAACAAAATAAATAAAAAGGGCAACACAGTACATATTCATGTTTAAATAGAACAACATGCAGCAATAATATATATTTATATTCTCGGTTAAAAGCAATAATCATATAAATAACTTTTTGTATTCATTAGTCAACTAAAGGCCTATAAACATCGCACTTGAAACAAACATTTTAAAACTTACCATCGACACCAATAGCCTAGGAAATTGCTTCCCATGCCCTTTCTTTGGCATTTAAATCTTTATACATATTCTGTGGATCATACAGAAGTGTGTATTTTTCCACCTCCACAATTAGACGATTGTCATCCATGTCACTGTCACCTTGTTTTTGAGTTACTTTTCTCTCCACGTGATTGTCTGCTGTGATGCTAGTGCCCCCTCCCCTCCCCATATCATGTATTTCTTGACGGGGAAAAGTCATATCTGATCGCATTTTGCAACTCTTGGGACTACACTGATTTTTTTTTTCTTGATCCTGTAATTTAGTAAATGTAGAACACATTAACTGTAATTATGAGTGTATGATAAAATTATTACAGTTTCTTGTCAATCTGTTTATTTCAATGTGAACAATACGCTGCAGTGCGGTGCAGCACAGCAGAAAATAGACTCTGTGCGTAAACGATCGCTCCACTGCTGTATACGCACCGCAACTGGAACAGATTGCCGGACCGCATCCGTGTGCAGTGTGAAAGCTCTAACCTGTTAACATGGGTACGGAAAAAAATACGCACCGCAAACGCACTGCAAACGGAGTATGTGTGAAACGGGCGTAACACTGAATCAACATTGAATCAATGTTGAAATTTAACATTGATTTTTCAGGTTTGGACCCTGAAATAATGTTATTTCAAATATCAACCAATCAAGAAAAATAAATCAAGACGGACATTAAATCAATATTTTTTCTGTAATGTTTGAATAAAGCAACCAAGCTTCTCAAAGGTTGAGCTTTATTAACATTAAACTTGCAACTGCAATTGTCATGCCAAACACATGTGATTCTCTTATAAACTGGCAGACTCGAGTTCTCCCCCGGATGTCTGCAACTTAACTCCTAGAAAACACTAGGTCTCCACCTATTGGATTAAAGACGTATTACCTCTAACAACAATATAAACTGTTTTATATCACATCACCCTTCCTTATGAGTTACTTAACAAATGTAACATTGAACTGTGAAATTACATTTGTCAGAAAACAACATTTGTTTCACGTTTCTTTTTTTTCTCCGCGAATGTCTTTCTTTATCTAACAAAGTCATTGTATCTCTTAGGAGTTGTAACACTTCGTCCAGACCTTGTTTGCACTCTTTTTGGTGAACTAACTGTAGTGTGACTGGAATCAGACTCAGGCAGATCAGTTCCTGGTTGTTCATACCGCACTGGACTGTTTGGGACATTATCAGGCTCAGTTGCATGTTGATTTTGACCATGAACTTCATTTTTGCCGCTGAGTTTGTTGAACTGAAGTAGATGCTGGTTCAGTGTCACTGACTGTAGGCATCAGGTGTCGTCGATTTTGTCGAAGTACTCCAGTTTCAGATTGAACGAGGTAAGACCGTGGTGATTCACACTTTTTGAGAATAGTCCCAGATCTTATCCAACCTCTTTCAGCATCCAGCTTGACTGCAACAGAAGTTCCAGGTGGAATCTCTGGTAATGTTCTAACCCCGTTTCTTTGGTTGTAATACTTCCTGTAGGTCCTTTTTGCCTTTTGATCAGCCTTTCTCACTAGACGCAGATCGGGCCATTTTGGCCGCAGGTGTGACTCCAATGTGGGAACTGTAGTTCTTATTTGTCTTCCCATCATTAGCTGTGCTGGACTTACACCTGTAGCTTGGAGGGGTGTAGCTCTGTTGCTCATCAAAGCTGTGAATGGGTCAGACTGTTTCAGAATCCTCTTAGCTGTCTGTACAGCCCTTTCAGCTTCTCCGTTTGACTGGGCGTAATAAGGGCTTGAAGTAATGTGCTGAAAATCATAGTCTTTAGCAAAGTCTTTGAAAGCACTGCAGCTAAACTGTGGGCCATTGTCAGTAAAGAGAACATTGGGACAACCCTATCGTGCAAACATGTTCTTTAAGCAAGCACGTGTTGTTTCGCCTGATAAGTTTTGAAGGTGAGCAATGTCAATATATCTTGAAAAATAGTCCACGACTACTAAGTAATGTTGCTTATTCACCTCGCAGATATCAGAGCCGATTCTCTCCCATGGACGGTCTGGGAGTGGAGTGGTTAGAAGTGGCTCCTTCCTTTGGGTAGTTGTTAACTAGCTGCTGGATTTCCTGACTTAAGCCTGGCCACCACACGCTACATCTGGCCCTCTCTCTACATTTCACAATGCCTTGGTGACCACTGTGCAATCTTTGCAGTATGTCAGACCTCATATTTTGGGGAATTATGATCCTGTCATCATAAAGCAGTAGGTCTTGGAAAATTGACAAATGATGGCGTGCACTGTAGTATGATTTCAAAGCTTGAGGGACGTTAGCTGCATACCTGGGCCAGCCATCAGTCACATACTGCCTCACCTTTTGTAGCTCAAAATCCATCTCTATCTCTCTTTTCACAGATTCCAGTTTTGTGTGAGAAATTGGCCATGCATCACTGACTGCATTCTCATAGGCTTCCACTTCTTGCACTAATTCAGAGACCTCTGATGAATTGGTTGGCTGAGGATGTCGTGAAAGCGTATCAGCAACCACCAGTTGTTTGCCAGGTACATATTGTGCAACTGGATTGTAACGCATCATCCGCAGCAACAGCCTTTGACATCTCAGCGGAACTGAATCAAGATCCTTTGCGTTAATCAGTGGAATTAGTGGCTTATGGTCGGTTTGCAGGATGAAACTTTCCAATCCATACAGAAACCGTGAGAATTTTTCACAGGACCACACAGCCGCCAGACACTCTTTTTCGATCTGGGCGTACCTTTTCTCTGCATCGGTCAGCACCCTGGAACAGTAAGCCACTGGTTTCAGCTGTCCATCATGGTCCTGCAGCAAAACGCCTCCCAGACCGTAGCTGCTCGCATCTGCGCTGACGACTGTGGGCTTTGTAACATCATAGACTGCTAGCACAGGAGCTTTTGTGATTAGATGTTTCACCTTTTCGAAGGCTTCCTCTTGTACAGTACCTCAGTACCATACCACATCTCGTTTCAACAGCTCGTTGAGAGGTCGAATAACTTCTGAGAGATGAGGAACATACCTGCCCAGGTAATGAATCATTCCCAGCATTCTCCGTAGGTCTGAGACGTTCTTTGGCTTTTCAAGGTGAGTGATAGCTTCGATTTTGGCTGTGTCTGGGCGAATGCCCTCTTTGTCTATGACATGTCCCAGGTACCTGAGTTGACTCTGGCGTAACAGGCACTTTTCCGTGTTCAGCTTGAGACCAGCCCGGTCAATGGCTTCCAAAGCTTTCTGCAGTCGCTGCTCATGTTCCTCTGGAGTGTTGCTAAATACTAATATATCATCCATGAAAACTGCAACTCCTTCAAGGTCTTTGAGGATTACAGACATTTCCCGTTGGAAGATTTCGGGTGCGCTGGTGATCCCGAACGGTAGCCTGCGTAAAAAATATCTTACAAAAGGAGTAATGAACGTTGTCAGTTTAGCACAGTCTATATCCAGTGGAAGCTGCCAGAAGCCACTAGCTGCATCGAGAAGTGAGAACTTCGGCATGTGCCAGCCTTGGAAGGATGTCATCAATTGTAGGCAGCACAAATTTCTCTCTTTTTACAGCTTTATTTAGTTGTTTTAGATCAACACAAATTCGTATTTGCCCTGTCTTCTTTGGAACGGCCACCATAGGGGCGCACCACTCTGTAGGTTCAGTGATCTCTTCTACAACTCCACATTGTACCATTCTCTCAAGTTCCGCTTTGACTTTTGGGAGCAAGGGCACGGACATCCGTCTTGCAGTGTGCACACTGTATGGTACAGCATCCTCCTTCAGGCAGATTTTAATGGGTTTTGTCTTTACTAGTCCCAGTTCAGAAAAGTAAATGGGTTGGAGCTCTTCTAGCCTCTTAACTAAGCCCATTTCACTTGCTGCATCACGACCAAGGAGATTGTTTACATGGGGACCAGTCACCACATGCTTCAAAAATAAACTGCTCATCTTTAAAGGTAGTTTTAGCTCTAAACTGACCTTTGCATTGCAATGTTCCCCCTGGGCTTTCAAGTTTCACATTGACTTTGTAAAGTTTTGGCTTGTACTTCAAAACTGAAAAGGTTTTTTCAGAAATTAAACTTATATCAGCGCCTGTGTCAATTTTAAAGTTTATGTCTGTGCCCTGAATTGGGAGTGTGACAATCCAAGCTCCACTTTTATTATCAATGTGAGTTAACTCACCCAGGAAATGTGTTACACTGCTGCCCTCTTGTGGTATGCTGACATCATGAACTTCTCGTGTTCTACAAACTACAGCGAAATGTCCCTTTTTCCTGCATTTGCGACACTCAGCACTTTTTGCTGGACAAATTTCACCTTTTCCATGATTTCTGCCACATCTTTTACATCTCCAGTCAGAAACATGCTCAGTCTGGTTTCGTTTTGAGCCACGGTGCTGTCTGCCTCTCTCACTTTGGTGGAATTTTCCTCTCGCGCCGGCCACCTCGCTGATTTGAGCACTGACGCTGGCAGCCTGTTCATTAACGTGTCCACGGACTTGTTCAGACTGTCTCACGAGCTCTACGGCATTTCTGAGTGTCAATTCGGGTATTAATTGAAGCTTTTCTGACAGTGTCACGGTGGGTAGTGGAAAATGGAGAGGACTCAAGTGCGGAGTGAAAATGAAAGGTTTAATTAAGAAAAACATACAACCAATAACAGAAATAGGAACGTAATCCAACACGGAACGGGGCAGGACAGGCATAGACACACGTAACATGTACAACGAACCAGCACAGGACAGCAAACACAGGAAGACTAAATAGGGAGGCAAACAAGGAGGGTAACGAGCAGGACAGGTGGGACAACTAAACCAATAATCAGATAACAAGGGGGAGGGACCAGACAATGACAAGAGCACATGGCCCCAAAATAACAAAACACCCATGTGCATCACCAGACAGGACAGACATGTGACATTACCCCCTCCCTACGGAGCGGCTACCAGACGCTCCATAAGACCAGGGCGGGAAGGGAGGGACAGACCAGGGCGGGACGGGAGGGACAGACCAGGGCGGGACGGAAGGGACAGGCGAAGCGGACAGTTCATCAGGCGGCCAGGGCGAAGCGGACAGTTCATCGGGCGGCCAGGGCGGTGAAGACCCCTCGGGCGGCCAGGGCGGTGAAGACCCCTCGGGCGGCCAGGGCGGTGAAGACCCCTCGGGCGGCCAGGGCGGTGAAGACCCCTCGGGCGGCCAGGGCGGTGAAGACCCCTCGGGCGGCCAGGGCGGTGAAGACCCCTCGGGCGGCCAGGGCGGTGAAGACCCCTCGGGCGGCCAGGGCGGTGAAGACCCCTCGGGCGGCCAGGGCGAAGACGACAGTCCATCTGGCGGCCAGGGCGGAGATGACAGTCCATCTGGCGGCCAGGGAGGAGACGAACAGGATGAAGACGACCACTCGGGCAGCCATGGCGGTGAAGACCCAAGCGGAACAGGAATAGACCCTTGCTCAGGAACAGTCACAGACACCACCGGCTCAGGAACTGCAACAGCAACAGACACCACCGGCTCAGGAACAACAACAGCAACCGGCTCAGGAACAGCAAAAGACACCGGCACAGGAACAGCAACAGACACCACCGGCTCAGGAACTGCAACAGACACCACCGGCTCAGGAACTGCAACAGACACCACCGGCTCAGGAACTGGAACAGACACCACCGGCTCAGGAACAACAACAGCAACCGGCTCAGGAACAGCAAAAGACACCGGCTCAGGAACAGCAACAGGCACCACCGGCTCAGGAACTGCAACAGGCACCACCGGCTCAGGAACTGCAACAGGCACCACTGGCTCAGGAACAGCCACAGGCACCACCGGCTCAGGAACTGCAACAGGCACCACCGGCTCAGGAACTGCAACAGGCACCACCGGCTCAGGAACTGCAACAGGCACCACCGGCTCAGGAACTGCAACAGGCACCACCGGCTCAGGAACTGCAACAGGCACCACCGGCTCAGGAACTGCAACAGGCACCACCGGCTCAGGAACTGCAACAGGCACCACCGGCTCAGGAACTGCAACCGGCACCACCGGCTCAGGAACAGCAACCGGCACCACCGGCTCAGGAACAGCAACAGGCACCACCGGCTCAGGAACTAGGGCGAGCAACTGGGACGGTCCCGGCAGGGCGAGCAGCCCGGGCGGGGCCGGCAGGGCGAGCAGCTCGGGCGGGGCCGGCAGGGCGAGCAGCTCGGGCGGGGCCGGAAGGGCGAGCAGCTCGGGCGGCGCGGCAGGGATGGCAGTTACCTGGGTTAGAACCCACCAGACGACCCGATGAAGAGGTTCCTCTCCTTCTCCTCCTCCGTCTCCGGACCACCGAAATCGGAACAGCAGACACTGGCTCCGACTCAGGAACAGCAGACACTGGCTCCGACTCAGGAACAGCAGACACTGGCTCCGACTCAGGAACAGCAGACACTGGCTCCAACTCAGGAACAGCAGACACTGGCTCCGACTCAGGAACAGCAGACACTGGCTCCGACTCAGGAACAGCAGACACTGGCTCCGACTCAGGAACAGCAGACACTGGCTCCGACTCAGGAACAGCAGACACTGGCTCCGACTCAGGAACAGCAGACACTGAAGAACTGAAGGGCGTCTCCAGGATCCGAGCTAAACGCTCTAAATAACCGATCAGTGCCCCCCCGGCCATGAGAATGGGCATCTCCCGATCTGTCTCCGACAGGGCAGACGTGGGTTGAACCCTCTCTGGCTGGGCAGACGTGACCTGAACAGTCTCTGACTGGGCAGACGTGACGCGAATCACCTCTGACTGGGCAGACGGGACATAAACGGTCTCCGACTGGGCAGACGGGACGTGCACGGTCTCTGACTGGGCCGGCGCAGATCTCCTCCTCCTCCTCCGTCCTCCCCGACGGATGCCTGAAGACTCGAGGCTGGCCGAAACCACCGATGACGTCCCAACGCTGGACGGATCCAGTGACGAGGAATTACCCTCCAAATTCCTTTGGGCGCACATAAAAAAATACTTCTCCAAGGAAATCCCATTCTCCCTCTCAGCAGGAGAAAGTTCACTCCGCTGAATCCACATCTTGGCTGGTTCGTTCTGTCACGGTGGGTAGTGGAAAATGGAGAGGACTCAAGTGCGGAGTGAAAATGAAAGGTTTAATTAAGAAAAACATACAACCAATAACAGAAATAGGAACGTAATCCAACACGGAACGGGGCAGGACAGGCATAGACACACGTAACATGTACAACGAACCAGCACAGGACAGCAAACACAGGAAGACTAAATAGGGAGGCAAACAAGGAGGGTAACGAGCATGACAGGTGGGACAACTAAACCAATAATCAGATAACAAGGGGGAGGGACCACACAATGACAAGAGCACATGGCCCCAAAATAACAAAACACCCATGTGCATCACCAGACAGGACAGACATGTGACAGACAGCTTTCGGTCCTGAATCCCGATCACAAGCCTATCGCGAATATTTTCATCTTTAGCATCACCAAAGTCACATGTGTTTGCTAGCTCGTGGAGGCTACGAATATACTCTTCGGCCATTTCACCTGGCTTTTGAGTCCTCGTGTGGAAACGTGCGCGCTCGTGAATAACATTAACTTTGGGTACAAAGTAGTCATCGAGCTTCTTGATCACAGTTTCATAGTTCTCTCGTTCTTCCTCCCCAAACGTAAATGTCTGATACACTTGTTCAGCTTCTTTTCCCAGTTAATAAAGCAGTGTACAGACCTGGACTTCAGCCTCTTCTTTATCAAGTTTAGTGGCGATCCTGTAGCGTCGAAATCTCTGACGCCATTCTGGCCATCGTTCGGGGTGACCAAAATCAAAACTGTCCGGGGGCTGGAACTTTGCCATGGTGTTAACAGCGCTCCACTTCTGACACCATGTAATGTTTGAATAAAGCAACCGAGCTTCTCAAAGGTTGAGCTTTATTAACATTAAAATTGCAACTGCAATTGTCATGCCAAACACATGTGATTCTCTTATAAACTGGCAGACTCGAGTTCTCCCCCGGATGTCTGCAACTTAACTCCTAGAAAACACTAGGTCTCCACCTAATGGATTAAAGACGTATTACCTCTAACAATAATATAAACAGTTTGAATCAACATTGATTTTTCAGGTTTGGACCCTGAAATAATGTTATTTCAAATATCAACCAATCAAGAAAAATAAATCAAGACGGACATAAAATCAATATTTTTTCAACCTTAATTAAATCACTTATTTAACATTGAATCAACATAGAAACAATATCAAATCAATCTTGCTTTATGAACCGCAGGATTCTATTAATTGTCTGATTTTACTCCTTTCAATCAAAAACAATGTAAGGATGCAATTAATATGGTTTTGAATAAAAAAGTCTCGCAAAGTAAACAACTTTAAACCTTCAGTTTACATGCAAATGTTTTTATTTATGACCCCACACTGTTTGAACAGGACTTAACATCACATTCAGGAAAAACAAGTGGCTCTAAAAATGTGACTAATGGTGACTAAAACCCATGAACATTTTATACAAATAAAACATTATGGCCTGTCTTGTATGCATTTGCAAGGAGGCATTAATCGTCTCAGTTTAGCTTTATTGAAGAGCACATGGAGCAACACTGTATTCCGCTTCTTTACATAGAACGCGTCTCCCTCTGTCTCCGTAACATTTGCCTTCCGTATTCATTGGGTCCCCCTAGTGGGCTGGATAGAACATCACAACTACAGAGGTAATTAACAATACCCTGACACCTCCCTCTTTTAGTCAAATACTTCAGGTTAGAATTCTGTTTAGTTTATAATGATTATAACATCATGTTTCAGTAACCTCACATAACAACAACGACTATGTATTTAACTCTCTAGAACTCACCAGAACATTACACAGAACGTTTTCTTTAGACAACATTATTCTGTCTTTGCCGTCACTTGTAAGTTTCCTACTTTTTCACATCAAATGTCAGAATATTAATTATTACGATCAGGTATAACCAAGTCTGGTCATATAACCCGATAAAGACATTTGTGACTGACAGTCTATTATTACTCAGTCTCTTCTCATAAGTCCAACCGCTCAGCAGGCTTACTCACTCTGCCTGATCTAGTGATATTATGTTTGCTTGCAATTGTCTCTGCAGATAAGTCCGAGTCTCTATGAAGTTGGACTTTCTGTGGTGACTGTTCTGAACTCTCCACTGTCTTTACCGTATTTCCCGGAACTCCGTCAGGCAGCAATTGAAGATGTCTGCGATTTCTCTGTTTCGCTCCCCCCTTTTCATTGAAAACTTCATATGACCTTGGAGAAGTGCTCTCTGCCAGCACCGTAGCAGGTTTTCAATGTTGATTCATCATCCAGCTTTAACAAGACTGAACTCCCTGGCCTGAGAACCGGTAAGTCCTTCGCACCATGTCGTCTGTTAAAGTAGTATGCTTGCTTTTCTTTTGCTGCTTTGTCTTTCTCTCTCACACCTGATTTGTTTGGCCACTTTGGTCTCAGATTTTTCAGTAAAGTGGGTAGAGTAGTACGGATTTTTCTTCCCATAAGCAATTCCGCTGGGCTGACCCCTGTAGTGGCTCGAAAACACATGAGTGCTGTCAACGGGTCATCCTGTTTCAGAATACGCTTCGCTGTCTGAACTGCCCGTTCTGCATGTCCGTTACCCTGTGGATTGTGTGGACTCGATGTGTTGTGCTGAATATCGTACATACCACAAAAGCTCCTCCAAGCCTCACTAGAGAACTGTGGTCCATTGTCGCTAACAATTTGTTCTGGTATGCCGAATCTTGCAAACAACGCTTTAAGTCTCTGTATAACATGTTCAGATGTTGTGGTATGTTGCTGAAGAATTTACAAGTAACGTGAATAGTAGTCAGATACCACCAGATATTGTTTCAATTTATGCATACACAAGTCTGTGGCTATTCGCTGCCATGGCCTTTCAAGCAGTGGTATTGACTGGAGCGGTTCCTTGCGCTGTGTGCGTTTGTTTTCTATGCAAAACTTACATGTTTCTATCTTACGCTTAAGATCCTCAGAAATTCCAGGCCACCAAACAGTCTCTTGAGCGCGTGCCCTGCATTTTGACAGACCTTGGTGTCCGTCATGAATTCTGCTAAGTATCTCGTGTCTCATCACTTTTGGAATTACAATGCGATTCCCCAGCACCATCAGTCCATCACTCACTGACAAAGAGTCTTTCCATTTGTAAAAACTCTGTACACTATTAGGAACTCTTTTAACATATTGCACGTCCATTATTGAGCAGCTCATACAAAGGACCTCCCTTCATTGCCAAGTCCGGGATGTATTTGCCCATGTAGTTTATGAGGCCTAGCGCCCTCCTCAACTCATTTACATTGTTCGGCTCTTGCAAGTCACTTATTGCACGTACCTTTTCAGGGTCTGCTCTGACACCTTGTGCATCCACGACATGACCCAGGAAACTCAACTCTGCTTTTCTGAACATGCACTTATCTTTATTCAATTTGAGGCCCACACTTTCCATCCTTTTCAGCACTTTTTCCAGGTGTTTGTCATGCTCGGCCTGATCCTTCCGATAAACGATCACATCATCCATGTACACAGAAACTCCTTCCATGTCCATTAGAAGCTCATTCATTTTTCTTTTGAAGATTTCCGGAGCTATGCTGATTCCGAACGGGAGCCTCTTAAAACAATAGCGTCCCACCGGAGTGATGAATGTCGTCAGCAAGCTGCTCTCATTGCATAACGGAATCTGCCAAAATCCTGACGCTGCGTCTAATGATGTAAAGACGCTGG
Organism: Phoxinus phoxinus; assembly: GCF_949152265.1. Classification (NCBI taxonomy): domain Eukaryota; kingdom Metazoa; phylum Chordata; class Actinopteri; order Cypriniformes; family Leuciscidae; genus Phoxinus; species Phoxinus phoxinus. The sequence continues at coordinate 5,072,847 of NC_136887.1, forward strand.
CTCCTGCTAATTTAGCAAGAATTTCATCTGTTGTGGGAAGCATGTACCTCTCTCTTTTTATGTTGTCATTCAGTTTATTTAATCCCACACAAATTCTGATGGCGCCATTGGGCTTCATGACCGGTACCATGGGTGCACACCAATCTGTAGGCTGTGTGACTCTTTCCACGACATCTTGTTCCTCCATTCTCTGTAGTTCTGCTGTAACTTTAGGAAGCAGTGGTAATGGTACCTCTGCGCCTTTCAGGTGTATTTTTACCGGCTCTGTTTTCATTATACCGCTTCCTTCAAAAACTGTGGCTATTTGCTCTATTCGTTTGACTAGCCCCATCTCAGTAGCTGTCTGTCGGCTTAGAAGGTTATTGACAGTTCCTCCCGCAACCACATACACGGTAATGGCATACTTTCTACCTTTTATGCTCCACTTCTGCAGTGAACTGTCCGATGCAATTTAGTGATCCGCCTGGCCTGTCTAGTGCTATGTTCGAATGAAGGAGCTGAGCTCTTGGGTGAAGCTTTTCATATGTCACAGTGTTCATTACGGTAACATCAGCTCCAGTATCGATCTTAAAACTAACTGGAGTGTCACCTATCTTAAGCAACACAATCCATTTAGCTTCGTCTGACTCATTTTTATTACTCAGTGCGCCCAGGTAAAAGCTCTCTTCACTCATTTCTCTCGCCGTCACTTGTCTCACAATTTTTGACTTGCACATTTTCGCCCAGTGCCCTTTTCTTTTGCATTTTCTGCATTCAGTATCTGCTGCTGGGCTCACCAGCTCTTTTGTGTTTTTCTCTCGTCCAGGGCCTATTCGGCGCTTTTGATGAATGCCTGGATGCTATCTCTTGCACGCTGCTCATTGACTGACCCTCCTGCTGGCTGATCTGCTGCGTGACATCCTCGGCCTGCCGCGTCATCTGCACCGCAGTTTCCAGGGTAAGTGCTTTTATTAGCTGCATCCTCCTAGAAAGCTCTTTATCTCAAATTCCAGTCCATTTATTCCATTTATGTCTCCAAATTCCAGAGACATAAATATCTCTTATATGTTCGTTTCTACTTGCACCGAATTCACAGTTCTCACTGAGTTCGTAGAGGGCTCTGATGTAGCATTCTGCCTTTTCCCCGGGCCTCTGCACTCTCTGGTGAAAACATGCCCGCTCGTGTATCACGTTCTTTTTCGGCAAAAAATACTCATCAAATTTTCCTAGCACTGTTTCATAATCCTCAGCACTTTCCTCTGCTGCAAAGGTGAACGATCTGAAAATGTGTTCAGCTTCAATGCCGATAGCATATATTAAAGTGCTTATCTGTACCTCTTTATCTTCTTTGCTCAGTTTTGTAGCCTTCCTGTAGCGGGCAAACCTCTGCCACCACGTTGGCCATTCCGTTGGACGATCAAAGTTAAAACTTTCTGGTGGATGAAATTTCAACATATTGCTCTTCTCTTGTCTTTCTGACACCATGTCTTGTATGCATTTGCAAGGAGGCATTAATCGTCTCAGTTTAGCTTTATTGAAGAGCACATTGAGCAACACTGTATTCCGCTTCTTTACATAGAACGCGTATCCCTCAGTCTGTCTCCGTAAAATTTGCCTTCCGTATTCATTGGGTCCCCCTAGTGGGCTGGATAGAACATCACAACTACAGAGGTAATTAACAATACCCTGACATGGCCTGGTTTCACAGACAGGACTTGGATTAAACCAGGATTGGGCAAATGAAGGAGCTTTTATAAACGTGCCTCAGTCAAAAATATTACTGGTGTGAATCTTGAGACAAGACACTGACATATTTTAAGATATATCAGTGCAAGTTGCTTTCAGTTAAAACTGCTGAATCATTCATTTTAGTCTGGGATTTAGCCTAAACCTTGACTGTGAAACTGGGGTTAAGAACTTAAGTACAGAATATAATAAAATTGATGACAAAGTGACTTAAAACAATTACATGGAATTGTTAATTCTGAATTAATAAAGTTTATACCAGGAGATGACGCCAAATGCAACGTGCATCTGTAAAATTGAAGTAGGATAAATGCAAATGTAAACTCAGCAGCAAAAGACAGAAACACACAGTGCTACAGACTTAAACACTGCCACAGTTCACTGTTCAGGACTTGAAGCTTTTCAAGGATTGAAGCTCTTCTGATGCTAAAAGGATGTCCTATATTCTGGACCCCTGGAATATACACTGCCCTCAGAGAGAGTATCTTCCTGAAGGACCACAGGAGGATCTGGTGCGCCAGTTTGCAAAGTGGACGCGATCGCAGACCCCCCTGACGATTTATATTAGAGACCACCGATGTGTTGTCTGTCCGGACGAGCACATGATGGCCCCTCAGGTCTGGGAGTAAATATCTCAACGCGTTGAAGACAGCCATCATCTCCAGGCAGTTGATGTGCCAAGAAAGATGATGACTCCTCCACAGACCCTGAGCTGAACGGCCTTCCATTACCGCTCCCCAGCCGGTGAGGGAAGCATCTGTCGAGATAGCAACTCGATGGCAAAGAGCTCCCAACACCGGACCCTGGGAAAGGAACCAATGTTTCTTCCATATTACCAAGGCGCGGAGGCACCGCCGTGTGATCTTGATCATACGGAGCGGGTTTCCCCTCGGGGAGAACCCTCTGGTCCTGAGCCACCACTGCAAAGGTCTCATGTACAGCAGGCCAAAGGGTATCACATTGGACGCCGCTGCCATGAGGCCTAACAGTCTCTCGAACTGTTTCACAGTGCGTGACTGGCCTAGCTTTAGCTCTTTCGTGGCTGAGAGGATAGCAATTACACGAGCGGGCGATAGAACGGCCCGCATCGTGACTGAATCCCAGACCACACCCAGAAAAGTGGTTCTCTGTAATGGAGAAAGCACACTCTTCTTGGTATTGAGCCTCAACCCCAATTTTTTTATATGAGCGAGGACGACATCCCGATGCCGAACCGCCAACTGTTCTGACTCCGCTAGAATCAGCCAGTCGTCTATATAATTCAGAATGCGTATGCCCTGCAGCCTGAGCGGGGCCAGAGCTGCATCTACGCACTTCGTGAACGTGCGGGGTGATAAAGCTAGACCGAATGGAAGTACCCGATACTGGTATTCTTTGCCCCCGAAAGAAAACCTCAGGAACCTCCTGTGCTGAGGGAGGATGGAGACATGGAAGTATGCGTCTTTCAGGTCTATCGTGACAAACCAGTCCTCGGATCTGATTTGGGTCACGATCTGCTTGAGTGTCAGCATCTTGAACTTGAGTTTCTGTACTGTACGATTCAACAGACGAAGATCTAGAATAGGACGCAGTCCTCCATCCTTTTTTGGAACAATGAAATAACGGCTGTAAAAACCCGATTCTCTGTCGGGCGAGTACACCTGCTCTATAGCCCCCTTCTCTTATAGAGCTTTCACCTCTTGCTCCATTACCAGAGCCTGCTCGGGATGAACTAACGTGAGTAACACCCCGTTGTAGCGTGGTGGACGAGACCCAAACTGGATTTTGTAACCCCTTTCTACTATCTGCAGGACCCAATGAGATATATTTGGCAGATTCTTCCACTCTGTCAGAAAATCTACTAAGGGTACCAGCCTCTCGAGGCTGGCCTCTGGTATAATCGAGACAGCCAGCTCGGGGACCTGAAGCATACTGGCAGGAAACACCCGATCTGACTATTTTTGAACCCCCCTCAGAGGGCGCGAGTCCGACGCAATGTCGAGTTGACACTGCGCCAGAGACTCGCTGGAAACCGCTGCGCCCCGAGGCACCAAGGGTGGCGGGGTTGGCAGAACGGTCCCGTGAGAGCACCGACGTGGAACGTGCACCGTATACTGAGGTGTACACCGTTTCATTTCGGTTGGGGCTACTCTCACAGGTCTGACACCGGTGGCGTCAGGACCTTTTCTGAGCCGAAGCCTTCTTCGCTTGAAGAACGGTCCTCAGATCCGGCTTCTGCTTAGAAGACTTCGACTGAGAGTGTTGGGTCTGCCTCCAGTATTTTTGTGGAGGTGCACGAGACGCAACACTCTCTTTTTGTTGGCCACGATATGATGAGCTTGACGGCTGAGGCTGCTCACGCCCAGCAGTCTCAGGGGGTTGAACACGGCGAGGGAGAAATTTTTTAAAAGCTTCAGACTGTTTTTTAACCGTCTGAAATCTCTCGACGACCGAATTAACAGAGTCGCCGAAGAGACCATCAGGTGTAAGAGGAGTGTAATGCAAATGCCTTATGCTTCGGACTCTGGGTCCGTATGAATTAGCTCAAATGATCCATAGGGAATTTTAATAACTAATCATGAATATGATTAATATTTTGCATATTACAGTTACATTAAATTGTCGAAAGTGAAAGTGGATTATATGAATATATGAATAATCAATCACAACGAATTATAATTCCTCATTCATATATCAATAATCTTATTTCAGATCGATGATGAGATAATCCTTAAGGGAAATTAATGCAATTATCAAATCGGTGTTCGTCCAGCGACCAACCGTCAGATTAAATGATCAATCTCTCAATAAAGCTATCCTTTCTTATAAACTCCAAGAAATATTAACTTTCTGGCCGTGAACATTAATTTTCCTGTGTTTATAAAATTAAAACTACTTAATGTAGTAAATAATAAGAGCTGGTAGCTCGGGTCGTGAACCTCATTGACGTTTGTATTTTTACACAAGCATTTTTCACAGACACAGTTGAATATATTGTTTTAATAAATGCAAAACTACGGAATATAGAATATAGTACTACATACGTCTATGTACTTACAGTTAACAAACAAGACAAAACGGATATTAGATGAGAGAAGGAGAGTTGGAGAGAGAGAGAGTGAGTGAGTGAATGAGAGAATGGGGGCGCGCGTGCTGGAGGTTGTAGAGAGAGAGAGAGAGAATGGTCACGAGTGGCTATAGAACAGCAAAAATCACAGACCTTCAAGAGCCATCAATGCATCGAACCTTAAAACATTAAAACTCGTTAGAGTTTGATACTTGCAAAAGGCCGTGTGTGCGTAATGTGTCTGAGAACAGCCTGCGTGTGGCCTCCTCGGAGCAGAGTGCGCGCGCTCGTGTCTCCTCGGACAGGGCGCGAGTTTTGAAGAAGGCCTCTTGTGGAAGTGATATGTTACTGAAGGAATTCAGGCTTCGTTCGTTCGACTCGTAGGTGGAAACGAACCCAGGAGAATTTGAAAATGAAACAAAAGAAACTTTATAAAGGAAATAAAAAGAGACGGACTCCAGAGAGGAGTCGATCGCGGACTTCACATGATGAGCAGACGAAGGCAGGACGCGAGAGAGGGAGGAGGAGCTCTGGCTTTCTTTTTAAAGACTGTATGGGTCACGCCTTCGTTCGGCGTGATCAGCCAATAGCCTTCAGCATTTCGAAAGCGGGAACTTTCTTTGTCTTGTCAAGACCCCAGTCTGTGTAGTTTATGACAGAGCTCCGGGACTAGTCATTTCTATGACTGGAAAGAATTCATATCGAAATAATCATACCATTACAGTCTATTATCGAGATTCAACTCCGTTAGATTTAGAGAATTACAGAGACATCAAACACTTCCGATTTAGATTATAGGGATACAGAGTTACATAAAATATACAGATTAGAAGCCTTTAGAATTAAAACTATTAAAACTTACATTAAATCCCAAAACCTGTCATGACATATAAATGGCAACACAGAAAAATATCAAGTCCATTTGTTAATGTCTTAAATATGATTATGTTGAAATAAAGTCTCTTGGTGTGTGTGTGCTTCTTTGGGGAAGGAATGTTTGGGTGTCATATTACATTTGTTGAAGTGTGTGTGGGTGTTGGAATGTTGGAAAGAGACAGCTCTCTTGTCTGTTCAGACAACGAATGAAGTGTATTAGAGAATCACGATTCATTAATTTGAAAAGCAGCTGTCAATGTGGCTACATATCCCCCTTTTTGTTCGATTAAGTCAGGGGATGGACTTCATCGAACAACAACTTAGCACAATGGATGACAGGTGGTTTGCTAGGCTGATGGTTTGGCACCCCCTTTCCGGGGATTCCGTGTGAAACCTTCCGACACAGAGTTTGTGAGCTTGATGGTGGATGTTGGCATCTCGTTGAGTCTGGTGCAGGATGCAGGACCAAGACGAGTGTCGGGGCGTGGTCGGTGACCTTGGAAAGATACAACAGTATCAGCTGCGGTCCAGGTTTGGACACAGGTGAGTGGTATTCAGGCTTGGAGGGTTGTGTTGACAGGAGCAATGTTGGCAAGTTGATGTGCCAAGAAAGATGATGACTCCTCCACAGACCCTGAGCTGAACGGCCTTCCATTACCGCTCCCCAGCCGGTGAGGGAAGCATCTGTCGAGATAGCAACTCGATGGCAAAGAGCTCCCAACACCGGACCCTGGGAAAGGAACCAATGTTTCTTCCATATTACCAAGGCGCGGAGGCACCGCCGTGTGATCTTGATCATACGGAGCGGGTTTCCCCTCGGGGAGAACCCTCTGGTCCTGAGCCACCACTGCAAAGGTCTCATGTACAGCAGGCCAAAGGGTATCACATTGGACGCCGCTGCCATGAGGCCTAACAGTCTCTCGAACTGTTTCACAGTGCGTGACTGGCCTAGCTTTAGCTCTTTCGTGGCTGAGAGGATAGCAATTACACGAGCGGGCGATAGAACGGCCCGCATCGTGACTGAATCCCAGACCACACCCAGAAAAGTGGTTCTCTGTAATGGAGAAAGCACACTCTTCTTGGTATTGAGCCTCAACCCCAATTTTTTTATATGAGCGAGGACGACATCCCGATGCCGAACCGCCAACTGTTCTGACTCCGCTAGAATCAGCCAGTCGTCTATATAATTCAGAATGCGTATGCCCTGCAGCCTGAGCGGGGCCAGAGCTGCATCTACGCACTTCGTGAACGTGCGGGGTGATAAAGCTAGACCGAATGGAAGTACCCGATACTGGTATTCTTTGCCCCCGAAAGAAAACCTCAGGAACCTCCTGTGCTGAGGGAGGATGGAGACATGGAAGTATGCGTCTTTCAGGTCTATCGTGACAAACCAGTCCTCGGATCTGATTTGGGTCACGATCTGCTTGAGTGTCAGCATCTTGAACTTGAGTTTCTGTACTGTACGATTCAACAGACGAAGATCTAGAATAGGACGCAGTCCTCCATCCTTTTTTGGAACAATGAAATAACGGCTGTAAAAACCCGATTCTCTGTCGGGCGAGTACACCTGCTCTATAGCCCCCTTCTCTTATAGAGCTTTCACCTCTTGCTCCATTACCAGAGCCTGCTCGGGATGAACTAACGTGAGTAACACCCCGTTGTAGCGTGGTGGACGAGACCCAAACTGGATTTTGTAACCCCTTTCTACTATCTGCAGGACCCAATGAGATATATTTGGCAGATTCTTCCACTCTGTCAGAAAATCTACTAAGGGTACCAGCCTCTCGAGGCTGGCCTCTGGTATAATCGAGACAGCCAGCTCGGGGACCTGAAGCATACTGGCAGGAAACACCCGATCTGACTATTTTTGAACCCCCCTCAGAGGGCGCGAGTCCGACGCAATGTCGAGTTGACACTGCGCCAGAGACTCGCTGGAAACCGCTGCGCCCCGAGGCACCAAGGGTGGCGGGGTTGGCAGAACGGTCCCGTGAGAGCACCGACGTGGAACGTGCACCGTATACTGAGGTGTACACCGTTTCATTTCGGTTGGGGCTACTCTCACAGGTCTGACACCGGTGGCGTCAGGACCTTTTCTGAGCCGAAGCCTTCTTCGCTTGAAGAACGGTCCTCAGATCCGGCTTCTGCTTAGAAGACTTCGACTGAGAGTGTTGGGTCTGCCTCCAGTATTTTTGTGGAGGTGCACGAGACGCAACACTCTCTTTTTGTTGGCCACGATATGATGAGCTTGACGGCTGAGGCTGCTCACGCCCAGCAGTCTCAGGGGGTTGAACACGGCGAGGGAGAAATTTTTTAAAAGCTTCAGACTGTTTTTTAACCGTCTGAAATCTCTCGACGACCGAATTAACAGAGTCGCCGAAGAGACCATCAGGTGTAAGAGGAGTGTAATGCAAATGCCTTATGCTTCGGACTCTGGGTCCGTATGAATTAGCTCAAATGATCCATAGGGAATTTTAATAACTAATCATGAATATGATTAATATTTTGCATATTACAGTTACATTAAATTGTCGAAAGTGAAAGTGGATTATATGAATATATGAATAATCAATCACAACGAATTATAATTCCTCATTCATATATCAATAATCTTATTTCAGATCGATGATGAGATAATCCTTAAGGGAAATTAATGCAATTATCAAATCGGTGTTCGTCCAGCGACCAACCGTCAGATTAAATGATCAATCTCTCAATAAAGCTATCCTTTCTTATAAACTCCAAGAAATATTAACTTTCTGGCCGTGAACATTAATTTTCCTGTGTTTATAAAATTAAAACTACTTAATGTAGTAAATAATAAGAGCTGGTAGCTCGGGTCGTGAACCTCATTGACGTTTGTATTTTTACACAAGCATTTTTCACAGACACAGTTGAATATATTGTTTTAATAAATGCAAAACTACGGAATATAGAATATAGTACTACATACGTCTATGTACTTACAGTTAACAAACAAGACAAAACGGATATTAGATGAGAGAAGGAGAGTTGGAGAGAGAGAGAGTGAGTGAGTGAATGAGAGAATGGGGGCGCGCGTGCTGGAGGTTGTAGAGAGAGAGAGAGAGAATGGTCACGAGTGGCTATAGAACAGCAAAAATCACAGACCTTCAAGAGCCATCAATGCATCGAACCTTAAAACATTAAAACTCGTTAGAGTTTGATACTTGCAAAAGGCCGTGTGTGCGTAATGTGTCTGAGAACAGCCTGCGTGTGGCCTCCTCGGAGCAGAGTGCGCGCGCTCGTGTCTCCTCGGACAGGGCGCGAGTTTTGAAGAAGGCCTCTTGTGGAAGTGATATGTTACTGAAGGAATTCAGGCTTCGTTCGTTCGACTCGTAGGTGGAAACGAACCCAGGAGAATTTGAAAATGAAACAAAAGAAACTTTATAAAGGAAATAAAAAGAGACGGACTCCAGAGAGGAGTCGATCGCGGACTTCACATGATGAGCAGACGAAGGCAGGACGCGAGAGAGGGAGGAGGAGCTCTGGCTTTCTTTTTAAAGACTGTATGGGTCACGCCTTCGTTCGGCGTGATCAGCCAATAGCCTTCAGCATTTCGAAAGCGGGAACTTTCTTTGTCTTGTCAAGACCCCAGTCTGTGTAGTTTATGACAGAGCTCCGGGACTAGTCATTTCTATGACTGGAAAGAATTCATATCGAAATAATCATACCATTACAGTCTATTATCGAGATTCAACTCCGTTAGATTTAGAGAATTACAGAGACATCAAACACTTCCGATTTAGATTATAGGGATACAGAGTTACATAAAATATACAGATTAGAAGCCTTTAGAATTAAAACTATTAAAACTTACATTAAATCCCAAAACCTGTCATGACATATAAATGGCAACACAGAAAAATATCAAGTCCATTTGTTAATGTCTTAAATATGATTATGTTGAAATAAAGTCTCTTGGTGTGTGTGTGCTTCTTTGGGGAAGGAATGTTTGGGTGTCATATTACATTTGTTGAAGTGTGTGTGGGTGTTGGAATGTTGGAAAGAGACAGCTCTCTTGTCTGTTCAGACAACGAATGAAGTGTATTAGAGAATCACGATTCATTAATTTGAAAAGCAGCTGTCAATGTGGCTACATATCCCCCTTTTTGTTCGATTAAGTCAGGGGATGGACTTCATCGAACAACAACTTAGCACAATGGATGACAGGTGGTTTGCTAGGCTGATGGTTTGGCACCCCCTTTCCGGGGATTCCGTGTGAAACCTTCCGACACAGAGTTTGTGAGCTTGATGGTGGATGTTGGCATCTCGTTGAGTCTGGTGCAGGATGCAGGACCAAGACGAGTGTCGGGGCGTGGTCGGTGACCTTGGAAAGATACAACAGTATCAGCTGCGGTCCAGGTTTGGACACAGGTGAGTGGTATTCAGGCTTGGAGGGTTGTGTTGACAGGAGCAATGTTCGTGAGTTGGGACCCCCTTTTCTCAAACCAGAGATCTCCTTCTGGATCTAAGGTGACGTTGTAGTTCTTACAGGATGGGAGTTCCAGTGCTGTCTGGTACTCTTTGCTCGGAAGATGGTACCATGACAGGTTACCGAGGTGTGAGATGGCACCTGTCGGTGCTTGAGTCGGCATACTCTGGCTGAGCAGGTTGACACGGCTGGTTGTATCATGCTGTTCGTGAGTGACAGTGGCTGTGTGCGCAGGTGTGTTAGCCAGCCATCGTTCACCTACAATCTTTGCTTGTGTTTCTGTGACTTGTGTGCGAGGCTTAGCTTCAGCAGGGCAGCGTGTGTGGCTGACCAGGGGTTGCAACTCGCAGATTCCTTCGGTGTTGTCTCTGAGGAAGGGCTTGCTAGGGCAGAGATAGTGAATGTCTTTGGTCAAGGTGCACCCGTGCAGGTTTGGGGCCGGGTACAGCAGGGTGTCGCTGTTGTGGTAGGCCACCACGCCTGGAGTGCATATCTTGAACTGGGTCCTGCTTTTCCAGGACCCGATGTTGACAATGTCTTTGAGCCTGTAGGCTCGGTTTGACTCGATGATGGGTAGGTTTAGGAGAAAACCCACTTCTCTCTGCTCGGGGTTGACGTGAAGTGGTGTGGCGCAACCCAGAGAGTAAGCAAGGTGTGTTTGTAGAGGGTCAGCTGGCGTGGTGATGCTGGAAGCCAGCACAGTTCGCACAAGGCTTAGTGGTTTCAGGTGCGGTGGGATTACACCTGTGGCTAGGCTGTCATTGGAGGAGCCAACCTCCCCCAGCATGTCTGTCGTTAGCGCTGTAATCAGCGGAGTCTGGGCAAAGTCTTTCTGGAAGATATTAAACAGCGGTTTCATGGAGTTCACAGTCTGGTTCGCTGCGTTGACACTGGACATACCAATGTTAAACAGAGTTCTGTCGGCAGCTCCGGCTCCGAGCGACGCTTCCAGGAGCCGTTTGGAGCGGTGGTTGGTGCTTAGGAGTCCTGATTGCTTAACAGTCATTTTCTCAAGTTGGTTGAGCATGTGTTCGACCTTGGCCTTGGCCTGAGAGAGGGCGTCCTCTGTCCACTGGGCACTTGCCCAGATGTATGGTGCCACGGTGCTGGGGTAGTGTGCTCTGTAGACCGGGCGGGGCTGGATGCGTCGACCATGCACTCGCTGAGTGTAGGTTCCGCAGTCGGTGATCAGGAGTCTCAGTTGTTCTCTCGGTGGCAGCTGTCCTCTGGATGGCTTACAGCACGGCATGGCGAGCCACAGCGGCAACCTGGTACAGATGACAGGGAGAGAGAGAGAGAGAAAGGGAAGGAAGAGGCAAACGAGGGTTGTCTTTGGTTGGACAGGGCAGTTCTTTTACTTTGTGGGTGGCAGCTAGGTTTAGCTCGCCTTGGCCCATGTTTTGTCACATCTTTCTGCCAGCCGGTCGCTTGCTTCAATGTCTCGTCAGTGACTCTGGTGCTGTGTTGTACCGCACATGATGCGTCATAGATAAACATTGGCATGACCCCCCTTTTGCAATTGTTCATCACAAGGTTTTGCGCTGTGATGTCAACAGGTGCAGAACACGTAATGTTGTCTGCATGCAGCGTGTGTATGTTATGCAGCGGTTTGAGGCACTGGCTGTCAGTGAGTTTAGACGGCGTGCAAGGGAGGCAGGAGGGGTATGAGTGGAGGCAATGCAAAGTCTTTGTTGTGGTGTCAGAAGCCCGCATGTCCGCTATGTTGGGTGTTGCAGACAGCGGAGTCCGCGTAAGCGGCACAGGGTTAGGCAGTGTAGCCTGTAAAAGTCTTATGCAGTGTGTAGTCGTTGCAACTGTGAGGGCGGGTGGGTGGGTCGGATGTGACCACCGCTTTCCGTTTAGTGCGCCAGGCTTGGTGCGGGCATGAGTTTGGTCATGTAGCTGCAGGTCAGTCTTGACCTTGGCGCAGCATTTGTTAAAGTCTTTTGTGAGCTGGGAGGTGCAGGGTAGCGAACTTGAAACTTGACCTGGTGCTAAGTCTGTGTCGTTGTGACTGGCTGTGGGAGTTCCCATGAACTGTGTGACCTGACCGTCTGGCTCTGTGGAAAGTCTCGTGACCTCTGTGATCTGACAGTCTGGCTCGGGTGGCCTGTGTGACTGGATGGGGAGAGGTTCTGGCACTTGGGCCCAAAGAGTTCGCTTTTTGAAGTCCAGTAAGGGCTCGAAACGATCCAGCAGGTCTTTGCCAATGATGAGTGGATGAGTGTTCATTGGTGAAACGTACACAGGGTGAGTCAGCGACATAAAACCTATCGACAGGTGGATTACGACAGGCTTCAACTTTGAGTCTTTTGAAAAGTTGAGATGAGATCACAGTGAGGTCTGCTCCTGTGTCTATCAAGGCTTCAAGTTTCACTTCCTTCTCCAAAGTGCAGGCTAGGTAGGGTTTCCTGGTCACCCCCCTTTCAAGAAGGTTTCCCAGAAACTGTGGCACCGGGGCTGTTGTTGTCAGCCGGAGTGAAGGGTAGGTGTTGTCAGTTTGTGATGCAACAATGAGTTCACTAGTTGGTGACTGACAAACAGTGTTCTGGGGGGCAGTCGCATGGAGGGAGTGAGTGGAGCTGCTATTTGGTGATGTAACAGCAAGGTTCATGGGTTGCGATTTGATAACAATGTCTGGTGGGTTGTCCCCGGGAGGGACGTGTGGCTTGCTGCGGGGGCAGCTAGTCGGAACAGCACTTCCTGGGACTTTGTGATGTTGGTCCCAGGTGTGATGTGTTGTGCTGTTTCGTGTAGGGTGTGCAGCTTTCAGCTGTGGTGCTGGAGTGGAGCTGTCACTTTGTGGTGTGACAGCTAGCCCTGTAGTCTGTGGGGGACGAGCAGTGTTCGTGGTGCTTGGCTCAGGCAGATGGCAGTCAGACAGGGTGTTGGTTTCAGTTCTTATGCTTAGACATAAGATGTCTGGTTCGTCCTTGTCTCTCTTGCGATGTTTCTTGTGAAGAAACTCTTTCAGCATCCTCATGATCTCTGCTGTCTCCGACGTGGCTGCACTGTGTTTTTCTGGTGTGCGATGAGGCTTGGGCTTACCAGTAGCATGTCGAGAGGGGTTCCAGGGCCGGCTTTCTGGGCTTGGAGTTCTGGACGGCGGGTGATGCTGGTCCCAGAACCTCTTAGAGCGCTCGCTCCGATGCTTTGGATGAGCACCGTCACGGTTGTGCTGCCCTCTGCTGGCTTGGAACGGTCTTGACTCTCTGTGGTAAAGTCTGTGACTGTGGTGCTGTTGGGCACCCTCTGTGTCTAGCTCTGAGCAGTGCTCAGAGACAGAGTCGATTGTGGGGTCTTTTACAGTCTTTTTGGGAATAGTCTTTTGCTTGGTGTAAGCTTTGTGGACCAAGTCTCGTAGCTGTTGGGTGGACATGCTACGTGGACAGGCCAGAACGCCTAAGTGATGACTCACTGTGGGATGCAGATTTCGGAGGAACAGCGTCCTGAAGTTGACATCTTCTTCCATACCGGGCTCGTTTCGTGCTCCGAAGTAGGCGTGTCGGAGTCGGCTGTAGTAGGTCTGTGGGTGTTCAGGTCGGGCCTGTTTGACGTCCATGGCGGTGAAGACCCCTTGTTCTGATTCTAGATCAGAGAATTCACGGATCAAAGCTTGTCGCAGCTGCTGGTAGTCCCTTTTGACAGTCTCTGGTTGACGGTCTAGGAAGCTGCGCACGTCACGGCTAGAAGTAATTCTGAGCAGGTAAAACTTGTCCCAAGCTGTCACGTTGGCGACAGTTTGCAGGTGAAAGTCAATGTCTAGAAGGTAAGCATGTACATCATGGCCTCCTGCAAGGTTTGGAGTGAACGTGGGGATGTTTCTGGCCAACTTGTCAAAGTTTGTGGGGGAAGAGCTGTTGCTGGGGGCCCAATCCGTCTGGAGGGGATTCTGACCCTTTTCAGCTCCGCCCCCTTCAGCTTTGGGAGCCGTGCCGCGTTTAGCGTTAAGTGTTCTCTGTGAGGGCCCCCCCCTTTCTGCTGACAGGGGTTTTTGTTGGCTGGCTGGTGTGTACCGGCTGGTCAGGGGAAACTTTGTGGTGTGTGTTTCCCCTACCCGGTCACTATTAAGTCTGTAAGAATGTCTCAGTTCTCTGTGAACAATGTCAAGTTCGTCTCTGAGATCATGTCTCTGCAGAGTAAGCTCATGGATTTCAGCTCTGGCCACCTGTAAGTGTTTTTCACAGGCTGTGGCTTTAGCGTTTTTGTCTCTTAGTTCAGTCTTTGCTCTCTCGAGGAGAGCGTCACTTTGTTGGAGTCTTTCGTCGAGTTCTTTACAGGTTTCTTTCTCCGACTGTTCTCTTCGGTCTGTGGCATCCTCTTCCTCGGTCAGGAGAAGTAGCTGTTCTAGACGACTTTGGGTGTGGGCCTGGTTCCTCTGGGCCTCCTCTGCTTGAAGCTTTAGCGCTGCTGCTTCCTGCTCCAGGTTGATGTGGCTCCTTTCGCTGAGCCGTGCCTGGGCGACGAGTTTGTGTGCGAGGCTTCCGACGATCTTGGCCCAGTCCTTGTAGTTGTAGCTCTGTGTCGGATCGTGGGTCATCAGTTCGACCAGGTCGGTGTCCAGCTGTTCTCGGCTCCGGGGCTCTGTGTCAGCAGCGTCTCTTGGCAGGAAGTCGGTCGTCATGGCTCTCAACCACGACTCGAGTTCGTCCCACTGGGCAGCCATACTGGACGGCCGTGACCTTGGCACACTGTAGGCGAGAGAGAACACAGAACACACACACAAAGAGACCAATGCAAGTTCGTTTTAAGGTTAACGAGTTATGATCATACGGCTATGCCGTTTATGAGAATTTTGGGGCTAACTGATGCCAACAGTTAGACAGTTCACGGAGCCAATTAGCTTGGGTCGTCTGAGGACCTGCACTAGAGGTTGTGACGAGCAGTAGCCTGGCGGGTCACGTGGTGGCCCCGGCTGCTGGTGGTCACTCTACTGCTTAGCTTCCTTGATGGCTCTCTCAGGTTACTGTTTCTAGGTGAAATGAAAGAAACAAATCACAACAGAACAAAGGATAGAACAGATCAAAGTGAAATAAGATCGAACAATAGTAACACGGTATGTGTTAGAGAGAATAAGGAGGCCTAAGCCTATTACCACTGCCAGAGTTTACGATAGGGCCTACAGGTGAGTGGGGCTATCGGGGTAGAAAACCTAGGAAGATGGTGAGGCTTGGAGAAAAGGATAGGGGCCAAACACTTAAATGACCGGGGAATATCTAATATTCTGTGGCTTATACTAAGTGTATGGGTTTTACCTTATTTAGTTTGCCTGGGGTGAAATGAGGTCACTCAGGTGGGAGCCGGCGGCGCGGTCAACCTTCTCGATGGTCCCAAACACTCGACCGCTGTGGACCCAGGCCCTCTGTTGCTCTGTGTACCACGGTGCGACCTTCTCAAACAACTTGCGACCTTAAACACAACCTGGCAACATCAAGGTGTCAACTGCCAGACAACACGACAAAAATTGGGTTTTCCCCGGAACCCTGCCCCTCCAGAAGGCCCTGGTTCAGGTAATTGTCCCGAAATTGCCTTGTGTGTCAGCTGGCGTGGTTGACTTTACCCTTGGAGTGCTAAATTGCTGATGTAGCAGTTGCGTGCCGCCCCAATGGTAAGAGACAGAAGAGTCCGAGGTTCACTCACGGCTAGTGTCGGTAGTGAACGACCAGGTGACCCCGCTCGCTGGAAACCAACCAGAGATGACTGTCAAATCACCACAGCGCCCTAGGGAGAACTACATATGAATACACAAAGAGGGGTAAACAGGTGAAAGTTAAAGTCAATTAAGGCTTTCTTGTTTAAACCAAGTTTAGTAATTATGTATGTAGAAGTAAAGGCAAAGGCTTTGAAATAATGATAAAACAAAAAGGGAATTATGATAATGTTGGTGATTATCAGAATGACCTAACCTAAAAGAGAGATAAGAAAATTAGGAATAAAAGTACTAATAATTTTTTTTTTTTGAAAAAAAAAAAATTTAATAAAAAAAAAAAATTAATAAAATAAAATAATGAAAAGACAGGATGACCCCAGAAGAAGAGACAGGCCGCAGTAGTGGGTCTGTCCCACAAAAGGGGCGTACCTCCTCTCAGGGTCAACCTGTTTGAACAGACAAACTCATTCAAATTAAATTCAAACTGGTTTAAATTCAAATCTAAATAAGCCTGTGCAGAAATGTAAAAATCAGGGTGATATTTTATAATAATCCAGATAACATTGAAGTATCAGTAATTATTATGAAATAATCAGAAGGGAAATACGAAACAAGTACACACTTCAAAAGAGTGAAGGGAGGAAAAGAGTGGCACCGACTTAGTATCCACAAGGCCACGCGGTGGCGCTGTTTCCTTCTAGTGGATGACAGTGGCTGACAGCCAAACACAATTTAAATCCAAAATTTAAATCTGGTTTAACTCGAATTTAGATAAGCGTGTAAGGGAATTGAGAACTCAGAATTATATCGAATAATAATTTAGATGCATTAAAGTATCAGTAATTATTATAAAATAATCAGACGAGAAAACAGAAATAAAGCAATTCACACAGAATTGGAAACAGAAAAGCGAGTTGAATGAACCGCTTTAGCGGGAGGCGGCCACTGGGTGGCGGACTTCCCTCTAACTGGGCTCTCAATGGCTGGGCTGGGATTTAATTTAAGTTTTAATTCAAGTCTTGTTTGAACCAAACTCAAAGTAAATGTACCAGTCACAAGCAGAAAAATTGTCTAACACAAAATAATATTCGCACGAGCAAAGCTGTAACTGCCAATAATTATTTAGAATTTTAGACAAGCTAATTCACCATTCATTATGACACTTGAATTTGGAATTTAGCAGTACGAGAGCATTATCTGAAACGGCCACGAGATGGCGTAGTTGCGCTCATGCAGGCTGACGTCGGTGGGAGGCGGTGCTCACGCAGGGTGACGTCGTTGGGGCGCGTATTTTGAGGCTTAAACACCTAAAGGACCTCTGGTGTTTAGTCCGCGGAATTACAACCAATTTAAAATGTGATTCTCGGTCACACGCTGATTTTCTGCAATAAAAATCACAAAGGGACAAGATCTGCGGATCTTTGGGTGCTATTGCACAAGAGCGTGAAGCAGGGTTTCTTCGCTGCAAAACACAATTGTGGGCAACAGGACTTTTCGTCTGTTGCTAGACTCCCGTAGACATTTATCCAAATAGCACGGATTTAAATGTATTAGGTTTTCGATTGATTAGCTAAGTCAACGTTTAACCAGGAGTTTTATCGTTTTGCTGAATATCACTGGGTTCACCACGAATTCAATAACGACATTTGCATGCAAGGCCTAATATGTTTGGAAGGAATCTCGCTTAGAAACATATTTATTAATACCGGTAATACGCACGTGAGAGTTATTCGTTCACAGCGATTTCAACAAATATTAGAAATGTATCGACTGCAGAGATATTTATTTATCTCTTAACAGGACATTTGTAATATTAAAATACTGCAGTTAGCATTTAACAGTGCCAAAATTGTCTAGGCATATTTTTAGCAACTTGTTAAAGTATAACGTTACTGACTTAGGCTTTTTGCCTGGTCAGTTAGGAGTGAGTTCGCGTTTGCGACTTATCTCACAATTTCATAACACATGTGCACAAAAATTATTAATAACCATATAAACACTGAAACTGGATATTGCTTGTAAAAAACAAAGTTTGAGATTGCCAATAAATTCTCCACCAAAACTGTAATGTAAATGCCTTATGCTTCGGACTCTGGGTCCGTATGAATTAGCTCAAATGATCCATAGGGAATTTTAATAACTAATCATGAATATGATTAATATTTTGCATATTACAGTTACATTAAATTGTCGAAAGTGAAAGTGGATTATATGAATATATGAATAATCAATCACAACGAATTATAATTCCTCATTCATATATCAATAATCTTATTTCAGATCAATGATGAGATAATCCTTAAGGGAAATTAATGCAATTATCAAATCGGTGTTCGTCCAGCGACCAACCGTCAGATTAAATGATCAATCTCTCAATAAAGCTATCCTTTCTTATAAACTCCAAGAAATATTAACTTTCTGGCCGTGAACATTAATTTTCCTGTGTTTATAAAATTAAAACTACTTAATGTTGTAAATAATAAGAGCTGGTAGCTCGGGTCGTGAACCTCATTGACGTTTGTATTTTTACACAAGCATTTTTCACAGACACAGTTGAATATATTGTTTTAATAAATGCAAAACTACGGAATATAGAATATAGTACTACATACGTCTATGTACTTACAGTTAACAAACAAGACAAAACGGATATTAGATGAGAGAAGGAGAGTTGGAGAGAGAGAGAGTGAGTGAGTGAATGAGAGAATGGGGGCGCGCGCGCCGAAGCACGCGCGGAGGTTGTAGAGAGAGAGAATGGTCACGAGTGGCCATAGAACAGCAAAAATCACAGACCTTCAAGAGCCATCAATGCATCGAACCTTAAAACATTAAAACTCGTTAGAGTTTGATACTTGCAAAAGGCCGTGTGTGCGTAATGTGTCTGAGAACAGCCTGCGTGTGGCCTCCTCGGAGCAGAGTGCGCGCGCTCGTGTCTCCTCGGACAGGGCGCGAGTTTTGAAGAAGGCCTCTTGTGGAAGTGATATGTTACTGAAAGAATTCAGGCTTCGTTCGTTCGACTCGTAGGTGGAAACGAACCCAGGAGAATTTGAAAATGAAACAAAAGAAACTTTATAAAGGAAATAAAAAGAGACGGACTCCAGAGAGGAGTCGATCGCGGACTTCACATGATGAGCAGACGAAGGCAGGACGCGAGAGAGGGAGGAGGAGCTCTGGCTTTCTTTTTAAAGACTGTATGGGTCACGCCTTCGTTCGGCGTGATCAGCCAATAGCCTTCAGCATTTCGAAAGCGGGAACTTTCTTTGTCTTGTCAAGACCCCAGTCTGTGTAATTTATGACAGAGCTCCGGGACTAGTCATTTCTATGACTGGAAAGAATTCATATCGAAATAATCATACCATTACAGTCTATTATCGAGATTCAACTCCGTTAGATTTAGAGAATTACAGAGACATCAAACACTTCCGATTTAGATTATAGGGATACAGAGTTACATAAAATATACAGATTAGGAGCCTTTAGAGTTTGATTAGCACACATTAAAACTTACATTAAATCCCAAAACCTGTCATGACATATAAATGGCAACACAGAAAAATATCAAGTCCATTTGTTAATGTCTTAAATATGATTATGTTGAAATAAAGTCTCTTGGTGTGTGTGTGCTTCTTTGGGGAAGGAATGTTTGGGTGTCATATTACATTTGTTGAAGTGTGTGTGGGTGTTGGAATGTTGGAAAGAGACAGCTCTCTTGTCTGTTCAGACAACGAATGAAGTGTATTAGAGAATCACGATTCATTAATTTGAAAAGCAGCTGTCAATGTGGCTACAGGAGCGTCAAGAAGAAAAGATCTATCTTTATCTTTATTCTCCGCTAAATTTAACCGAAGATGCCTCTCAGTAGCTACAAGTGCTGCCATAGACCGCCCAATTGCTCTGGCGGTCTCCTTGGTCGCCCTGAGAGACAAATCTGTTGCCCGACGAAGTTCGCGAACATCATCTGAACTAACTCCCTCACTCTTGTCCAAATCCCCCAGCAGATCAGCCTGATATGCCTGGAGCACTGCCATAGTATGCAGACATGCTCCAGCCTGACCTGCTGCCGTATATGCTTTTCCCACTAAATTAGATGTTGTCTTCAGGGGTTTAGTGGGAAGGGGCGGGGCCTTCAGGGACGATGCTGAACCGGGAGACAGATAGCTCGCGAGCGTCTGTTCGGCCGGCGGCATCGCTCCATATCCATACTCTTTCAGTCCCCTAATATCTGAATATATATGGACTTGGGGACTGAAAAGCCGGGACGAGTATGGCTTATTCCACGATCTAGACAGCTCACTGTGCAGATCGGGGAAAAAGGGAAGACCCCGCGATGGAGGTGAAACACTAGAAGAGAGAAAACGCTCGTCTAATTTGCTTTTAGGACGAGCGCCAACTCTCTCTGCTGGCCAATCAATTTTTAATTTATCAACAGCCCTAGTAATCACCTCCACCAGCTCATCATATGCTGGGGAAAGAGATGGCGAATCCTCTTCCCCCGTGATTGTGTCACCATGAACGCTTATCACATCTAACTCCTCGGAGCTAGAGCAATGAAGCATTGTGCTCTCTCTCCGGGCGGAAGAAGCCGCAGGGCGGGCTTCCGACACCGGAGAAAGAGCGCTGGATCCCTTAGCTAAAGGAGGAGATAAGGTCCTCGGACCCGTCTCCAACCCCGCTGAGAGATCCATTTGCGATCCCCAAGTATGCCTTCTCGGTCCAGCACCCTGAGGATCGCGAGCCTGGCCACTCTCGTCAAAGAGTGACAGGCGGGAGCGGAGCATGCGAAGCGGTAACTGCTCACAGTGTACACAATCAGCCCCCTCGAAGGCTGACATCGCATGCTCCACTCCCAAACACATCACACAAAGCTCGTGTGTGTCCCCACCCGTTAAATAACGCGGGCAGGGAGAAGCACACTGCTTGTACAATTGTTTCGCCATAATATATATATGAGATACAGACAACAGTAAATAGGACAGACAGAATGACACAGATCGCTTTGCTGAGACAGAAAAAGCTAATGCCGGTTTTCACCGGATGTGCTTTTATCAATTCCTGGTTATGACGTCACCCGCCCGTGGCGTTCGTTCATTCATTCCATTGGACTAAGTTGACAGTGATGCTTCAGACGCGTGCACGCTGGAGGCGTTCCCATGGCGTCATTTCGACGCAGCGCGAGTTCCCTCGAAAGTGAACACACATTTGTTTGATAAAAACATGATTTCTTGATCATGTTCATCCTTTCCAGATTATATAATTAAAATATATATGCAGACATGCTTCCTGAGAATGACCCAGTCAACATATAATTAAATAAATAATAATAACAATAAAAACATCCAAACATACAATATTTAAACCTCTTAAAGCTGCATAAGTTTCACAGATTTTCATCTTAACCTGTAGGAGGAATTTAATACAGCGCTGACGTCCCTACAAAACAAGCTCAAACATGGAGAAGAAATGAAGAAAAAGTGTGATAAAACAATTCAACACATCACGGTGAGGATATAAAGAGTTAAATACTCAACATTCACACACACAGAGTGTATTATTGACATTAGTGGAGTGTGTGTTCACACTGAAGTGAATGTGATGTGATTTCAGTCTCAAGCTGAGCACACAGAGCGTCAGATTAAAGAAGAGTTTGAGAAGCTTCATCAGTTTCTCAGAGACGAAGAAGAAGCTACAATCACTGCACTGAGGGAGGAAGAGGAGCAGAAGAAGCAGAGGATGAAGGAGAAGCTGCAGGAGATGAACACACACATCTCAGCTCTTTCACACACACTCAGAGACATGGAGGAGATGATGAAAGACAACGACGTCTCGTTTCTAAAGGTGACAAATCAATCTGGCTTCATTCTCTGTGCAGAAAATAACTTGTATAGAGAGACTCGCTGACAGTGAGAGTGTTTGATAAGATATTAAAATGTTTTTAAACTCTATATTTTCCAGAACTTTAACGCCTCAATGGAAAGGTAAGTGAGCTGCTCGTATCTCTTCTCTCAGTGGATCTGAACTCAAACTCACTGCAGTTCTGAGTCCTGAATGTTCCTCAGAGTCCAGATCTCACAGCCGGATCCACGGATGAGTTCTGGAGCTTTGATTCATGTGTCGCGTTATCTGGGTAACCTGCCGTTCAGAGTCTGGAAGAAGATGCTGGAAACTGTCCAACACAGTGAGTCTCAGCAGATCTGACACCAGTGCAGAAGATAGTGCAGATAGAAACACACACAACATCACATTTGATAGAAATTCAAGTGATTATTAAAGGGATACTCCACTTTTTTTGGAAATAGGCTCATTTTACAACTCCCCCACAGTTAAACAGTTGAGTTTTACCGTTTTCGAATCCATTCAGCCGAACTCCGGTTCTGACGGTACCAGTTTTAGCATAGCTTAGCATAGATAATTGATTCTGATGGGACCAGTAGCATTTCTTTCAAAATGACCAACGAGTTTCAATATTTTTCCTATTTAAAACTTGACTCTTCTGTAGTTAAACCGTGTACTAAGATCGACGGAAAGTGAAAAGCTGAGATTTTCCAAGCCTATATGGCTAGGAACTACTCTCATTCCGGCGTAAGAATCAAGGAACTGTGCGGCCGTACCATGGGTGCAGGCGTAATGATATGACGAAGCACCTGAAAATAGTCCCCAGCTCGGTAACTTCCAACATGACCGGGACTAAGTTTGTGTAGTTTTTAGGTGGCAAATTACTGTGCGCATGGTTCTGTGCGTAGTAAAGGGCTGTGATAGTAAGGCGAGGGTATATTCTACCGCAATGTTACACCGAATACCAACGACGAACAAAAAGAAACTAAAAAATCAATGGTTGACTGCTCTGAACATTGATCTAAAAACACAGATAGAATCGATCAAAAAATGGCATGTTTGCTCAAAGCATTTTGGACCAGATGACTAGAAAACACGGACAGTACGGTACAGCGTCTAAAGGATACAGCCATCCCAACAATCTTCAATGTACAGACAGGTCCAAGTGCATCATCATCATCACCCATATGGCTGTAAGTACCAGCGATGCGCGGGTCAATGTATAAACAACCCGCACCCGACCGACGTTTTCAACTAACCCGCCCGCAACTCGGACCGCAAAAAAAAGAAAGAAAATATTGTAAGTTACCCGACCCGCTTCCTGACCCGCATTTTTTTAAGTAGCTAGTAAATGCTCATCGCGTCATGGGCCATAGGAGGAACTAGGGGTGCGCATTTTTCTGAATGCTGTATGATATAGCCTAGTGTTTTGTAATAAAGGCTTGATTTATTCATTTATTTCGTTTCATTTTCTTAATATTAAGATGCTGCATGTGTTTATCCAGTCTAATCGAAGTGTGCGTCTCTCTCCCTCGACTTTCCCAACAAAAACCCCCCCGCCCCCTCTCAGCAAATACATAAAACTGACATTAGCTATATGCGTTTAAAAAGTAGCCTATTAAAATGGCACAATGGCATTGCTCAGTTCAACGTGTTGGGAAATCGGGCATTTTGTCCCGTGTCAGCTTTTATTCAAAAGTTAATAACGCGCTCAACATTCAGGTAAATAAGGATTTCCCACTTTCATCTGCAGACTGCTCGTGCGTCATCCTCGCGCAGTTATTCAGCCAATAAAGTGTAGACCTATGTATTTCATAGAACATTGTGTCTAGTACTATATAAATGACAAAGGTTTAATTGGCATCTTTATTTCAAACGACCCGATCGACCGCGACCCGAATATCATTAAAAATATTTTTGGATGACTCGTAACCGCGGGTGACCGCAGGCACCTGCTCATTTTGGATCAACCCGCGCATCACTGGAAGTATTGTATGACAATTTTACTTTTTGTAAAAGCACTGCCGTTGTTATCTTCCTGTGAAATGCAATCAGTGAGTGCTAGGTTTCCTCGATCATTTGTCTTGTACAGTATATAACGTTAGTAGTTTTGTTGTAGGGTTCTGGTGAGGTAGCGTATAGTTTAATTAACCCTTGTATGGTGTTCGGGTCTGTTTAGATGTTATCAGGGCCGTTTGAAGGAATTTGGGGGCCCCAAGCAAAATGGACATGGTGCCCCCCCCCCCATTATTATATAATGTTTAATAATTATTAATAGTGCTGTAAATTAACAGTTTATTGTAACACACATTATGTCTATCATATAATATATTGGGTATCGGGTAATAATTAAAAAAATGTTTGTAAACCTTTAAGGAACCATTTTTTTAAACGTCTATAAACATTACATAGATAGACGGACCAGATATTCCTAACACTTTGTTAAGGGTTACTAGTTGGTTTGTAAACTGTCTATAAACATTATCTGGAAGGTTATTATAAAGTTGCGACAGATGACTATAATACCTTGTTAAATAGTTAATAAACATTAGCAGTAAAACACGTGGGTTGTCCTGATACTGTACTTCAAAATGTAACAGTGTAAAAATTGCCACACAGAATAAAGTAACTGTTCAAGGTCCATTGGTAACTTATAAAACTGTTACTACCGTATATCACACGACACTAGCACATTAAGATAAGCTATGAAAAAGTCATGTTCCTCTGCCTCTTTCTGGTTAAATACTGTTTATAGATGGGTAAAAAGACTGTTTGCTAACTGTTAAATGACAATTAACTAAAGATTAAATAACTAACAATTTACCATCTATTAATGGTTATTATAAAGTGTTACCGAAAAGATATGTTAGCATTTCCATATTTTGATATTAGAAGGGAAGGGATGCAGCTGCTTTCACAACTAGCCTACCAATGCTTAAAATCATCCCAAGCTAATGTTTGATGCACAGAATTTATTGTGTGGTTTTCCTAACCCCCATAAATAGATTATCACGGTGGAATAGTTAGTAGGCTATAGCATGCTATGCCACTTTCATCAAAACCTATTACAAGCTATAGCAATGTCATGTCACTAAATACGATAAACAGTGATTCTGGAACAGATCTGCGTCTTCCTTATCCCGTTAAAAAAACATATTACAGCAAAAGAAAAGTTGCACTAACTGTTCGTTACCAGCAGCATTTGCCGTCAGGCAGGTAGCTAACATAAACATATTTTTGCTAGCCTACCTGCTGCAAAATTACACCATTTGTACAAGACAAGTAGAGCTATTTTATCCAGTGTAATTTATCACTTACCACTATCTTGTTTTTCTTTTTCTTTTCTGCCTTCCTGAAGCTTAATTCCGCTTCATTATGACTACCGAGGAGGTTTTGTATTTTGCCGGCCGCAGAGATCGCGTGGTTGGCTGGCTGCTGTCAGCGAGAGGGGCCCTCTTGAGGGGTATCCCGGTAACAGTGTCATTGCACTTTACTGCATTGACTATCAAAGGGGTGCTCACGCAGTTTGTCGTTGCATTTTATTCTTAACCAGTCGTTGTCTTGGGGCCCCAGGCCAGCTCGGGGCCCCAAGCAATTGCTTGGTTTGCCTGCCTTGTCGCGACGGGCCTGGATGTTATCTAAATCGTCTCTCACAAATGTCTCCATGCTACAAGGCTCCCTGTGCAAGCAGGTTGTCACGTTGGTTTGTTGACGGCAAGTGCTTCGTCATATCATTACGCCTGCACCCATGGTACGGCCGCACAGTTCCTTGATTCTTACGCCGGAATGAGAGTAGTTCCTAGCCATATAGGCTTGGAAAATCGCAGCTTTTCATTTTCCGTCGATCTTAGTACACGGTTTAACTACAGAAGAGTCAAGTTTTAAATAGGAAAAATATTGAAACTCGTTGGTCATTTTGAAAGAAATGCTACTGGTCCCATCAGAATCAATTATCTATGCTAAGCTATGCTAAAACTTGTACCGTCAGAACCGGAGTTCGGCTGAATGGATTCGAAAACCGTAAAACTCAACTGTTTAACTGTGGGGGAGTTGTAAAATGAGCCTATTTCCAAAAAAAGTGGAGTATCCCTTTAAATATATTTCTAAGTGATTCTGAACTGTATTTCAGGAAATCATCAGATCATACAGCGAACTCATAATGAAAAGTCTATTCCTCATGGTTTATGTTTATGATTAGGATACAATCGTGATTATTGAATACTGATATTAAACCGCTCCGTGCAGATAAAGGTGGTGGTTCACCAAAATGAAATATTAAAAGCTTTCCACAATAATTTATGTCATGTCCATTATAATAAATAAAAAAAATGTTGCATTGAAATCATTTTTATCCTAAAATAATGTTTTATTTCTATTGTAAACTAAGCATTTTGTCAGGTCCCTTCTCTGGTACTTCACTGAACTTGTTTTTAGAAAATATTTAACAAAATGTACAGCGTCAAATTTTGTAAGTATTTATTGGTGTTACTTTCTCGTGAAAAAAGAAAGATATTTGATAAAAAAAAACTGACTATAAAGTGATGTCGATCAGTCTGAACCCCGTCACGCCAACTATTCTCTGCCTATAATAATTTATAATCATTTTCACCCATATGTGACATAATTTACCAGAAATTACATCATTCAGGTCTTTTTAACAGTGTTGCATAAGATGGTAAGTGGATCACTTTTTATTAATATTTTTGAGGCCTAGTCAAGGGGGTGTACTTTCAAGCTTAACAACTCAACCCCGTCATATAAAAATGAAGATGTAAAATTATTATTTTTCAAAATGTTACTTTAATCCATAAGTATACACAATGTACTTGTTTCATTGCTGCCATATATGGTCTACTCTCCTACACTACAAGACCAGCAGTGGCCATTTTGTGCAGGAAACCTCAACCTCACATATCTGTATATTTCTCATTATTTCGGGTTTAAAACTTGTGACAGGGTTGATACATTTTTCACTTCATTTATGGATCATTTTAATAAAAAATAAAAAAATTATATAATGTGTCGACTTAAACACTGACAAACATCTTATCTCAGAAATGGCCGCCAGATCAGCAGCAGAAAGACAGTGTTATGCAGATGTTGATCCAGAAAGAAGGGCACAATATGAGAAAGAAAAAATAAAAAAATATATAAAAGTGAAGACAATGCCTCCCTTCAAACCGGTTACAGTCTTCAACCCCGTCACACTTTTATCAACCGTGTCACATTAATATGTTTGGATGAAATAGGGAAGGCAATTACAAATGAAGGCATTTCTTGCTGATTACCACTGACATGTTCAGGACGAACACAATACAATTGTGGTTTTAGATAAATATATAAATTTACAATATTATTTTATAAATATAAAGAGACCACAGACACACAATTTGCCTATTTTAACTTCAGCCCCCCCATAATGTGAAAAGTATCATAAATGTTGCATTTGTATTAAGTTGTTATGAGGGACACATGAGCCGAATATTCCCAAATCCCAGTAATGACCCGTGTCCCGTTCATAACTCAAGGCCGAATGATTTCCGTGATTCAGATTCCAGAATCCAGTCATGAAAATGCACAACAATAATAATTCATTTAATTTAAAGAATATATTTTTTTGGTTCATGGTTTAATTTAGTAAATCTGTTTTTCAGCACTTCCCCAAAAATTAAAAGGATAATTTTTCATGTGATTACCACTGTTTTTTATAATATATATTTGTATTAAATCATAAAAAGAAACTCAGGACTTATTATTATTCATTACATAGGACTTATTATTATTCTTAAACATTTTAATAAATTATTAATGTAAAAAAATAAGTTGTTAATCTAATTCATTAGCAATTATTTAATTTAGTTGACTAGATTTAGTTTTTATTAATTTAACTGTAATTTTAACTGATGATAATAATAATAAACATAATTGAATAATACTGTTTATTTATGTAATGATTGATTAATACCAGATATTTTCTGAGACGTTATCATACTGTGAAAATGTCACACGTCACAGGAGGGTCCCCCCCCCCACACACACACACACCCCCGCTGGAGAACACTCACTAACTTTTACTCTGAGTACATTTTAAATGAGCTTTTTACTTTTACTCTTGTAGATTTTTAGACCGGTAATTTTACTTGTACTTAATAAAATTTCACTGAATATTTTGTAGAATATTTTATTTCTCTTTCCACTTCTGCTGAGAGACTGTTATGATAGCAGGATTTATGATCTCTTTCAACAAAGTGTTTATGTGTGTTTTACATTTATATTTAAATACATCATATCTCATCCTCTAATCTGATGTTATTCTCTTTGCAGCGCCGTTGACTCTGGATCCAAACACAGCACATCCTCGTCTCACACTCTCTGCTGATCTGACCAGTATGTTGCGCAGTGATGTATGTAAAACACTTCCTGATAATCCAGAGAGGTTTGACTGGTTTGCATGTGTCCTGGGATCTGAGGGCTTTAACTCAGGAACACACTGCTGGGATGTGGAGGTTGGAGACAATACAGGCTGGGATCTTGGAATAACCACAGCATCAAACCAGAGGAAGGGACATGTTTTCTATAACTCTAATGTCTGGCGTGTGCAGTACCTGAACAGCAAATACGGCTCACAATCCCCAGAGCAGTCTTTACTGTTAAACAGAAGCTCCAGCGTGTGAGAGTTCAGCTGGACTATGACAGAGGAACAGTGTCATTCTCTGATCCTGTAACTAAACACTGTCTGCGCACATTCAGGAGATCCTTCACAGAAACTGTCTTTCCATTCTTATCTAATATCTGCACAACTCCTCTGAGGATCTTACCAGTTAAACTGTTTATTACAGCAGAAAATCACAGTTAAATCTGATTCTGCTTCTGGATTAATACAGTTTTGCAAATTATGC
Organism: Phoxinus phoxinus; assembly: GCF_949152265.1. Classification (NCBI taxonomy): domain Eukaryota; kingdom Metazoa; phylum Chordata; class Actinopteri; order Cypriniformes; family Leuciscidae; genus Phoxinus; species Phoxinus phoxinus. The sequence goes on from NC_136887.1 coordinate 5,101,325, forward strand.
TTCAATAATAACACTTTAATCAAAGCGTCTCATTGATCAATCACATTTCAATGTAAAGTTAAGAACCAAATTAACCCTCGTGTCTCTTTAAGGACATGTTTGTCTCTTTCAGTTTTAATATATATATATTATATATTTTTTTTTAAATCATTGTTCCTGTGTTAATGCTTATATGTTAATGCCAACTGCATACATTTTGGCACAAGTGTGTATTTTTATTGGAATTTTCTGTATTTCCTCATAAATCACTGGGTACAAACTTTTTACACTCAGGACCTTAAGGACAAAAATGTTTGCATTAAAATCCATTAAAACTGCCAATTTCTTTTTATCACATTTAACTATAAAATTATGCCGTCTTTATTAGGCTAATAGACTTTTGTTCTTTTGGCAAGGCATCAAAATAAATAAAAAAATACTATTTTTTTACAAGATGTTTTTTCAAGTTTGGTCTTTACAGCGAATATTCACTTTTTCCCGGTTTTCTGCTTCTGCATATTAGAGTCAATTGGATAAATTATTGTGTAATAATTGTGTGTGTGTGTGTGTGTACTAAATATTTTTTATTTGTGCATGTAATATTTGATAAAGAACAATTCTACTGTACTGTAAATCCCAAATCCCAAAGTAATTATTATTATTATAAATTCAATACTTAACCATTAAATAAGTCATAAAATAATATAAATGATTAAATTCATGTTTACAATATGTAAGACAAGATAAAGTATTGACACATTTTAGTAATCTTCTTGCCAGTGAAATCCTCATATGTATATTATCTGTTGGAGCTATTTTTCACTTTGTTTATTTTAGGCTTAAGTTAAGTTATAGCCTAATTTATTTTCTTTATTTTCTTGTTAAAGTTAATTTGTTTTATTTTGTATTTATGCTTATTTTTTGTTCACTTATGTTGTTGTTTATTGGTCACGTGGTGCTATGTTAATTTGCATAAGTAGGTCAAGGTGGGAGGGACCTCAGGCTGCGAGGGCATATGGTTTTTTACCAGCGTAAGAGAGGCAGCAGAAAATGTCTGTGAGCTTGCTTATATGTGCAAAAAAACTTCCTCAAACTTATTTTTGCTATGGACATTAGTTCACTTTGGTACCTCTAAACCTGCGTAAAGCCTAACCCATGTCGTAGCCGCAGTGGCCATTTGAGAAGTTTGATATTATTAGTTTTATGGACAAATAGCCACTACATTATCCTTTAACTCGAGTTCAGAAACATATGAATACAGTGAGGCAGCAGCTGTTAATATATTCATGCATAATGATTGATAGAATAACAAGCAAACTAAATACTTTCAAACCATTATTTAGAACAGTTTTAAAATGTTTGAAAATTGTAATATTTTTAATATTTTATCTTTATATAAAGCATCACACCAGATGCAAACTGGTGCACTTCAATGTATTTTAAGTACAACTGCAGTGACAGATATAAGTCATAATACCATAAATAAGACAAAATGAACTGATGATGTAACAGGACCTGTTCTCAGTGACTGCAGTGCATGCTGGGATTTGGTGACCGTAACATTAACATTGACGTTCATAGATGATAATCTTCACACAGATATTGAACTGAATCAACACTGAACAATGACACTGTTGTGTTTTTAGATCTGCTTTATAGCAGAATTGATTTCTGTTTGCATTATTGATCATTATTTTCCTGTTTATCTGTAAAGCTGCTTTGAAACTGAATCTGTATTGTGTTGAACTGGGAGCGGCTTACGGTTAGCCAGTTAAAAAACTAAAAACTATAGTTAAAAAACTAGTAATGACGTGTGCAGTTGCTCACTGGTTATGATGATACACTTCTCATATCAAGAGAAAACTGTATATCTACAGCCAGGAGTCAAAGGAAAATGGATAAGGAACTGGATATGAGGAAATTTAAGTATTACCAGTGTTGTTGTCAAACCCATGATTCAACACACAGTCTATTATTAACCAGTGCTGTTCAACTCCTGAAGAACTAACTTTCTGCAGTTCAGCTCCAACACACACTCCTGTAGTTTACAAGTACCCTGAACATCTAGGTGAGGTGTGTGTGTGTGTGTGTGTGTGTGTGTGTGTGTGTGTGTGTGTGTGTGTGTGTGTGTGTGTGTGTGTGTGTGTGTGTGTGTGTGTGTGTGTGTGTGTGTGTGTGTGTGTGTGTGACAGGCTTATGTAGTGATGCTATAACACAGTATTTCACAACCCTGTTCCTGGAGACTCATCAATATTTGTGAACTCTTCCTAATCAAACTCACTGAAGCAACTCATCAGCTCTTTAGTAAACGCTTCAAAGCTGTGTTCAAAATCATGAACTTCCAGAGTAGATGTAGGAACGTCATGCAACGAGTGTTTTTAGGGGCACCAGTAACAGTTCTGGCTCTTCCTCCTATACTGTGAATCCTGATACTCAATGTCATGTTAGAACGGCTCATAAAGATAATGCGGCACGTGAATGATTAGTTTCTGCCCTTCCAACTCTTGAACAGCAAAACAACATGGACTCTGTTATATGTGACTATCTATTCACTGTATTAATGTCGCGTACAGACACGTCACTCTCTATTACTAATAAAACCTGAACAGATTATTACATTACCTTTACAGTTTAGTGATGTTATTATAAAGTATGCATGGGGGCCGGGATAAAATCCTGATATAATATACATTTTTATAATGAACCAAACAAAATTGCAAGTAAACTCGACTGTCAGTGATCAACCTGCATTTTCATGTGGAAAACAGTTGATTTTTTCATTACTTTTTAAGAATTACTGCCATGTCTTCAGACCGAATTATGAACCGAAGCAAGAACATGCAATATTTCTATCATGACAACTCTCAGAGAGTTTAGCATGGTAACGGATATGGCAATGTTAATGTATTTGGTCTTGGAGGAATAGATCCGCTACACCGCTGTTATTATTGCTGCTACTGCTGTATACAGCGAGATTGACATTACCCGTAACAGATCTATACAGGTGGAGCTGGGGAACTACAGCAACACTGATCAAGTATTTGAATGTTGAACAACAAGCTCATTGGCCGCTGATGCAACAGGAACCAATCAGCTGCGCCATGAAGAGAACCATGTGATGCCGGCAGATTGAGTTAAAGACCATCAGCCGGTGCATCTAGAGTTTCATGACAGAACTTTGTAAAAATATCAATCCGGTATTGTGCAGCTTCAGCACTGGACACTGCAAGACCAAACTGCACCTCATCTCTGCATTTTGAAGTGTGTTTTGTCAATCAGACAGGGGTGGATGGTGTATAAGGGCGATTTGGGCGACGCACTACCAACTGGGAGAAAGAGGATATTTTTTTAAACAAATTCTATCAGAGCAAAAGTAGTTTTCAGTGTTCTAGACAGTTTATCTGTCATTGTCCAATCAGATTCGCCAGACTCAAGTCACGTTTCAAATGGTCGTGCCCGCGACTCCCGCCTCTCTGGGCGAATTCATTGACGTGGAAAATCGCCCAAGCATTCTCCCATTGACTCCCATGTTAAAACTTTTTTTTTGGAAAATGAGCCTTCAATGCATTTTCAATGAGGATTTGGGACTCGCACTTACGAGCTTGCGTCATACGCAACTGAGCAAAGAGAGCGAGCGAGGGGGATATCTTCGATCAAGTCACTTGCTACTTTCAAGATGGCTGCTAATATGTGCAATTCCGTTGTGTCTCTGAAAGAATTCCTTTTAGTCGACGATCCAATTTAGACAAATTGGCATTAAAACAATCAGGACATCCAAGCGGTATTGCACCTTTCTTTTCCCGGTCATCGAAACGGTGTAGCGTTCTGGACAAGATTTGTTTCACAAAGACTGCCCAGAGCTTCATCTACAAGGTGGAATTTTAACAGCAGGATCGTCAACACTGTGTACAAGAACCGAGATGCATATTGTATGTAGTTCTCTGCAAACCTATGGTGGCATCATGCCTTCAGTGTGTCTTGAACAACCACACATAAAATGTTGCACATATTATATTGGTATTTTATCGTATTTGACTGTATTTGCATACTTGAATGTAGATAGATTTATGAGTGAAGTTACCAACACTATAGCTCTCTCTCTCTCTCTCTCTCTCTCTCTCTAACACGCATACAGACACAGAGAAAGAATGTTAACTTGTGTATAATTCCCAATTTCTATTGATGTATTTGCACTTTTAATTTTGCTTAATTCTACAAGGCAAATAAATTAAGTTAAAACTTCCCTGGCCCCAATTGTTTTTGTAAGAACATTTTCTATGGTGTCTTTATTATTTTGTCAGAATGCACCAGAATGCTTCGTTTGTATGTGAAAATCAAAAAAAAAAAAACTTATGGGGGAGGATGCCCCTACAGGGGTTTGGTTTAGCCCCCTCTTAAATAAAATTCACCAGCCGCCACTGCAATCAGAGGCTGTTCTCTGTCGTCCTTTAGAGAAATGCACCGCATCTGTGACAGATTCCCTAGTTCTACCAGAAAGACTCTGGAGATAAATTGATATAACAGCGTATATTTATTAACAGCCCAGCAAGCATGAATTTATAAAGTTCTTTGGCGTAGGCCCCGTCCTTAGAGAGCAATGCGAGGGTAGCGGAATCTGCATATCCTGCCTGAAGACGAAGGCAGGGGCGCAGCCGACCCCCCTGGAGGTTAAGGAAGGGACCATCCTGGTGGTGGTGGGGAGGGTGAAGGGGAAGGTACCATCTTGGTGGTGGTTGGGGAGGATGGAGGTACTTGGCAGCGTCAGCATCTGCGAACTCAGACGAATGTAAGTACCAATCTTTTATAATGTGAGTGTTAGCACGTGATTGGTTAGACGAGAGGTAATACGTGGCGCGCTGATTGAGTCTTCCTGGCAGAACTTACGCTAGAGCTGTCATTTCTCTCAGTCATTATCACAAAAGACTGTTATTTAAATGGATAGGTAAGGCTTGCCTCATTAGCCCTTTCATGCATGAATTATGATATCCTCAGTCAGGATTTTTTAGGGTATGAAAAACAATATTTGAATTTTTTTTTTTTACACATATTTTTCAGAAAGATATTCAGGTGTCCACTTGAGTGGACTGTATGCATTTAACAAACCAATTTAACATGCATTTAATTTGAATTAATTGTTAAACATTTAACAAACCAATGAATAAAATTATATGAAATCATTTGAAAACAACATATAAATGTAATGGCTTAAATTATTGCAAACACAATTGAGGAACTGTCACAGGTCGGGGGGGTCAAAGCCAGACTGCACCCACCCCTGAAACCCAGGACCACCTCGAGGAGTGTGCCAAAGACCCAGCAGACAAATGAGTAAAAGTTAACAAGGTTTATTAAATAAAATTCATTAAAAAGTCTTGATTATGCTGTGTCCCCCAACCAGAGCGGGACCAGACCTCGGACCCCCGGGAAGGCGTGGAGCCCGGACGTGACAACTAGGAGAGGAGGGAGTCGGCCACTGGCCCGTCAAACAGGTAAGTATCCAGGTAAGCCCACCTTCTTGGGCCGTCGAACGATCAGGACGTGGCCGGTGCAAAAGCTGGTGGCCAGGAAAGTATCTTCTTCCAGACAGGTGAATATCCAAGCACGTATGCTTTTACTTGAACGCGGAGGATCTTGCGCTGGACAGACGGGTAAGTATCCAGGTAAGCCAACCTTCTTGGACCGTCGAACGATCAGGACGTGGCCGGTGCGGGAGCTGGCGGCCAGGAAAGAATCTTCTACCAGACAGGTGAATATCCAAGCACGTATGCTTTTACTTGAACGCGGAGGATCTTCCTTCCAGCAGACCTCTCATACAGGACCTCGGCGGGGGACGGCTTCTACTACGCAGACGGAGTGAACAATTCAATTGCATGCATATTCTCTTCAATGAAGTAATGAGAGCTTACGGCTAAGGGATGCTTCAGTCAAGCCGACGAGAGGATGCTTCTCATGTCCGTCTCTCCTTCCAGCAGACAGCACGTAATGGAACCTGGTCGGAAGGATTCTTCTATTTGCATACACAGAGTAAGTTATACGAGTACACGCAGTCTTCCAACATGTAAGGGTAATTTTCACATTAAACACCTGGAGTCCTTCAGTGACAGCGATGAAATTTCGAGATGGTGAGTACACGGCGGTTAGTATATATATATTCCCCACACACTGCAACCTCACTTCAAGCCAATACTGTGCAAACACATCAATTCAGGCACTGCATATCCCCTCTCTCTCTCTCAGTGCAAGAAGGCCAGCACTCACCCAATGATCGTTCCTTCCACTGTCGTGCTGAATCGAGTCTCATCCAATAGCGAGGAGATTTGGGTGCTTCCTTACTGGCACGGGGGACAGAGTGTTTCTCGCCCACACTCGGAAGAAGAGAACAGGAGTTCAATGATCACTCAATCCACCCACGCTTAAGTGACACGACACTCGTGACCAATACACTTCACAACTTTACATCCGTCTCGGTGCAGGTGCATACATTCAAATAAGATCCAAGATCATACTACTTATCTCCATTCCAATGATGATGGTGTTCTCCAGTCTTCACTCGATTCCCATAACTCACTCTCTTTTCATTCCTTGACGTCTTCACTCGTGTTCACTCGATCGCCGTTGCACCCTTCACACAGCCGAACAGCCGAGCCCCCGCAACACTCTTCAGATACCTCCACACATCAGCAACACCGCCAAAAAAAACGACTTCTCCCGGGGGAACACATAAAAGGAGAAAGCAACCACAGCAAGACCAACCGCAGGAAGAACACCCCTCACTGTCTCTGCACTTCCCTTTTATGTGGTCCGTCTGCCTCCACAGCCCTATCACAGATCCCAGCGTAAATCACCCGCACCTAATTTTGATCTGTCATTAGCGTTATTATGGTGACAGATACGCAACCGAGACCGGACCGGTGTTACAGTAACACAGTCCCGGGGGGAACACAAATTCCACGGGACTTAGTTCCGCTTTCACTTTGTCACCTTGTGACAGAACACTATTTCCCTCTCCTGTAGATTCAAACGTCACTCAACCCATCACTCCCCCAGCACTAGAACACACGCTGAATGATATTGCTTAGCTTTACTGCAAACACTTCAACTTCTAAACACAACACAACTTCTTAATTTAAACAAGAATTATGTAATGGCTGTTGAATGACAGTTCTCCATCCAAGCAAGCCCATTAACTGTCAAGGCACTCTGGAGAAGACTATTTTACATGAAACCTGGAAAAGCACCCAGGGCACAAAGCCACAGAACACTGCATGCAGGTGTACTTTGTTTTTCGGGTAAATGCAGCATCATGGCACCTGTTTGCATTTTTGGCCTCTGTGAGCTGGGGCCAATGGTTCCCAGGACCAAACCGGATCTCGGAGGGTACCTTGGACACTGCTCGGCACTTCACCAGAGGTGGGGTGGCATTGGGTCTTCCTCTTGTGCGTATCTTCATTCAGTAGTGCACAAGCTACCGATGTGCAGAAGGTCCTTCTTTTCCAAGCCAGACATTCTGTAGAGGTGCCAGGCATTGATAATGGCAACATCCAAGAAGTGGAAGAACACTCAGATGTACCATCGGTTGTTCTTGCGTCTGTGGGGGCACATTGCCACACACTGATCCATGAGGTCCACTCCGCCCATGTGCTGATTGTACAGATTTACAGAATATGGCCTCTCGATGTTGAGCATCCTCTTTTCTTTTTTGCTCCATCTCTGGGCCACATCCATTGGGGGCTTGCCAGTGCAGGACGAGGCCATGTGGACCACTGAACTATCTATCCAACGTGTGATGGTGATGATTTGACCATTGGTGACGACAGAGCAGGCTCCTCTTCCTTCTTTCTTGAGTTGCTTTTCACTCTTTAGTTTCTCTTGTCTTCCATGGAGCCTGTTGATCCTGATTGTGCCGGTGCCATAGATGCCCCAATGTTGCAATGCCACGAGGAGAGGAATGGTGGAAAAGAAGTTTTCAAAAAACACCTTGTGGGTCTTGTGCTGTATGTCATCACAGAGGTGTAAAACTACGTCTGCAGCCATTCCTAGTTGACTGATCTGTCCTCGTCCAGCCAAACCCTGGTAGACTTCAAACCTGTACATATATCCTGAGGATCCTGCTTTAACCCACACTTTCAACCCCCAGGGTTTTTTTTTTTTTTTGGGAATGTACTGCTTCAGACACAGTCGGCCCTTGAAGGGAATGATTTGCTCATCTATGGATTGAAATTCTTCAGGATCAACTGCTGAATTGAAGGTTTTCTTGAGTGCATCCAACACTGGTCTAATTTTGAACAGCTTATCAGCATTTATGGCCTCCTGTGAATAGTTATCAACAAAGTGGATGTACCTCAGAATCTCCTCAAATCGGTTCACTGCCATGGCATTTGCTATCAAATCTAGACGAAGACCTTCCTCTGATGACCAGTACATTCTTGATCTTGGGTATCTGAGGTATGACATGACCAAATTTATTCCTAGGAACGTCTTCATTTCAACATTTGTCAAGGCCAGATTTTCCTTTTTTCTTTATGGAGTGCATACAGGTTTGTATTGTGCACAATCTCATCAATCAGATCTTCTGGAAATTGGTGAATAAAGAAATCTATTGGTTCTGTTCCCTGGACATCCACTTTCCACTCTCCTAAAGAGGAGGCAACTCTCCCTCAAACTGGATGTCTTTGGCTTTCCAGATAAGTCTGCTTTTGTTTTCTGCCTTTCTCCCTTGACCTCTGTTAGGTGACACATAATTGGCTCCATCCTTGGCTCCTTCATCCTCATCTCCCTCATCCTCAGCATCCTGAGATCCCTCAGTATCATCGTCTCCACTGTCACTACTGCTAGCATTAGCTAATCCTCCTCTTTCTGGATGCCATTCCTCTTCACTACCACTACAATCATCCTCACTTGACTCACTTGATGGTATTTCCTCTACTATCCTGTAGGCCTTTCTATCATGCCCTGCTCTTGAGCTCTACACATGCAAAAGAAATAAAAAATAATAATTGCAATTTATGTTTCTAATGTCACAATTTTTTTTTTATATCCACAAAAAAAGTTACTGCAGATTGTATTAAAAAAAATAAAATAAAAAATCAGTCACAGTAATAGTATGAATTTTAGCTGAAATATAGCTAGTAATGCATGATGTCCAATTTAGTGGACAGATGATTAATTTGAGTTTCCTCACAATCTAAAATAAAAACTTGGAAAATTTTACCATGACATGACTCTTTAGATGTTACTTGATGTTGCAATATTTTTTTTACCTGCATGAGTTTCCTGGAATAGAAGGATCTGACCGTTATTCCAGAGGAACTTGGCATTTCTGGCTGGCTGTCAGCCATCTTGATTTGGAGTAAAACAAAATCCACATACAAGGGCTTGCCACTAGGTGGCAATGTATAGGATGATGCACAAGAGTCTACTCTAGAGGTTGATGTGCAACTTTGCCAAAAAAAATCCATGCATTTGCAAAAAAATGCTTTTTTAATAGCTGTCCACTGTAGTGACCACTATGTGTGAAAGGGTTAAATACTAAATACTGCTTTGGGTGAGTTATGTTGACAAATGCAGAATTTTTTTTTTTTTGCAGTAAATAAAGACAGAGCGTAACACAGAGCGTAAGACAGACGTAAAGACAGAGCGTAAAGACAGAGCGTAAAGACAGAGCGTAACACGTCATAATCTGAAGACCACGGTGGGAAAACAATCCAACCGTCTCCATTAACTTTGCATTGCGAGAGGCTGCCTCCTTGTCATTTCTTGCTTCTAACAAAAGACAGAAAAATGCCTAAAAGCTGCTGTGTGACAAAGTGTACAGCAAACAAGTTAAGAAACCCAGAAATACGTTTTTATTAGCGGTCAAAAAACTAGTGTTTAAAGGGGTCATGACATGAGAAACCAAATTTGCCTTGATCTTTTGGTATATAAGAGGTCTTTGTACCATTAAAACGTCCTGCAAGTTTCATAGCTTAAGACGTCCGCCCCATTATAAACGAATCATTTATTTAATCAAGCTCTAAATACAGCTCGTTCTGGATCCATGGTAAGAAGTGACGTCACGGTACGAAGTGACGTACCTATGTCACGAGGTGACGAAAGAGAAGCGGAACTGAGTTCCCGCTGGAATTGTGTTCCGCCCGGAACGGTGTCGCTGTAACACCGGCCCACTTCCGGGTTGCGCGGTATGTCACAATAACAACACTAATGACCGATTGACATCTGGTGCGGAGAGTTTGATGTGGCGATCTGCGAGAGGATTATGGAGGCGGGGTAACCCTATAAAAAGGGAAGTACAGAGGCCATGGGAGTGTTGTCGATTCTTCCTGTGTGTTCTTCCCTCGGAGTGTGGTGGATTCCTCCTGTGCGTTCTTCCTTCGGATGTTGTTCTTCTTCGGGTGCTGTTCTACCCCTCGGATGTTTGTCTTCTTCGGATGTGTTTTCCTTTGGACGTGTTCCTCAAGAGAAGTGGATTTTCCCTTGCTACTGGGCTGATGTGTGAAGGTAACTGAGGATTATTGTGGGGTTGGCTGTTCGGCTGTGGAATGGATCTAGTCACGATTAAGTAGCCCTGAATGGAGATGTGGGAGAAGGAATGAGATTTTGTTGCGAGAGAGTCAGTGAAGACCAAGCCGCGCTTATCCTTGGAGGACAGAGAAGTACTATGATCTGAATATTGTTTGCATATATGCACCTGCTCCGAGATTGAACAGAATTGCAGAGCGAACTAAGCACGAGTGTCGCGCCGCTTGAGAGAGCGTGTATTGCGTGATTCATTGAACTCCTGTTTTTCTCTTCTGAGTGTGGGCGAGGAAGTGCTGATTCCCCGTGCTAGTGACAGAGTACCCTGACCGCCTCGCTACTGGGTGAGACCTGCATGCAGTGCCTGAAGTGGAGAGTTCACGCGACAATTGCTTGAAGTGGGGTGATAGAGTGGATTGAAAGTTTCATTACCTTAATTCGCCGTACACTCACCATTCCGAAAGCCTACCACTGTCTTAAATTAACAACCCGGAGCCCAGTGAGAAGATTTATTGTTATAACTTGGAGAGTTGTGCATGTTGTGTTGAATCACCCTGTTGTACAGAGGACGGATCCCTCTGCTGAGACTTCCTGTAACGCCTGTGGAGGAAGAAGGGGACATTAGCAGCATCTTTCATCGGTTCCACCGAAGCCTCCCTCTCAGCCGTAAGCCCCCACCAACGAATAAAGAGTACGTACCTGTCCTGATCATTCCTTTGTCCTATAGACAACTGATCCCTCTGCTGAGACTTCCTGTGACGCCTGTGGAGGAAAAAGGGGACGTTAGCAGCATTCTGTCATCGGTTCCACCGAAGCCTCCCTCTCAGCCGTAAGCCCCCACCAACGAACAAAGAGTACGCACCTGTCCTGATCATTCTCTTTGTCCTATAGACAACTGATCTCTCTGCTGAGACTTCCTGTGACGCCTGCGGAGGAAAAAGGGGACGTTAGCAGCATCTTTCATCGGGTCCACCGAAATCTCCCTCTCAGCCGTAAGCCCCCACCAACGAACAAAGAGTACGTACCTGTCCTGATCATTCTCTTTGTCCTACAGACAACTGATCCCTCTGCTGAGACTTCCTGGGACGCCTACGGAGGAAAAAGGGGACGTTAGCAGCATCGGTAACACTTTACAATAAGGTTCATTTATTAAACATTAGTTAATGTATTAACTAACATGAACTAACAATGAGCAATACATTTGTTACAGTATTTATTAATCTTTGTTAATGTTAGTTAATATGAATAAAGCTGTTCATTGTTAGTTCATGTTAGTTCACAGTGCATTAACTCATGTTAACAAGATTTTAATAAAGTATTAGTAAATGTTGAAATTAACATTAACAAAGATGAATAAATGCTGTATAAGTGCAGTTCATTATTTGTTAATGTTAACTAATGTAGTTAACTAATGTTAACTAATGAACCTTATTGTAAAGTGTTACCGCAGCATCTTTCATCGGGTCCACTGAAGCCTCCCTCTCAGTCGTAAGCCCCTCCTACCTGCTTAGAGTATACCTACCTTCCTGGTAGAAGGTCCCACCCGGGCCAACAGCCCGTCCGCACAGTGCTACGTCCCTCCGGCCCCTCGACAGAATCCAGTTCTACTGGAACCTCGGGAAAGTATTACTTACCGGAATACGCACCCACCTAGGAGGACCGTTGATCGGCTCCTCATCTTGCGACACGGCCCGTGCAGCCCGAAGAGTACTCCACGCCTTCCTGGGTGTCCAGGGCCCGGTCCTGTCCTGGTGGGGGGGAACATAGAAGAAACTCTTGAGACCTTTTAGACTGATTTTACTAAATAAAACTTGTTCAATCCCTTTGTCGGTCTGGTTCCTTCTGGTACGCTCCTCGGGGTGGTCCTGGGTTTCAGGGGAGGGTGCAACCTGGTTTTGGCCCCCCCGACCTGTGACACCAGCGTTTGCATGTGACCGCCACCAGAACAAGACAACTACGCTTTAAGCGCAAGACAACTACGCTCATTTCGTATCATTGTCGCGCCCGCACGCCGCGCGCCTCACAAGTGTTTAGTCGACGGACAGCGAGTGGGTCTGTGTACAGTAAAATTACGATGCCACGCAGATGTGCTGTTCCTGGCTGTGGACAAACAACATCTTTGAATACGCTGCCGAAAGATCCAGTGGATGCACTTTATTTTTTTGCGGACGTCCCAGTCCATTTGAAGGATGACTGTTTTGAGAACAAATCCCAAAATGATGCTGGCTTTGCCAGAAAACTGTTGCTCAAAGATAAGTCCGTGCCGACTATTCTGGGCTCAACAACGACGACGCAAACTGTAAGTAATGTATTTAAAACTTTAAACTACTTTTAAATACGCTGAATCCGCAAATGTTCTGGCTGGGGGCGTTAATAATTGATGCATAGGCACTGACGTTAGCCAATCATAACAGTGGGCGTTAACACTGAACTCTTAAAGGGGAAACACCCCCAAAATAGACTGTTTGAATCAGAGGATGAGAAACAGGGTGGGAAAAGGTCATAAATCACTACATTTTAAAAGTTTTTTTGTAAAAAAAACTATAGTAATACTATAATTGCACCTAAGGGAACATAATAATAAAAAATAAAATAAAACATGCCATGACCCCTTTAAGGATTTAAAAGTGCATGTTTGACCGAAGAGCACAAGTGTGGCTATTTTTTTTACGATCCCCTTAGCCTGCTCGGATCATGACCTCAATTTTTTGTGTGTTAATAATAATAATAATAATAATTCATTACATTTATATAGCGCTTTTCTGGACACTCAAAGCGCTTTACATAGAAGGGGGGAATCTCCTCAACCACCACTAATGTGCAGCATCCACCTGGATGATGCGACGGCAGCCATATTGCGCCAGAACGCCCACCACACACCAGCTTACTGGTGGAGAGGAGACAGTGATGAAGCCAATTAGTATATATATAGGAGGATGATTAGGAGGCCATGATGGACAGAGGCCACTGGGCAAATTTGGCCAGGATGCCGGGGTTACACCCCTACTCTTTCGAAAGACATCCTGGGATTTTTAATGACCACAGAGAGTCAGGACCTCGGTTTAACGTCTCATCCGAAGGACGGATGTGTTCACATACAATGCCATAAAAGTCACCAAGTTTCGTAACATTCCGATAAAGCTGTGATTTAAAAAAATTCAAAACCGAAAATGTTTCGGTCAGAAATGACCGAAGAGCACCTGGATGAAACTAATATATTATATAGAAAATGTTGGTGAGTGTAATAAGGAGGCAAATGAACTTGAGATCTATTTGTGCTAAGACCTTTTGACCTCTTCAACATCTCTGTCAGCATTTCTGTCTTCAGAGATTTGTTTGTAGATGTATAATGGCTGGCAGTGTATCCTTTACTGTTTTGCACACATAATGCCTACATGCCCACTGTGTCTCTATCAACCTTTGTAATTCTCTTGTCACCCCCTGATACATGTCTTTCTGTACATCTATCCACCTTTGGTGTACATATGACCCTGACATAAAAACATACAGTTTCTGTAACAGAGAAAAGAGTTTGGCTTCAGGAAGGCATTTCACACTGTCAACCAATACCACATTTAACCCCTTATATTGGCCATTATATATTTAAAACAGTAATATCCTATACTAAACCTAAACCAATCTTGACAAACTATACATCACTTGAAAGCTTACAATCTCTAGTTCCCTTTCGAGGGAACTCGAACTGCGTCGGTTACGACACTAGGGGAACGCCCTTCAGCGTAGCGCGTCCGAATTTATGAATGAAACCGAATCCAATCCTATTGGCGTTGCGTGATGACGTAGCGTGTGACGGCATAGCGGCTTCTCCCGCTCGGGATGATGATGATCCAGTTTTACACCTCTCTGATTCTGAGGAATTAGACGTGATTAATGTTGAGGAGGGGGATCCAAGTGAAAGACACAATACTGTTCAGCCTGCACCCAGCTGTGGTGAGTTAGTGGAGGTTTTAACACGGGCTGTGGTCAAGCTTGGCCACAACAACGTCAGGAAGCGCGTCCTAAAAGCAAGCTTGATGAGCGCTTCCTGCAGCCCCGCACGCAACCTTCACGCCGGTCTCTCCCTTTCTTCCCGGATTTACACAATGAGTTGTGTAAATTTTGGAACAGGCCCTTTTCTGCGCGCCTGTCTAACCCCCCGATTTTAAACTACAGTAATATCGTGGGGGCTAGGGATAAGGGATACGGGATGATGCCTTGGGTTGAGGAAGCACTAGCTAGCTACCTTTCACCCGACCTTGCGTCATCCCTGAAGACACCGGCGCTGCCTTCTAAGCTTTGCCGCACCACATCAGCTTTGGTGGGCAGAGCGTATATGGCGGCAGGTCGGGCTGGTGCGCTGCACACGATGGCTATTTTGCAGGCGTACCAAGCCGACCTGTTGAGGGACAAGGACCAAGGCGAATGTCCCTCGGTTGAGGATATTGCGGAGCTTCGCAGGGCCACAGATTTGTCCCTCCGGGTTACCAAGGAGACGGCCCGTGCCATCGGTCGCTCCATGTCAGCTCTGGTAACCACGGAGAAACATCTGTGGCTCAACCTGTCTGGCATTAAGGAGAAGGACAGGGCCTTCCTCCTTGATGCGCCTGTTTCAACCTCGGGTCTGTTTGGAGAAGCTGTTAACGCCGTGGTTGACAGGTTTCAGGATGTTAAGAAGCAGGGCGAAGCTTTTAAACAATATCTCCCTCGCCGTTCAAGGTCCAGGAGGGCGGCTGCTAGAGAACAGCCACAGCCGTCTACCAGTTCCTCTCATCGCCAGGCACAGAAAGCGAGTGTCGCCTCTAGAGCTCCCCCTAAAAAAGCTTGGGACTCTAGACGTCGCTCGTACCCGCAGCCACCTGAGAGGGCGGATCTGAGGACCGTCCTTCAGTCCAGGAAGGCTAAGGGAAAGAGGTCCTAGCTTTTACGAGACCTCAAAGGGCCTACTTTCACATCTCCATCCTTCCATCTCACAGGAAGTTCCTGAGGTTTGCTTTCGGGGGCGAAGCTTACCAATATCGGGTTCTTCCGTTCGGCCTAGCACTCTCCCCTCGCACTTTTACCAAGTGTATGGATGCAGCTCTAGCACCCCTGAGGCTCGAGGGCATCAGGGTGCTCAATTACATCTACGACTGGTTGATATTGGCCCAGTCGCGAGAGCTGGCGATTCGGCATCGAGATGTCGTCCTCGCCCGCATCCAGAGCCTGGGGTTAAGACTCAACACAAAGAAAAGCGTGTTGACACCAGCCCAGAGAACAACGTTCCTGGGAGTGGTGTGGGACTCGGTCACGATGCGGGCTCAGTTGTCTCCTGCTCGGATCGAGTCTATCCTGACCACAGTGTCCAGGATAAAGCTAGGCCAGGCCGTCACTGTCAAACACTTTCAGAGAGTGTTGGGTCTCATGGCAGCAGCGTCCAGCGTGATACCTTCTGGCCTGCTACACATGAGATCCTTACAGTGGTGGTTGAGAACCAAGGGGTTTTCCCCGAGGGGAAACCCATTCTGCTTGATAAGGGTTACGCGCAGATGCCTTCGTTCCCTGTCAATTTGGAAGAAGCCTT
Organism: Phoxinus phoxinus; assembly: GCF_949152265.1. NCBI lineage: Eukaryota > Metazoa > Chordata > Actinopteri > Cypriniformes > Leuciscidae > Phoxinus > Phoxinus phoxinus. Next base: position 5,117,379 of record NC_136887.1, read on the forward strand.
GGTTCCTGTCCCAGGGTCCCAAATTGGGAGCGTTATGTCGCAGAGTATCTATTTCGACAGACGCCTCCCTCACGGGCTGGGGCGCGGTCATGGACGGCCGTTTTACGAGAGGCCTCTGGCAGGACCATCATTCCTCTTGGCACATAAATTGCCTAGACATGTTGGTGGTGTTCCGGGCTCTGAGGAGCTTCCTGCCAGACCTCCATGGTCGCCATGTCCTTGTGAGAACCGACAACATGTCGGTGGTGTCTTATTTGAACCGCCAGGGGGGTCTGAGGTCGCGCCCTCTGTGCAGACTGGCACATCAGATCCTCCTGTGGTCCCAGCAGAGACTATCGTCTCTCAGGGTGATGTATGTCCCGGGGGACCAGAATCAGGGAGCAGACGTACTGTCGAGGCAGGGGCTGAGGCCCGGGGGATGGAGACTCCACCCCGAGACGGTGGAGTTGATATGCGAGAGGTTCGGCCCGGTGGAAGTGGACTTGTTTGCGTCTCGAGAGACGACACACTGTCCACTGTGGTTCTCCCTCACACACCCTGCCCCGCTAGGGTTAGATGCCATGGTACAGACGTGGCCGAGGCTACGTCTGTATGCTTTTTCCCCGATCGCTCTGCTCCCAGCAGTTCTGGAAAGGGTCCGTCGAGACGGAGTCAGTCTACTCTTAGTAGCCCCGTTTTGGCCGGCCCGAGTATGGTTCTCGGACATCATTTCACTCCTGGCAGGCCTGCCATGGCAGATCCCTCTGAGGAGGGACTTGCTGTCCCAGGCGGAGGGCTTAGTTCTCCACCCTCGACCCGAGCTGTGGAAACTGTGGGTCTGGCCCCTGAGGGGGCACAGTACCTAGAAGCCGGCCTGTCAGCTGGAGTGGTCGAAACCATATTAACTTCCAGAGCTCCCTCCACAAGGAAGTTATACGGCCTTAAGTGGAATGTATTTTCCATTTGGTGCAGAGAGCGTGATTTGGACCCAGTTAACTGCCCAGTGGCTTCAGTACTGGAGTTTCTCCAAGACCTCTTTTCTGCCGGGCTTACCCCGTCCACACTCAAGGTTTATGTGGCTGCCATTGCGGCTTTCCACGCTCCTCTGAGTGATGGTCCTCTGGGGAGGCATCACCTGGTCGTACGCTTCCTCCGTGGAGCCTGGAGAATGAGACCTGCGACCTGGCAGTGGTTCTCGAAGGGCTGGCCGAGGCCCCCTTCGAACCACTGGAGTCGGCTGAGGCCAAGAACCTTTCGTTTAAGGTGGTCTTTTTGTTGGCCATTACTTCTCTGAGGAGGGTAGGAGATCTCCAGGCGCTCTCTATTTCCAATGGGTGCTTGGAGTTTGCTCCAGGCAACGTTAAGGCCATTTTATATCCCAGGCCCGGCTATTTGCCCAAGGTGCCATCTAATTTGGCACGGCCTATGGTATTTGTGATGTGGCGGCGAGCTATAATGCACATACGGGATCTTTTGTGTTTCTTAGAGGTTGAATTCATTTCAAAATCTGCCAAACTTCCAATACTACTTCTGAATAGGATGTCTACTTCATAAATTCTATGCAAATTGTAAAAATAATGGTTCAGATCACTCAAACAACATATGGAAATGGAGGCGCCCTTATATGGGCAGTAATGTCAACTAGTGGAGAAGTGTGGTACTGCGCCCAAACTAAATCTCACTGAAAGCTCTGCAGTTTTAGAGTCCACCAGGTTTTGAAAATATATATTTTATATAAAATATGAATAATTAAACTTTTAACTTTGTACATTTTCATAAACTCAAACTTTTATAACTTTTTTTCTGTTTAACTGTCTTAATTTATTTCACTTCTACAAACATCTGCCAAGCGTCTTCTTAAAAACAAGACCAATCTTACATCTATATTCCAAAGCATTCTTGAATTACAACCATTTAAGTTCGGAATGTGCATTTTCCTGTCTATTTAAAAAAAGAGGGGTGCTTGATAAGCAGTGTGCATTACAATGTATATGGAAGGCTAATGGGGGCTCTGATTTAATGCGTGCTTGCACACCTGTGTTTTTACCGCTCATGACAGAGGCCCCATCATATGCTTGCCCAACTAAATTGTTTCTGTGGTCAAGGCCATACTTCTGCATTATCTCTATGATTTTCTGAGAAAGTGCTCCAGCATCCAGGCACTCCGCAGCTGCAAATGAAAGAAAACTTTCTAATATAGAGCCATTATAATAATATTATATATCTTTTTAAATTGTTTAATTTTTTAAAAATTAATAGTGTACATATTTGGTTAAAATCGATTCCCTACTTTAGTTTTTGAAACTTTTGTTGGTTGGTCCGATCGATTGTGCAATCGATTTTCGAACGAAAAGTGACAGCCCTAGTCACTACTGTATGGCATACATACCCGTTGCCGTTTGCCGTCTCTCCAAAAAGTGTATTTTGTTATTTGCGCGTATTATTTGTGCGTCCAGGGCGTGCTGGTGTGAAAACGAGGTGTGTTCAGGCACACTGTTGGCGCGTTGCTATTTTGAGCAAACTGAAATAGACTGAAACCTGGTCTAAAGTCAATGGCGCAATATTTTCTAATTTACAACGATCAAAGTTCAAAGCAAAGGGAGATATTTGATTTTAAAGAAATTGCTTTTTAAGGACTACAACAAACGGCTGGTGGGGACTACATGACATTCCTCCCGGGTTAGTGACATCACTAACCCTAGAATTTACATAAACCCCTCCTCTGGGAACACGATTTATGTTTCTAGAGTGTGTGTGACGCCATGTTGTCGAGACGCTGTTATTTTCATCCCGGAGTCAAATCACCTTTGTTTGGCCATGTTTACAATAACACTGAGCGCATGCATCTCCACGTTATGGTAAGAGGCGTGACCTTTCCGGGCAACGTGCGCTAAGCTGCTGTCCAATCACAACACAGGAACCGCTGGCACAATCAGAACTCGTTACGTATTTCTGAAGGAGGGACTTCATAGAACAAGGAAGTCATCAGCCCGTTTTTAGGACAGTGAAACCAGCGGTATACAGATAAGTACATTTCGTGAAAAATACTGTTTTTTTACACGCGAAACATAAACTCATGTTATATTGCACACTGTAAACACAATCAAAGCTTCAAAAACACAGGAAAAACGGGACCTTTAAGAAAAAAATCACCATATGCTTATCACCATAGTAAATGATTTTGCCATATTTTCGGTCTGATGTTGGCAATGGCAATGTCCAGGTTAGATGCACGAAAATCACGTGACACCCTGTAGACCGGGCTCCCTCCAAGAAGTGAATGAGTTTTGAACACAGGAGAAGAAGTGGCGCTAATCCTCTTAAAAATGGCATTAAGTGTTTTGTGAAAAATATACAGTCTACACACACATATTGCACACTGAACGGCATTATAGAGAAAATAATTGTGCCTTAGAAGGGGATTGACTCCTGAATTATTGGAGAAGTTGGTTGTACTTAAAAACAACTAGCCTAAATGACAATGGTTTAGTTTTCTCTTTTGTAGCATAGTTGTGTTGACCTTTCAATAAAGTTCCTCATTAAAGCTGTTAGTGCACATAAAATAAATATAGATTTAAGCCAGTGGTGAGGAAATGTCTCTCTACGCTTATTCAAGCCTTAAGGCACGAGTAGTAACGGTGATAATATGGCTACGTAGCCTACATCAAACACGTTTTGCTATTAAGGGCAGCCTACCACACCATTGATGTGAACTTAGCCATTTACGTCAGAGGGAGTTATTTCAGTCCCTGTAGAGATTTAGTGAAATGCCCATGCTTTTCTATTTTGCTACTTCGCCAATTTGAATTTACACATTTCTCACATTTGTGTTATTGACTTTTTATTAATAAAAAAAAAAAGACTTAAGATTATTGTGGGAGTATTTTTGTATTTCAAAATACTAATTATTTTTTCACATCAGTATTTTATATTTTATTTTGTTACATTTCATGAGCCAGTATTTGTAGTTTGTAACAAAATAGTTTTTGATGTATTTGTGCCCACCTCTGCATGTGAATATAAAGTTTTAATTGTTTTGACAATTGACATAGGCACATGGTAGTTCTTGCTGTAATATGTGTGTTGGTATTAAGCAGAATCTGTAGTAAAACACAAAGTGACCTGATTATATTGAGTCTGTTAGTTTGCTTTTTCCTACGGAGGATAAGCAGCACCCACTGGCAAAAACATAAACCGACGCCTGTGCCCACACTGGAATGTTGTCATGCATTTGGTGACAAATTATATTCTTATTAGTTTTCTGTTTGAATTTGTATCTTATGTATTTGTATTTTTATGTGTCATTTTTGTTTGTATAAGATATCATTCAAGTTTGCTTATTTTTACAGGTTGGACAGTAAAGGCAAGAACACAATACATGGACACTAGAAAATATGTAAAACTCAAAGAGTTTTTAAAAGATCCTGACGGGAAGACAGGCTACAGTATGTAAGTATCTCTGCTTGTTGTTCAAGTTGTTTGAAACTTAAAATTGAAGCTTTATTTAATGAGTTTGTTTTACCCAAATTTGTCTCTTTAAGGGGAACAATACTATGACACACACGGAGGCACAGGTTTAATTATGAATCGCCTAAAGACAGTTCAGAGAAACACTAGTTGTAAAATGCCCTCTCGATCAACTTGTGGTCCTAGAAGGAAAAGATCTTCTTACAGATCAGCTAACAGCAGATGATGATGATTTATGAACATCTTTGATTTGTTTTTTCTGACTCTACACTTTTTGTGTACCCAGATTTTTAGAGAAGTGGAAAACCTCCTTCAAGGAAAATGTGATCAAGGCAAAAACTTTAAATCCATCTGCATTCCTGCTACAGCTTCTGAAATCTGCCGAGAAACCATAGACTGTAAAAAAATATGGACGTAGTGTCCGTGACGTCACCCGTAGGTTTCTGAAGAGCATTTTTGAAGCCTAAAGTGGGCGGAGCCAGCCGTCGCCATCTTGGCCTCGCGTCACCGCTCGTCACTCCCGGATAACAGAATATGGGCAAAGAGGCGGAGCTGAGGAGCCTGGCTTTCTGAAACCACGCCCACCTAGCGCGACGTTATGGAGTTAGCTCCATGGTTAGCGCAGGCTTAGGAGCTAATGCTATGCTAAGTTACTCACAGTACCAAGTCTGCGACTGCACAGGGGCTCGCGCTAAAGTGACAGTTGATGATTAAAATCAGAATGCCAATTAAAAGGTCCTGTTTTTGCCCTTCGAAATATTATAATAGTTAAAAGACATAGCTACAAGTAAGACTGTGCATCGTGATTCTGTACAGCTATTCTGCCAGTTGAAAATGTATTATGCAGTAACTTTACAATATTACTCCGAGAGTGTGTGTGTGTGTGACCGTGATTATGTGCATACATGTCAGTCACTCTTTTATTACAGTCTTTGGTCCGTCAGCGCGGCATCGCTCGTCAAGTTCGTAGAGAGCTTTATTATTCAGTCCATTTTAAAATTCTGATTTTGGCCGCATCTCAATTCTCAAATGGGTCAAAACATAGATATATTACCTATGAAGTTCAAGTAAATGCGCTAGAGATCCGCACTCATTCAAGGATGTGCATTTATTGCATGGACGGAGAAACACAGACACCTGCAGGATTTCATCTGACGGTACATTAGCATGTTATAATCTGTTCCAGAGCAACGGCACCGCAGAACGAGTGTAGCCTTTATATCTATAGACGTTTTTAAATCTGAAAACTCCAAAAAGCAACGAAATTGTCAGATATCCATTAGTGCATGTTCACCGAGGAGAACAACTGGAATACAGCGCTGGTTGTTCTCTCGAACTACACTCGACGACAACGGCGGAATCCAAAGGCGTGGGCGAGGTAATGGGTCCACCTGTCACTCAAAAGTGGACACACCCTTAATTTGGCAGAACTTTAAATATTAATCAACTAAACGGGTGAGTAACAAAAAAAATCACCCCCCTCACAGTTGTTATGAAGGGCAAAATGAGCTGTATAGACCAAAGCCACAGAGAGAACCAGGCTGTAAACATGTTTTTTTCTGCTGTAAATTTGGGCATTTTAACATGGGGGAGATACAGATTTGACTCATTTCTGCAGCCAGCCTCAAGCGGCCAGTCGATGAATCGCCGTTTAATTCGCTTCCGTGTTGGTTTCAAGAGAGAGACGGGGAGGTTGCCGCTTGCGAGAAACACAACGGAGACAACAGTAATGAAGGTAAAAGTACTTGACAGTTCTCTAGAAAAATTCCTCTGGAAGGAAGAGAGCAAGATCAGTGTGAGAGATGCTGTTGATCGCCTCCTGAAATTTGAAAAGGTTAGTTTATGTTCTGGATTTTTTTCTTGAGCATAATATCCTAACTATAAACCAAACCATAAGAACAGTGAACTCTTATAACTCTAAAGCATGTAGGGTTTTTCTTTTTTTCAAAGATGTAATTTGCTCTTAAGAGTCTAAGTTTGTTCTGATTTTAAATGCATGCTAGAATTTATGGCATTTAAGTAATTGTTATATTGTTATTAATCAGTCCTGCAGAAGTTTGGAGGACCATCTCTCAAAGATGGAGGATCTTCTGGCCACTGGACAAACCAAAGCATAAGTGCTGAAGTTCTACATTGTGGTCGACAAGAATCTCATACCGTGTTCAAGCAAGTGCTTCACTTGGAGCTTTTGATGAGCTTTTTAAAGCTAATTTTGTCTTTGGTGCACGATATGACCCATCTCTCAGCAACATGTTCACCTTTATCCAGACAACAGTCTACAAAATCTGTCCTAGCACATCCAGCCAATCATCACACACTCGAGAGTTGAGAGCAAAACTGTTAAAATGGAAATGTATTTGCAATTCATTGCTGGGTACATGCATTACATTGCATTAAATTGTTTCAATATCTGAAGTTAGCTCATGGCATGTACCCAGGAAAGAAGCTGAGACTGATTTGTGCACAAGAGGAATGCAACTTACAGTTTACCACCTATTCTGGTTTTCAGAAGCATTTACATTATATCCATTGTGAAGATGAGGATAAAGCAGAAAAGGATGCAGCTCCCAGCCATCAAACACCGGCTCCAGAGTTACCTTCAATTGAAGAGACAAATGTTGAGCATATATGTGAGACACCTGATAACCCACAGCAACATACAGCCTCGTTTCAAAGCCTGGATATGTGTGCATCAGTTATTTCACAATTTGTTATTCCTCAGGGAAACCGCAAACCGGCATTGGGGTTTGTTTCTGTTGCTTTTGTTGATCATCAACCTTGTGTTCTCAGCATCAGTCACAGAGGGTATGACCAGAGCCCGTCTAAGGAGATACTCCCTATTAAGTCCTATTGTACCGAATTTTGGTTGTGGTACAAGCCACCAGAGTTCCACTGGGGGCGATCGCCCATGAGTGCAAAATGAATGGAAGTCTATGGAGCTAGACGGCTAAATTTGCCTCTTTCACCCGATTGCCGTTGAGAAATCTCAGATTTGATTGTAGGTTTTGCAAGTTAGACATGGGTTATAGGTCGAAAGTTGAATGACCTTTTGATTTCTTACAGGTTGAGTTGTTGTTGCCCATAACACGCTAGCATTCTGCTAATGAACGCTGATTGGTCAGTGAAGGACTAATTACGACCAGAGATACCGCTTGATGGCATCGTGGCATCCGAAGCGGGACCAGATTGTCTTCTAGCATAAACTCTTCTAGCACGTGTGTTTACCTGTGTCTGCTGTGTTGTGTGTTTACCTGTGTCCGCTGTGTTATGTGTTTACCCGTGTCCGCTGTGTTGTGTGTTTACCCGTGTCCGCTGTGTTGTGTGTTTACCCGTGTCCGCTGTGTTATGTGTTTACCCGTGTCCGCTGTGTTATGTGTTTACCCGTGTCCGCTGTGTTGTGTGTTTACCCGTGTCCGCTGTGTTGTGTGTTTACCTGTGTCCGCTGTGTTATGTGTTTATCCGTGTCCGCTGTGTTGTGTGTTTACCCGTGTCCGCTGTGTTGTGTTTACCCGTGTCCGCTGTGTTTTGTGTTTATCCGTGTCCGCTGTGTTGTGTGTTTACCCGTGTCCGCTGTGTTGTGTTTACCTGTGTTCGCTGTGTTGTGTGTTTACCTGTGTCCGCTTTGTTGTGTTTACCCGTGTCCGCTGTGTTGTGTTTACCCGTGTCCGCTGTGTTGTGTGTTTAACTGTGTCAGCTGTGTTGTGTGTTTACCTGTGTCAGCTGTGTTGTGTGTTTACCTGTGTCAACTGTGTTGTGTTTACCTGTGTCAGCTGTGTTGTGTGTTTACCTGCCTCAGCTGTGTTGTGTGTTTACCTGTGTCCGCTGTGTTGTGTGTTTATCTGTGTCAGCTGTGTTGTGTGTTTACCTTTGTCTGCTGTGTTGTGTGTTTACCTGGGTCCGCTGTGTTGTGTGTTTACCCGTGTCCGCTGTGTTGTGTGTTTACCTGGGTCCGCTGTGTTATGTGTTTACCCCTGTCCGCTGTGTTGTGTGTTTACCCGTGTACGCTGTGTTGTGTGTTTACCTGTGTCCGCTGTGTTGTGTGTTTACCCGTGTCCGCTGTGTTGTGTGTTTACCCGTGTCCGCTGTGTTGTGTGTTTACCGATGTCCGCTGTGTTGTGTGTTTACCTATGTCCGCTGTGTTGTGTGTTTACCCGTGTCCGCTGTGTTGTGTGTTTACCCGTGTCCGCTGTGTTGTGTGTTTACTCGTGTCCGCTGTGTTGTGTGTTTACTTGTGTCCGCTGTGTTGTGTGTTTACCCGTGTCTGCTGTGTTGTGTGTTTACCTTTGTCCGCTGTGTTGTGTGTTTACCTGTGTCAGCTGTGTTGTGTGTTTACCCGTGTCCGCTGTGTTGTGTTTACCCGTGTCCGCTGTGTTATGTGTTTATCCGTGTCCGCTGTGTTGTGTGTTTACCCGTGTCCGCTGTGTTGTGTGTTTACCCGTGTACGCTGTGTTGTGTGTTTATCCGTGTCCGCTGTGTTGTGTGTTTACCCGTGTCCGCTGTGTTATGTGTTTACCAGTGTCCGCTGTGTTGTGTGTTTACCTGTGTCCGCTCTGTTATGTGTTTATCCGTGTCCGCTGTGTTGTGTGTTTACCCGTGTCCGCTGTGTTATGTGTTTACCCATGTCCGCTGTGTTGTGTGTTTACCAGTGTCCGCTGTGTTGTGTGTTTACCTGTGTCCGCTGTGTTATGTGTTTATCCGTGTCCGCTGTGTTGTGTGTTTACCCGTGTCCGCTGTGTTGTGTTTACCCGTGTACGCTGTGTTGTGTGTTTATCCGTGTCCGCTGTGTTGTGTGTTTACCCGTGTCCGCTGTGTTGTGTGTTTACCTGTGTCAACTGTGTTGTGTGTTTACCTGTGTCAGCTGTGTTGTGTGTTTATCTGTGTCAGCTGTGTTGTGTGTTTACCTTTGTCTGCTGTGTTGTGTGTTTACCTGGGTCCGCTGTGTTGTGTGTTTACCCGTGTCCGCTGTGTTGTGTGTTTACCTGGGTCCGCTGTGTTATGTGTTTACCCCTGTCCGCTGTGTTGTGTGTTTACCTGTGTCAGCTGTGTTGTGTGTTTACCTGGGTCCGCTGTGTTATGTGTTTACCCCTGTCCGCTGTGTTGTGTGTTTACCTATGTCAGCTGTGTTGTGTGTTTACCTGTGTCCGCTGTGTTGTGTGTTTACCCGTGTCCGCTGTGTTGTGTGTTTACCCATGTCCGCTGTGTTGTGTGTTTACCTATGTCCGCTGTGTTGTGTGTTTACCCGTGTCCGCTGTGTTGTGTGTTTACCCGTGTCCGCTGTGTTGTGTGTTTACCTGTGTCAACTGTGTTGTGTTTACCTGTGTCAGCTGTGTTGTGTGTTTACCTGCCTCAGCTGTGTTGTGTGTTTACCTGTGTCCGCTGTGTTGTGTGTTTATCTGTGTCAGCTGTGTTGTGTGTTTACCTTTGTCTGCTGTGTTGTGTGTTTACCTGGGTCCGCTGTGTTGTGTGTTTACCCGTGTCCGCTGTGTTGTGTGTTTACCTGGGTCCGCTGTGTTATGTGTTTACCCCTGTCCGCTGTGTTGTGTGTTTACCCGTGTACGCTGTGTTGTGTGTTTACCTGTGTCCGCTGTGTTGTGTGTTTACCCGTGTCCGCTGTGTTGTGTGTTTACCCGTGTCCGCTGTGTTGTGTGTTTACCGATGTCCGCTGTGTTGTGTGTTTACCTATGTCCGCTGTGTTGTGTGTTTACCCGTGTCCGCTGTGTTGTGTGTTTACCCGTGTCCGCTGTGTTGTGTGTTTACTCGTGTCCGCTGTGTTGTGTGTTTACTTGTGTCCGCTGTGTTGTGTGTTTACCCGTGTCTGCTGTGTTGTGTGTTTACCTTTGTCCGCTGTGTTGTGTGTTTACCTGTGTCAGCTGTGTTGTGTGTTTACCCGTGTCCGCTGTGTTGTTTACCCGTGTCCGCTGTGTTATGTGTTTATCCGTGTCCGCTGTGTTGTGTGTTTACCCGTGTCCGCTGTGTTGTGTGTTTACCCGTGTACGCTGTGTTGTGTGTTTATCCGTGTCCGCTGTGTTGTGTGTTTACCCGTGTCCGCTGTGTTATGTGTTTACCAGTGTCCGCTGTGTTGTGTGTTTACCCGTGTCCGCTGTGTTGTGTGTTTACCTGTGTCCGCTCTGTTATGTGTTTATCCGTGTCCGCTGTGTTGTGTGTTTACCCGTGTCCGCTGTGTTATGTGTTTACCCATGTCCGCTGTGTTGTGTGTTTACCAGTGTCCGCTGTGTTGTGTGTTTACCTGTGTCCGCTGTGTTATGTGTTTATCCGTGTCCGCTGTGTTGTGTGTTTACCCGTGTCCGCTGTGTTGTGTTTACCCGTGTACGCTGTGTTGTGTGTTTATCCGTGTCCGCTGTGTTGTGTGTTTAGCCGTGTCCGCTGTGTTGTGTGTTTACCTGTGTCAACTGTGTTGTGTGTTTACCTGTGTCAGCTGTGTTGTGTGTTTATCTGTGTCAGCTGTGTTGTGTGTTTACCTTTGTCTGCTGTGTTGTGTGTTTACCTGGGTCCGCTGTGTTGTGTGTTTACCCGTGTCCGCTGTGTTGTGTGTTTACCTGGGTCCGCTGTGTTATGTGTTTACCCCTGTCCGCTGTGTTGTGTGTTTACCTGTGTCAGCTGTGTTGTGTGTTTACCTGGGTCCGCTGTGTTATGTGTTTACCCCTGTCCGCTGTGTTGTGTGTTTACCTATGTCAGCTGTGTTGTGTGTTTACCTGTGTCCGCTGTGTTGTGTGTTTACCCGTGTCCGCTGTGTTGTGTGTTTACCCATGTCCGCTGTGTTGTGTGTTTACCTATGTCCGCTGTGTTGTGTGTTTACCCGTGTCCGCTGTGTTGTGTGTTTACCCGTGTCCGCTGTGTTGTGTGTTTACCCGTGTCTGCTGTGTTGTGTGTTTACCTGTGTCCGCTGTGTTGTGTGTTTAACTGTCCGCTGTGTTGTGTGTTTACCTGTGTCCGCTGTGTTGTGCGTTTACCTGTGTCCGCTGTGTTGTGTGTTTACCTGTGTCCGCTGTGTTGTGTGTTTACCTGTGTCCGTTGTGTTGTGTTTACATGTGTCCGCTGTCTTGTGTATTTGCCTGTGTCAGCTGTGTTGTGTGTTTACCTGTCAGCTGTGTTGTGTGTTTACCTGTGTCAGCTGTGTTGTGTGTTTACCTGTGTCAGCTGTGTTGTGTTTACCTGTGTCCGCTGTGTTGTGTGTTTACCTGTGTCCGCCGTGTTGTGTGTTTACCTGTGTCCGCTGTGTTGTGTGTTTACATGTGTCAGCTGTGTTGTGTGTTTACCTGTGTCCGCTGTGTTGTGCGTAAACTCGTGTCCGCTGTGTTGTGTTTTTACCTGTGTCCGCTGTGTTGTGTGTTTACCCGTGTCCGCTGTGTTGTGTGTTTATCTGTGTCCGCTGTGTTGTGTGTTTACCCGTGTCCGCTGTGTTGTGTGTTTATCTGTGTCAGCTGTGTTGTGTGTTTACCTGTGTCCGCTGTGTTGTGTGTTTACCCGTGTCCGCTGTGTTGTGCGTTTACCTGTGTCCGCTGTGTTGTGTGTTTACCCGTGTCCGCTGTGTTGTGTGTAAACCCGTGTTCGCTGTGTTGTTTACCCGTGTCCGCTGTGTTGTGTGTTTACCTGTGTCCGCTGTGTTGTGTTTACCTGTGTCCGCTGATTTGTGTGTAAATCCGTGTCCGCTGTGTTGTGTGTTTACCTGTGTCCGCTGTGTTTACCTGTGTCAGCTGTGTTGTGTGTTTACCTGTGTCCGCTGTGTTGTGCGTTTACCTGTGTCAGCTGTGTTGTGTGTGTTTACCTGTGTCCGCTGTGTTGTGCGTTCACCCGTGTCCGCTGTGTTGTGCGTTTACCTGTGTCAGCTGTGTTGTGTGTGTTTACCTGTGTCCGCTGTGTTGTGTGTTTACCCGTGTCCGCTGTGTTGTGTTTACCCGTGTCCGCTGTGTTGTGTGTTTACCTGTGTCAGCTGTGTTGTGTGTTTACCTGTGTCAGCTGTGTTGTGTGTTTACCTGTGTCAGCTGTGTCAGCTGTGTTGTGTGTTTACCTGTGTCAGCTGTGTTGGGTGTTTACCTGTGTCCGCTGTGTTGTGTGTTTACCTATGTCCGCTGTGTTGTGCGTTTACCTGTGTCCGCTGTGTTGTGTGTTTACCTGTGTCTGCTGTGTTGTGCGTTTACCTGTCCGCTGTGTTGTGCGTTTACCTGTCCGCTTTGTTGTGTGTTTACCTGTGTGTGCTGTGTTGTGTGTTTACCTGTGTCCGTTGTGTTGTGTTTACAAGTGTCCGCTGTGTTGTGTTTACAAGTGTCCGCTGTATTGTGTGTTTATCCGTGTCCGCTGTGTTGTGTGTTTACCCGTGTCCGCTGTGTTATGTGTTTACCAGTGTCCGCCGTGTTGTGTGTTTACCTGTGTCCGCCGTGTTGTGTGTTTACCTGTGTCCGCTGTGTTGTGTGTTTACCCGTGTCCGCTGTGTTGTGTGTTTACCTGTGTCCGCTGTGTTGTGTGTTTACCTGTGTCCGCTGTGTTGTGTGTTTACCTGTGTCCGCTGTGTTGTGTGTAAACCCGTGTCCGCTGTGTTGTGTGTTTACCTGTGTCCGCTGTGTTGTGTGTTTACCCGTGTCCGCTGTGTTGTGTGTTTACCTGTGTCAGCTGTGTTGTGTGTTTACCTGTGTCAGCTGTGTTGTGTGTTTACCTGTGTCCGCTGTGTTGTGCGTTTACCCGTGTCCGCTGTGTTGTGCGTTTACCCGTGTCCGCTGTGTTGTGTGTTTACCTGTGTCCGCTGTGTTGTGCGTTACCCGTGTCCGCTGTGTTGTGTGTTTACCCGTGTCCGCTGTGTTGTGTGTTTACCCGTGTCCGCAGTGTTGTGCAATTAGCTGTGTCCGCTGTGTTGTGCGTTTACCCGTGTCAGCTGTGTTGTGTGTGTTTACCTGTGTCCGCTGTGTTGCATGTTTACCGCTGTGTTGTGTGTTTACCTGTGTCTGCTCTGTTGTATGTTTACCTGTGATTTGGATTTTGTCACCGCGATTGTGCTTTAAAAGGCAAAATCGTATGTTCTGTAATTTCATGCATCGTGTCTACCCCGTGCGAGGCTATCTACACTGGGCAAAGCGGATGTGCAAAAACATTTGTCCTAATTGCGTGAAGTAGCCGCTACATCAGAAGTGCGGGCATCCGTTTACTATCAGTGAATGCCCCGCGTCCAGTACACTATCACAAAATGTGATTTTTCAAGTAACCAGCTCTAGTCAATAAGTAGGCTACGATCAGAGCCGTAAGAGTACGATTATGCAGACATGTCTGCAGCTAAGCAGACGTCACATAGGGAATATGTGTTAACATTTCAAACATGCTAGTTTTACATTATTTGAAACTGCTACGGCAGCAGTGAATAGACAGTGCCTATTTGCTTTTGACGCGCTGTGTCTCGCCTCTTGCCGGTGTAGAGACTGTTCATGATGCATGGATCTCTGATTATCATAATTCCCTGAGTGTATCCTGATGGAAATATAAAGAGGCCTTAAACTCCAACAATCTTTTGAAAACAGAGTGTTCTCTTTCATCATCTCGTGTTCGAGATCCACCTATGGGAAGGGCATCCGTACCTGACCTCTGCAGAAGCATCCAATTGCACCAAGTCTGGCTAGACAGACAGAAGCGCGCAGCCAATGCCAGGTAAGGCCCCGCCCCCTTACCTAGTGGCATATAACGTCTGCAAGCGCTGCTATTCTCCAGTTGACATTCGCTTCTCGCGATCTCTTCACTGACACAGTTCGGTTGGATTACGCTGCTCACTTTCGTGTCTTCAGGAGGAAATATCGCCTGATCAGCCTCCGTCAGACGTGACAGTCGTTTTTTCAGCTTTTCTGCTGTGTTCTGCATTCGGAGCCGCCCGCGCTCTCGCCGTTTTTCACCTGCTCCTCCTTCCACGGCTGCCCGCCACAGATTTTTCCGAGTTCTTCTCCGGAATGTCGCTGTCTAAACCTTCCGCTTCTCCGGGGAACAGCCTATCACGGGCCTGCCCGGCCGCGTGTGGTGCGCTCATCGCCGCTAAGGACCTTCACCCGTTCTGCGTGGTCTGCTTGGGCCTTAAACACGCTCAAGAAGCCTTGGAGAACCCGGAAAATTGCAGTCACTGCCTTATGCTGCCCAAGAAGCTTTTACGATGTCGTCTGAAAGTTGCAGCGACCCAGTGCTCCGAGCTCGGCCTCTCTGACTCGGATGGGAGACACGGTGACGACGACGCGCTACCGGGGGACTCCCGGGGCGCCGCCTCTCTCATTTGGCCTGACCAGCCCAATCCCGCATTCCCCGAAGAGGACATCTTCGCGGGCAACCTCATGCTCGTCGACGAACTGGCCGGTTCCGGCGATGAGGATGACGCGGCCCTTCTTGGGGTCTCAGAGGACGAGGAGGCCATCCCGCCCTCTGGCTTTCCCCAGGCTAGCGCCCACACGGCCTTGCCTCAGTCCATCCTCCTGGAAGTTTGTGAGCGAGTGGCCGCTCGCCTCAACATGGAATGGCCGGCTCCACAGAGCGCCACCGACCAGGAGAAGGATATTTAGGACGGGAAAGTGCTGGGACCCCCGCCCGGTCCGAGAAAACAACTCTTCCCCGTCCTTCCAGCGTGCGCGAAGCACATGAGGCACAATTGGAGCGACCCCCTCGACTTCAAACATGGTCTCACAGGTCTTGAGGTGAAGGACATGGCAGCTCATGGTATGGGTGACCCCCCCGCTATCGAGCCCCCTAGTTCATCCACTAGATGGCGCCATTGCATCACAAATTAGTCAGCTGGGCTTACACAGCTCCGCTGCGGCTCGGGTGGGAACACTCGCGAGTCACGAACGGGCTTGGCAAGCGGTTTCGGCTCCCGAGTGGGTGATGCGCACTATAATGCAGGGCTACAGATTGCAGTTTGCAATGAAACCCCCGCATTTCAACGGCGTTCTCTCTTCACACACGGAAGAGAACGCTTCACACATTCTGAAAGAGGAAATATCCTCCCTCCTAAACAAGGAAGCTATTCAGGTGGTGCCCCCCAGTCTGATGAATCAGGGATTTTATTCTCGTTATTTCCTGGTCCCAAAGAAGGACGGCTCTCTCCGCCCTATCTTGGACCTTCGTGTGTTGAACAAACATTTGAGGAAATACAATTTCAGAATGCTAACTCATGGCTCGCCCGCCCGCGCCATAAAACAGAACGACTGGTTCACATCGGTAGACCTGAAAGATGCTTTCTTCCATATAAGCATTTATCCGCCACACAGGAAGTTTCTTCATTTCGCCTACCAAGGCACATGTTACGAATTCACAGTTCTGCCGTTTGGGCTCAGTCTAAGCCCTCGCAGTTTCTGTCTGTGTGCGGAGGCGGGTTTAGCACCCATGAGAATGTCTGGTCTGAGGATTCTGACATACATAGACGATTGGCTCATAATAGCCGAATCGAAGGAGAAAGTGTTGCAATTTTACACCCAGTCAGAATGTCATTTTCCTGGGCTTGGAGTTGAACTCAGTCTCCATGCGAGCGCGTCTCTCTCAAGAGCGCGTTCTCTCTCTAATGAACTGTCTATCGCAGTTCAGAGAGGGGGTGAGAGTGCAATATCGCACATGCCTCAGGCTGCAGGGTCTTATGGCTTCATCCATCCAAGTTGTGTCACTGGGACTCCTGAGAATGAGAGCGTTCATGAAATGGGTTTTGTCACTACATTTCAGCCCGATTCGCGATCTTTGCCGCTCTGTAATAGTGACGCGCGCCTGCTCGGCAGCCGTGCAACACTGGAAGAGCGCAGACTTTTACGCACAGGGAACCCCTCTGGGGACGGTTATGATGTGGAAAGTTGTGACGACAGATGCGTCCTTAACAGGCTGGGGTGCCACCCAGCAGGGCAGAACGGTGAACGGTCTGTGGCCGAGCAGACTACGTTCGGCGCACATAAATTATTTAGAGCTGTTGACCATTTGGAAAGCTCTAAATCATTTTCTGCCTCGCCTGCAGGGACATCATGTTCTCGTACGCTGCGACAATACCACGGCTGTGGCTTATATCAACCGTCAGGGCGGCGTGCGCTCGTCGAAACTTCACGCTCTAGCTTACAAGCTTTTGGTGTGGAGCAGACGGGTTTTCCTGTCGTTACGCGCGACTCATGTTCCGGGCATTCTGAACAGAGGTGCGGATCTTCTATCAAGGGGAAATCCAATCTACGTAGATTGGCGCCTTCACCCCCAGATAGTGGATATGTTATGGATGAGATTCGGACAGGCAACCGTAGATCTATTCGCCTCGCGCGAAAACTACCATTGTCCTATGTTCTTCTCGCTAAAGGACGTGGACGCACCCCTCGGGGTAGATGCACTGGCCCACCCATCGCCCAGAGTGCTGCTGTATGCTTTTCCTCCCCTGTGCTTGATAATTCCAACACTGGCCAGGGTGAGAGAGCAGAGCCTGTCTCTCATTCTGATAGCACCCAGGTGGCCCAAGGCACCGTGGCTGGCAGAGATAATCCCTCTGTTATATGCCGAGCCGTGGCGCCTCCCCCCACGCACGGACCTATTGTCCCAAGGGAACGGGGAGATTTACCACCCACACCCGGACAGGGTGGCTCTCTGGGCCTGGCCCGTGAGAGGACGAACCTAAGCGCACTGGGGCTTTCGCCGCGTGTGATTGCCACTATACAGAATGCCAGAGCCGTTTCTACACGGTCCTTATATGGCTGTAAGTGGCAAGTGTTCGAAGGGTGGTGCGATGGGCGTGGTCTCACATCTTATCAGTGCTCAGTTCCTGATATTTTGTGATTCCTTCAAGACCTCATGGAAAAAGGGAGGTCTTTTTCCACCATTAAGGTCTACATGGCTGCGATTTCGGCCTGTCATGTGGGCTTTGAGGGCTCAACAGTCGGGCAGCATCCTCTAATCCGCAGATTTATGAAGGGTGCCCGTCGCTCTTTGCCAGTCGTCAGGAGAACTGTTCCTGAGTGGGACCTCTCCATGGTGCTGGAGGCTCTGTCTCAACATCCTTTTGAGCCTCTGGGAAGTATTTCCCTTAAGCTGCTGTCCTTCAAGACAGCTTTGCTCTTGGCCTTGGCATCAGCTAAACGTGTCAGTGAGCTACATGCACTCTCGGTTCATCCCTCGTGCACTAAATTCTCTCTTAGTGGAGATAAGGTTTCCCTTAAGCCTAATCCGGCCTTCATGCCGAAGTGCTTCCCTGTGTTCACTTCGGAGGTGTTGGAGCTGTCCGCTTTTCACCCTCCACCGTTTTCCTCCCCGGAGGATCAGAGGCTAAATGCTCTGTGTCCTGTCCGTGCTTTACAGACATATATGACCAGGACCAGTGCGTTCCGGAAGAGCGACCAGCTCTTTATTTCATGGGCGCCCCCTCACAAAGGGAGTCCCATATCTAAGCAACGCCTCTCACATTGGCTTGTGAATGCTATAGCTGTGGCTTATGAATCAAAAGGAGTGCAGCCCCCAGGGGGCATCAGAGCTCATTCCACAAGGGGCTTAGCCGAGTCTTGGGCTTTGTTTAGGGGAGTGTCACTGCAGGACATCTGCTCCGCTGCCAGTTGGGCTTCTCCTCATACCTTTGTGCGTTACTACCGGCTGGATGTCACCAGAATTTCGGTAGCACATTCGGTTTTAGGGGTGGGGTCTTCTTAGCCCTTCCCTGTAACCCCGTTGGAAGTAACGAATAAGGAGTGAATGGGCCGGCTGGCCATGCACATTCCTCTCACCAAGCACGTATTTCCAATCCTTCCTGGGTGTATATATGCACATTGGTGTTGCTGGGGTTATTACCACATACATGTTTCATGTCCTGCATGTGCACAGCAGTTATGTGTGTGCGTCAGGATTGCAGGTTCATGATTATGGGACGTGTCTGGCACCGCCCCCCTGGGGCGACCGTCCTTCTCTGGCTTTCAGAACCTCACTGTGAGTGTATTGGGCAATCGGGGAGCTGTCCATGTCTCTCCCATAGGTGGATCTCGAACACGAGATGATGAAAGAGAACAATAGGTTACTGTCGTAACCCCGGTTCTCTGAAACATCGAGTGGAGAGATCCACCAGCTTTGCCCCGCTTGCTGCACGAGAAGCGAATATACTTACTGGAGAATAGCAGCGCTTGCAGACGTTATATGCCACTAGGTAAGGGGGCGGGGCCTTACCTGGCATTGGCTGCGCGCTTCTGTCTGTCTAGCCAGACTTGGTGCAATTGGATGCTTCTGCAGAGGTCAGGTACGGATGCCCTTCCCATAGGTGGATCTCTCCACTCGATGTTTCAGAGAACCGGGGTTACGACAGTAACCCATTGTTTTTACCACACAAACAGTTCAGCGCTACTACTGCTCCTTCCTTTCAAGGATGCAAGAATCAGTTCCCGCCCCGAGTGTAAAGCCAAGCGTGTTTGGTTGAAGCGAGAACGTGCTACGATTGGCCAGCTCGATGTGGCCGTTATCTGATTGGCTTGAGTACACGGTGGGTGGAGTCCACTTATTTGTGGATTTGTCTGCACGTGGACGCTAGAAGTGTTTCAAAATCCACAGATGAGCGAGGGGATTTACAAATGCACAGAAAGCAAGGCAAGGCAAGGCAAGTTTATTTATATAGCACATTTCATACACAGTGGTAATTCAAAGTGCTTTACATAGAATAAATTAAAATAATTACATAAATAATAAAAGAAATAAGAATAATTAAAACAGTTTAGAAAATAAAATACAGTGCAAACAGTCGGACGAACAGTGGCACAGTGCTCATTCAGTAAATGCAAAGCTAAACAGTGGTAATTCAAAGTGCGTTACATAGAAGAAATTAAAATAATCAAAAGAAATAAGAATAATTAAAACCCTATCTGAGATAGAAGTGATTGAGCAGGTTTGCGGTGCCACTGGACCTACAATCCAGGGACGTCCTCTGCTGGGGTGGTGTCTTACACCAGTATTGCCCAATGAGCCCCCACAGAGCACGTTTCACTTTTGCTGTTTTAAACAAACAGCGAACCTTTATACTCTCCAAAGTATAGCTAATCTTCACTCGCCTCGTCGGAGTGAAGCTCTCCCGTTCCCCTTCAAAATCTCTTCCTATCAGACAGCCCTAAAAATTAATAACATCTTCCTGAATCACAGTATGGAAATTAAAATTATAAAATACAGTGCAAACAGTCGTACATATTTTACATCAACCGGTAGCTATTATAGATCTTTCTTTTAAAAGGATCTTCTTACGACTTACATGTATCAACTTTCTTTTCTCTTTCAATCTTCTTACGACTTCCATCTATCAACTTTCGGTAACGCTTTAGATTACAGCCCGGAAAGTATTGCGTAATTAAAATGAAATTACATTGTCTACAGAAATGATCAACTTACGGTAATTACAGTGTACCTATAAAGTACGTACGTGTAGGGGAACAATATGTAAAGTCTTGGGAATAAAGGGGTAACAACCAGGAAAACAACAAATTATTTAGGCAAATTATTTATACTGTAAGTATTTTAGAACTACGGGGTAGTTCTTATAATACAATCGTACTTTTGGGAGCAATTTATCGAGTAGGCTACTACATACACTGCATCTTTTTGTAATAATAGTGTACAATACATAATGCTTTTTTTTTATTACCAGTGCATTTATAAAGTAGGCTAATTTGTTGTTATTGCAAAGGTGCACTGATTAAGTTGTTTCAAGGCAAGTAAAACTATTGCAACTTTTTTTTTTTTAATGCTGGGGAAATATACCGTACTCTTGTTCCATGTAGTTACAGGGTAAGTATGACATTGCGGGCTGTAAATTAAAGTGGTGCTTCTTACCCTCTTGTTTCATGTAGTTACAGGGTAGTACAATAAAAACACATGTATACACACAATCTGATATCACTTGGAAACCTTTATTTGAAAAACAACTTATTTCAAAAAGGATTTACAACATATTACACTTCTTTTTCTTTAGTCATTTTTTTTAAATTAAACTTTTCATTTCAAATACTAAAGTCCTGACAGAAAGTAAGTTTTGTCCATTTTTGTTTCTCTTGCATGGCTTCCTCCTCTTGTTCCTCCTCTTCTTTTTCTGAGCAGTACTTTCCGGGCTGTAATCTAAAGCGTTACCCAACTTTCTTTTCTCTTTCAATCGTCTTACCATCTATCAACTTTCTTTTCTCTTTCAATCTTCTTACGACTTCCATCTATCAACTTTCTTTTCTATTTCAATCTTCTTACTATCTATCAACTTTCTTTTCTCTTTCATTTACTTGCACATTCTTTTCACTTTCCTTAGCCCTGCATTCACATTATTCTCAGACGAAAACTTTAATATCGTCATTCAAATACTGTTCTACGAACAGTGGCACAATGCTCATTCAGCAAAGCTAAACAGATGTTTTTTGAGTCTGGATTTGAATGTGCCTACTGTAGGAGCACACCTGATCTCTTCTGGAAGCTGCGGCTGCCATAATAGCTAAAAGCGGACTCTCCTTGCTTTGAGTGAACCCTTGGTATTTCTAGTGGATGTGATCCTAATGATCTGAGTGATCTGTTGGGTTTATATTCAGTGAGCATATCTGCAATGTTTTGAGGTCCTAGGCCATTATATGATTTATATACCAGTAATAATACTTTAAAATCAATCCTAAATGTGACTCGAAGCCAGTGTAAAGACCTGAGGACTGGAGTGATGTGTTCAAATGTTCTGGTTCTGCTCAGGATCCCGGCAGAAGCGTTCTGTACGAGCTGCAACTGTCTTATGGTCTTTTCGGGAAGGCCAGTAAGGAGTCCAATACAATAATCCACCCTACTGGTGATGAAAGCATGCACAAGTTTTTCTAAGTCCTGACTGGAAACAAAGCATCTAATTCTTGCAATATTTTTCAGATGATAGTATGCTGATTTAGTTATTGCTTTGACATGACTACTGAAGCTAAGGTCTGACTCTAGAGACACACCAAGATTCCTGACTTGATTTTTAGTTGTTTGACCTCTAGAGTGAAGGTATGCGTTCACCTTGAGAACTTCATCTTTGTTTCCAAACGCAATGACTTCAGTTTTGTCTTTGTTTAACTGAAGAAAGTTTTAGCACATCCAACTGTTTACTTCATCAATGCATTGGAACAGGGAGTCAATGGGGCTGTAATCGTTAGGCGATAGGGCAGAGTAGATCTGTGTGTCGTCTGCATAGCTGTGGTAAGAGATTTGGTTCTTTCTCATTATTTGGCTCATTGGAAGCATGTACAGGTTGAATAGGAGTGGCGCAAGAATTGAGCCTTGAGGAACTCTGCATGTCATGGATGTCCATCAGACTTATGGTCTCCTATACTCACATAATAACCTCTCGCTTCTAAGTATGACCTGAACCATTTTAGGACTATCCCAGAAAGCCCCACCCAGTTTTCCAGCCTGTCAAGAAGTATGTTGTGATCAACAGTGTCAAAAGCAGCACTGAGGTCGAGTAGTACCAACACTGATAATTTGCCTGTATCAGTATTTAAGCGAATATCTTTTTTTATCTTTATGAGCGCTGTCTCTGTGATGTGATGCGATCGGAAATCAGATTGAAAATTGTCAAAGTATCCATTCGAGCTTAAAGGAACACTTCACCCATTTGCATTAGACTTTGTATCTTTAGAAACACAGTCACATTTTCGAATGGTCATGGTTTATTCCCTTATTTTCCTATGAGATGGAAGAAATAAGAATTTAAGTGTTCCACTTCCTGCTTTTTATGACGCAAAAATCGTCATTTTGCGTCATAAAAAGCAGGAAGTCCAATTTCTTTGAATATGGGTAAGACTACAAACACTAGCTCATAATTTATCCAGTAGAAGGCGCTGTTCCGCATGTTTTCAACCCGCCCATAGAGGGGGGATCTCACTCACAGAATGTACATATAGTGTCAGCCATCTTTTATTGGAAGCTAAGCTAACAGTTTCTTATTCTGTGGAGAAAGCTGAGTAGTAGCGGTGACCATCCTCTTTTTCCCGGACATGTCTGGCCGCCGAGATCGTCCAAAATGTCCGGGATTCGGCTTTTGCTTTCTGCAGTCGCCATTCATTGTTTACATGCACACCTTTTGTTTCAATCTAACTGAATTCATTCCGATTGGTGAATCTGAATGTAGTGTTTACATGAACGCTAAACAAGTGATCGGTTGATGTGTGTTTTAACATTGCTAAGAAAATTCCCGCTCCTCCGTGAGAGATACGAGACCGGTGCGTCTCACAGGCGCCGGCGCCACTCATCAGTAATCACGCCACCGGCCTCGCGTCGTTCTCCCGCGGCCGTAAAGTCTCGTTCCTGCTTGTCACAATAAACATGATGAAAGGCCGACTGTAGAACGCAAAAGCCGAATCCTGGACATTTTGGGCGACATCAAAATACCGGGCAGACTCACGGAGACTCACTAGTAGCATAGCCTTGTTTACTGCGATCTCTTACCGGTAGGCGTGGCCTCCTAGGGCAGCGAAGCAAGTGCATTCTGGGAGTTGTTGTCTTTCATCCCCATAAGCCAAAAATACATTTTCTGGCTTTTCTCAGTCTAGAAGGCTCCAAATTCAAAAATAATTTCACATTTCTTCTACATAAATGACCTATTTTAAATACACATTCATCTTTCCAGAGGTGAAGTGTTCCTTTAAGAATTTGTTCAGCTGATTGAAAACAACTTTTTCAATGATCTTGCCAATGAAAGGAAGATTTGAGATCGGTCTATAATTGCTTAATATAGTCTTATCCAGATTGCTCTTTTTCAGGAGGGGTTTGACAACTGCAGTTTTCAGGGAGTTTGGAAAACTTCCTGAGAGAAGTGAGGCATTTACCACTTCTAGCAGATCTGCTTCTAAGCTGTTTAACACACTTTTGAAGAAAGATGTGGGAAGTGCGTCAAGGGCGCAGGTCGATGTTTTAAGGTGCTGTACGGTTTCTTCTAAAATTTTGGCATCAATCTTTTTTTTTGGAAATCAGACATAGTAACTACTTTCTCAGGTTGTGGTCTGATCTGTCTGACCCCAGTGCAACTCAAGGATGTGCTGATCACCTTTCTGATATTATTGATTTTCTCAGAGAAGAAAGAAGCGAACTCACTGCACTTGCTGTCTGAGAGCATTTCACTGGGAATCTGGCTCGGGGGGTTTGTTAATCTCTCAACAGTAGCAAAAAGAGTGCGTGTGTTGTTTAAGTTGCTGTTAATAATATTTGAGAAGAAAGTCTGTCTAGCTTTGCCTAGTTCCATATTGAAAGCATGGATGGTGTCTTTGTAGATGTTATAATGGACTACAAGTTTTGTCTTCCGCCACATGCGCTCTGTTTTTCTGCATTGTCTTTTCATATTTTGCACTGCTGTTGAGTTTCTCCAAGGTGCCTTTTGTCTACCACTCTTCCTGACTTTCACAGGAGCAATAAGCCCTATGCACAGCTGCACTACTTCCTGAACTTAAGCAGGCTCCTTTTTTTCCTGTCTGCCAGGATTGGCCAAACTGATTAATCCAGGTGTGTCTGATTATTGTTGTTGGTCAGACACACCTGGATTTGGCCAATCCTGGCAGACAGGAAACAAAGGAGCCTGCTTAAGTTCTGGAAGTAGTGAAGCTGTGCATAGGGCCTTTATCATCAATTACACTTTTAACTTTTGAGTTAAAAGAATCAAGGAGAAAATCAACAGAGTCAGCAGACATGCTTGGTGTTAAAGATATAGCCTTCATAAATAGGACACTAGTGTTCTCATTTAAGCATCTCTTCTTGACAGACACATATCTAGCTTCAATGGCAGGGGAGATCAATATATCAAAGAAAATACAGAAATGATCAGACAGTGCTACATCCTTAATAACAATCGATGAAATGTTTAGACCCTTACTGATAAGTAAATCTAGAGTGTGCCCACGATTGTGTGTCGGTCCATGTACATGCTGAGTCAGATCAAAAGTTTTTAAAACAGTTTTGATTTCTTTTGCCATATTGTTTTCTGCATTATCTATGTGAATGTTAAAATCTCCAGCAATAGAAAAACAGTCAAACTCTGAGGAAATGGTTGATAACAGTTCTGTAAAGTCCTCAGCAAAGGCTGAAGAGTATTTTGGAGGCCTGTAAACATTGATAAGTAAAATGCGTGGAGCACCTTTTAACACAATACCCAGATATTCGAAAGACGGGTAGTTACCAAATGATATTTGCTTACATTGATAGACGTCTTTAAAAAGAGCAGCTACTCCCCCACCTCTCCTACCCTTTCCTACCATTTGTGAAAGCGATTTTATTACACTACACTACACTACGCTACACTACACTACGTACTACACTACGCTACACTTCACTACAGCTAGACCACACTACACTACACTACACTACGTACTACACTACACCGCACTGCTCTATACTACACTACACTGCACTACACTACACTACACTACGCTACACTGCACTACACTGCACTACACTATATATAGTATATAGTACATAGATAGTATATAGTATATAGATATAGTATATAGTATATAGATATACCGAACGGTCTCTATCTCCATATAGCAATGTCTTAGAAGATAAAAACAAAGCAAAAATACAACTTGAAAGTTTGCTAGGTCAGTCACAACTGAACAGCCATAAAGCCTAGAATTAATCAATACATACAACCAGTAGTAAGCAGCCACAACAACAAAGAAACAAAACAATGCTGCCCCTCTATCTCCTCCTTCCGAGATCAGTCAGGCTTTAAACCTTTTCTTGAGGCCGCGACCAATGCCAGAGGAGCTGTCATCAATCAAGGAGATCACCTTCAGCTGGCTTTACCTGCACACAGTCAAAAACATGGAGAGCAAAACCCACCACAACTGCCACCTAGTGGCCGGAAACACAGCATAGGCAAAGAAAATAATAATACAAAATAAAATTACACCGTAGGACGTAACAAGATTTAATACAAAATATATTAAAGTTTTATATAATTTTGTTTATTTCATATGATTATGATGACCAACATCAACACTGTTTTACTTTGGCTAAGAAAAGTTGACTTAAAAGAATGTGAACCAAAATGCTTAAGTTGTTTTATAAAAAATATATTTATTTTAAGTTATATTGTTGTAAACCAATCAGGGGGTTGGTGTAAAGCTGCTGTTTTATTTAAAAATTTGTTCTGCTTTTGTGTTTACAGAAATGTTCTAATTTTGGAATAAAATATTAAGTGACCTTTTTTGTCACTTGTAATGAAGCTTGCTTATTAGTGAAATTATTAATATTGTGACGCTGACGCTGTTTATTCTCTGTTATAAATATGCTTACTTGATTCACTTATTGTTGGGGGGAGGTGTCCGGGAGGGAAATGGTTAAGGGGGAGGGGCTTAGGGAGAGGCGGGCGGTTTTTTAGATGAATCTGACAGGGGGTAGAGAAAAGTGAGAGGAGAGACATCTCTGTTTTTGGGAACAGTTAGGACACCTCCTGATACCCGTGTTTTAGGTTGTACACGTTCAGGAAATAAACCTCAGCCGTTTGGTGCTTATAAACCGGATCCTCGTCTGCTGTCTGTTTCTCTGGGAAAGTGCACGACGTCACACTGGTGTCAGAAGTGGGACATTAAAACCACAGCTTTCTACTCGTGATTCCCAGAAGACGATGGAGAATAAGCCGGTAAGATCGCTTCAATTATCCGCTGAGAAGTTAGAGCAGAACAGGGGAGAGCCCCGGCATGGGCGGGATGAGCGTAATCCCGAGGGAAAGCATCTAACGTTACGAGACGGAAGAAATGAGCTGATTAGCACACTATCGCCCAATAATCCTTTTCTGCCGCTTTTGCTGAACGAATGTGATCAAGAATATTCACTTAAAGCTAGACCACAGACCCCCGCACCCTGTTTTAGCATGTCTCGTGCTTTTGGTGAACATGATTTCATCGCGAGCACTCCGATCGCGGGAGGTCGCGGGCGCGGCCGGTCGGCTGACCCGGAAACGGAAATCAGCGAGGATCAAAACATCCGGTCTGTCTCGCGGAATGCGGAGAGAGAAGCTGGTAAACAGAGATGCTGTATATGGGTCAAAGCGGATGAAGCCCTTTCTTTCAATCCTGAAGATTCAAGCTACAGTTATAATTATCCACAAACGAGCCCTATGCATGTCAAAGAGGGGATTTTTGGAGAGAGATACAGCGCCGTTGGTAGCCGAGCTAATCCATTTGTTTTACCAGAACAGATTAATAAACCTTATTCAATCGCTCCCTCTTACAACGTTCAGTGGCCAACTGCACTGCCATATAACTTCCCCCACCAAATGAGCTGTGTCCACAAGCACTCTGACTTACCAATAATGAGTAATAGGAGACAAACAATGGAAACTCAGCCAGTGTGGGACATGTGTCCAACCTTATCAGCAACCTCTCCTCGCTGGCCCTTAGAATCTCCAGCCAGAGAACCCATACCCACTGGCTGCTCCTTTTCTAACCGGCCAATGCAGTCCGTCACACTCATGCCTGACCGGGGGTCTTGTAAAACCCGTAGCTGTCTGAAATTGGGGCGCTATGATGGTCATTCTTCTTATGAGGCGTTCCGGAAGAAGTTTGAGCTGGTGGCCGAGGCTAATGGCTGGGACGAAGCCGAGAGAGTGGGCCAACTCGCAGCGGCTTTAGATGGCGATGCACAACAGGTACTGCTGGACGTCCAGGGAAGTCAGGTGTATAGTGTTCACGCGTTGCATCAGGCTTTGTCTCGCCGCTTTGGGGACATTACACCCCCGCTGGCCTTACGGCAGCAGTTTCAGGAGCGGATTCGTCAACCAAAAGAACCCTTGGGTGTGTTTATGGCTGACCTGCGACACTTAGCCCATCGCAGCTACCCAACGTTCAGCGAAAGCGTGAGGGATGCATTGGTTCTGGACGCGTTTGTACGGGGATTGACCCCAGATCGGTTGCGACAGCAAGTACGAATAGCTCAGCCATCTAACTTTGACGAAGCCCTTGATCAAGCGCAGGTTATAGAGGGGATATTGGATGAACGGCTCAGCGGAACGTTAAGCAACAATAATGTTGGCCGCCCCAGGGTTTTTGCTGCATGTTCCGGGGAACAGACTCACCCGCAAACGGTTAAGGTGAATACGTCCGAGAGGGAACCTATGATTTGTTGGCGCTGTGGAAAAACAGGTCATTTGCGCCGGGAATGTGCGACCCTGGATGTGGCTGGGTCCACTATGCCGTCGGGAAATGGTCAGGGGCCGGAGTAGAGGGAGGTGCTCTCGGCCCATCAGCCATTTCAGAACCTCCCTGTGGATCGTCTGTTGCGTTGGTTAGTCCAGTAGAGTGCTGCCGAATTGAGGCCAAAGTGGATGGACAACTAGTGCGGGCCTTGTTGGATACTGGCTCTACAGTCACCATTATTCATCCTAAATTCTTGACAAGGAGGTTCCTTCAGCCAGCTCGTTTTCCCCTGGTCACTGTCATGGGTGAGAAAGCAACTTTGATGGGCCGTTGTGAGGCGGAAATCTGTGTGGAGGGACACAGTACAGTTATGTGGGTATGGGCCGCTGAGATTCCAGAATATTGTCTCCTGGGTATCGATTTCCTACACCAGGCAGCTGCGGTTTTGGACTTGAGGGCAGCGACCCTAACGCTAGCTGGAAAATGTTCGGTGCCAATTCACTTTAATTCTATATGGATGGGTCCTCAGTCGCGCTACGTGGGTCGTCTGAATCCTGGCTCACAAGCACAGGGAGTCCCGGGTCCAAACTCTTCAATTTTGTCACCAACGTCACAGTCTGTAGAGACACCATGGTCTGGCTCTGCAGTCGGGCTTCCCACCATTCCACCCCCAGCCGTCTCTGATGGTGGGAACGGCAGTCAAGTTGAGGAGAGCCCAGTTTTGATGCAAGCAGCAAAAGCTGTTTGGGAGAGAAGTAGTGAGGGTTTGGAAGAACTGCAGAAGCAGAAATTATGGCGAGTGATGAAACGCCATGATAACCTCTTTGCTGCCTCAGCCAGTGATGTCGGGCAGACGAAGTTGGTACAACATTGTATAAACACGGGGGATGCACCACCCATCCGGCAACGTGCGCGGCGGTTACCAACCATAAGGCAGTCGGCTGCAGATCACTGCCTAGAAGAGATGAAAGCTTCGGGAATTATAGAGCCATCGGAAAGCCCGTGGGCCTCGCCGGTGGTATTGGTCCCCAAGAAGGACGGTGGCTGGCGTTTCTGTGTCGACTTCAGACGCTTGAATGAAGTGACTGTCAAGGACTCCTACCCGCTTCCGCGGGTTGATGAGTCTCTGGATCGGATCACTGGGTCCAGGTGGTTCTCTTCACTAGATCTGCGTAGCGGGTATTGGCAGGTCCCTCTCAGTGCTGATGCGAGACCAAAGACTGCCTTCACGACAGGGACAGGCCTCTGGCAGTTCAAGACTATGCCCTTTGGTCTGTGCAACGCTCCGGCAACCTTTGAGCGGCTGATGGAGCGGGTACTCCAGGGTATTCCGAGAGAGGTGTGTCTGGTTTATTTAGACGACATTTTAGTGCATGGAAAAGACTTTGAATCGGCCTTGAGTGCTCTCGATCTAGTCATGACCAGAATAGCCCAGGCTGGCCTGAAATTGCACCCGGAGAAGTGCCAGTTGATGCAGAAAGCCGTGACCTTCTTGGGCCATTATGTGAGCGCGGCAGGGGTGGCCACCGATGACCAGAAGACAGCAGCTGTTCGCGATTGGCCGGTCCCGTGCAGCCTTAGGCAGTTGCGAGCTTTCCTAGGACTAGCGTCGTATTACCGGAAATTCGTCCCTGGGTTCGCCACTGTTGCTGCTCCCCTCCATGAGTTGACAAAGAAATCACAGCGGTTCCAGTGGGGGCAAGAACAGCAGCAGGCTTTTGAAAGCCTGAAGGAGGCTTTGTGTCATACGCCCGTCTTGGCCACCCCAGACCCTAGATTGCCATTCATCCTGGATACAGACGCCAGCAATGTAGGTCTGGGTGCGGTTCTCTCCCAGGAGGGGGAAAAGGGAGAGAGAGTGATTGCCTACTATAGTCGGGCCTTCAACAGGGCGGAGCGTAATTACTGTGTGACCCGACGAGAACTCTTAGCCGTGGTGGAGGCAGTGAGCCATTTCAGACATCACGTCTGTGGTCTTCATTTCGTGATCCGAACAGATCATGCTTCCCTACGTTGGTTGTTGTCTTTCCGGGAGCCAGAGGGACAGGTGGCACGGTGGATAGAACGCCTGCAGGAGTTCCAGTTCACCATTCAGCATCGCAAGGGAGAAAATCACCAGAATGCGGATGGGTTGTCAAGACGCACCTGTATGGCATCCTGCCCACAATGTGAGCGACTGGCTGGATATGTGATGCAGGGACCGGCTGACACGAAACCGGAGACGGGGATGGAGGCGTCTTGTTGTGCAGTGCTGCCTGATTCAAATGTAGCATGGGCCGCTGAGCAGCGCAAGGACCCCGAGCTCCAAGTAGTTATCGACTGGGTGGAAGCCGGGAGGAGGCCTACGTGGGAAGAGGTCATGGCTTTTGGACCAGTGGTGAGGGGGTTGTGGTCTATGCGGGATGGCCTGGCATTGAACTTGGGATTGCTGCAGAGAGGATTCGTGGAACCTGTGACAGGCGTAACCAGGTGGCAGACAGTAGTGCCTAAGTCCTGTCACCGCTCGGTTCTGGAAGCAATGCATGGACAACCGGGGGTAGGACATTTTGGAGTAAACAAAACATTAAAACGAGTTCGGCAAGAGTTCTATTGGCACACCTGCCGTAGGGATGTGGAGTCATTCTGTCGTCGGTGTGATGCCTGCACTGCTAAAAAAGGTCCGACGGGCCGGTCTCATGCCCCGCTACAACAACGGCTGGTAGGCTGTCCCATGGATCGTGTGGCCGTAGATGTCCTAGGACCGTTTCCACAGACCCCTCGAGGAAATCGATTTGTGGTAGTCGCAATGGACTACTTTACAAAATGGCCAGAGGCCTATGCTGTTCCCAACCAGGAGGCGGGGACAGTGGCGGATGTCCTTTTGGAAGGTCTGTTTGCTCGCTTTGGGGTTCCCTCTGAGATGCATACGGATCAGGGGAGAAACTTTGAGTCACATGTGTTCTCTGCGTTCTGTCGGCAGTTGGGTATCCGGAAGACAAGGACAACTCCCCTACACCCTCAGAGTGATGGGTTAGTAGAGAGGTACAATCGAACACTGGCCACTCAGCTAGCCTTGTGTGTGAGCCAGGATCAAAAGGACTGGGATCTTCAGTTGCCGATGGTCTTGCTTGCAAGTCGGAGTGCGGTGCAGGAGACCACCGGATGTACGCCAGCTCTCCTCATGCTGGGCAGAGAATTGCGAACCCCATCCTCCCTGCTGATGGGTCAACCACCAGATGCACCAAAGGCCCCGCCCGGGTTGGAGTATGCCCATCAGCTACAGGACCGGCTGCAGTCAGCCCATGAGTTTGCTCGTCGTCAGGCTTTGCAGGCGGGTATACGCCAAAAACGGGCATATGACCATCATTGTACAGGACGTGATTTTAATGATGGGGAGCTGGTATGGGTCTTTAGTCCGAAGAGGAAAAAGGGACGTTCACCTAAGCTGGATTCTGCCTGGGTAGGACCCTGTTACGTAGTGAAGAGGCTGGGAGAGTCTGTTTATCGTGTGCGGAAGAGGCCTGGGGGACAAGCTGTGGTGTTACACCGGGACAGGATGGCTCCATATTTGGGAGAACGGCAACCCTTCAAGAGCAGAGGACAATGGCAGACCGCTGGGGCGACCCACCCTGCGGACGGAGGAGCTGGAGACGCAGCGTCGGACAAGGGGTGGGGAACTTCAGCGGGCTGTGAAGAGGGTGACCTTTTGACCCAGGCTCCTGGGGGCACTCTGGATACTCTCGGAGGAGCTGGAGACGCAGCGCCGGGAGGGTCTGGAGTTCTTCTGGGGCGGTCTGGGTTGGGGGCGCCTGAAGATCGCACCATGAGCACTGATCATCGTTCGAACGGCAGCAAACATCGCAATGGAAGCCAACGTATCACCCCAGAGGTGGAGTACCGGTCGACTACCCCCTTGAGGCCTAGACTACCTGCCAGGGAGCCGCAACAGACCCCAAGAGCGAGGATGGGATCACGACTTCGGCCCAGAGAGGCACTTCGGGTGCCCCGGCATTTCATGGATTTCACCTTCCTCGGGGACGAGGAAACTTGAGGAGGGGGCAATGTGACGCTGACGCTGTTTATTCTCTGTTATAAATATGCTTACTTGATTCACTTATTGTTGGGGGGAGGTGTCCGGGAGGGAAATGGTTAAGGGGGAGGGGCTTAGGGAGAGGCGGGCGGTTTTTTAGATGAATCTGACAGGGGGTAGAGAAAAGTGAGAGGAGAGACATCTCTGTTTTTGGGAACAGTTAGGACACCTCCTGATACCCGTGTTTTAGGTTGTACACGTTCAGGAAATAAACCTCAGCCGTTTGGTGCTTATAAACCGGATCCTCGTCTGCTGTCTGTTTCTCTGGGAAAGTGCACGACGTCACAATATCATGGAATGGTAATTATTGTCTTTAGCCTGGAGTTATGGCTCTCAATATCGCAGTATATATCGTTGGGGGAAAAAATATCGCAATGTAATTTTTTTCCAATATCGTGCAGCCCTTCACTACACTACGTATTACACTACACTACACTACACTACACTGCACTACACTACACTGCACTGCACTGCACTACACTACACTGCACTGCACTGCACTGCACTACACTACACTACACTACACTACACTACACTGCACTACACTACACTACACTACACTACACTACACTGCACTACACTACACTGCACTACACTACACTACACTACACTTCACTGCACTACACTGCACTACACTACAATACACTGCACTGCACTACACTACACTACACTACACTACACTACACTTCACTGCACTGCACTACACTACACTGCACTGCACTGCACTGCACTACACTACACTACACTACACTACACTGCACTACACTACACTACACTGCACTGCACTACACTACACTACACTACACTACACTTCACTGCACTGCACTGCACTGCACTGCACTGCACTACACTACACTGCACTGCACTGCACTACACTGCACTACACTGCACTGCACTGCACTGCACTACACTACACTGCACTGCACTACACTACACTGCACTGCACTGCACTGCACTACACTACACTGCACTGCACTGCACTACACTACACTACACTGCACTACACTACACTACACTGCACTGCACTACACTACACTACACTGCACTACACTGCACTGCACTGCACTACACTACACTGCACTGCACTGCACTGCACTACACTACACTGCACTGCACTACACTACACTGCACTACACTACACTACACTGCACTACACTGCACTGCACTACACTACACTGCACTACACTGCACTGCACTACACTACACTACACTGCACTACACTACACTGCACTACACTACACTACACTGCACTACACTGCACTGCACTGCACTACACTACACTGCACTACACTACACTACACTGCACTACACTACACTACACTACACTGCACTACACTACACTGCACTGCACTGCACTACACTACACTACACTACACTACGTATTACACTACACTACACCACACCACACTACACTACACCACACCACACTACACTGCACTACACTACACTACACTGCACTACACTGCACTGCACTACACTACACTGCACTACACTACACTGCACTACACTACACTACACTACACTACACTGCACTGCACTACACTACACTGCACTGCACTACACTACACTACACTGCACTACACTACACTACACTACACTACACTACACTACACTGCACTACACTTCACTACACTACGTACTACACCACACTACACTACACTACGTACTACACTACGTACTACACTACACTGCACTACACTGCACTACACTACACTACACTACACTACTTACTTCACTACAATGCACTGCACTACACTACACTGCACTACACTACACTACACTAAGTACTACACCACAATACACTACATACTACACCACACTACACTACACTACACTACATACTACACTACACTACACCACACTACACATGACTACATTACGTACTTCACTACACTGCACTACACTACACTACACTACACTGCACTACACTACACTGCACTGCACTACACTACACTACACTACACTACGTACTACACTACACTACACTACACCACACTACACTACACTACGTACTACACTACACTACACTGCACTACACTGCACTACACTACATTACACTTCACTACACCACACCACACCACACTAAGTACTACACCACACTACACTACACTGCACTACACTACACTACGTACTACATTAACTATACTACACTACACCACACTACACTACACTACACCACACTACACTAATCTACACTACACTACACTACGTACTAAACCACACTACACTACACCACACTACACTACACCACACTACACTACACTACGTACTACACTGCACTACACTACACTGCACTACACTACACCACACCACACTGCACTACACTACACTGCACTACAATACACTACATACTACACTAAACTACACTAGACTACACTACACTACACCACACTACACTACACTACACTACACTACACTACACTATACTGCACTATACTGCACTACACTGCACTGCACTACACTACACTGCACTACACTACACTACACTGCACTACATTGCACTACACTACACTACACTGCACTACACTGCACTGCACTGCACTACACTACACTACACTGTACTACACTACACTACGTACTACACCACACTACACTACACTGCACTACATTGCACTACACTACACTGCACTACACTACACTACACTACACTGCACTGCACTGCACTACACTACAATACACTGCACTACACTTCACTACATTACGTACTACACCACACTACACTACACTGCACTACACTACACTGCACTGCACTTCACTACACTACACTACACTACACTACACTACACTACACTACACCACACCACACATGACTACATTACTAACTACACTACACTACACTACACTGCACTGCACTACACTACACTTCACTGCACTACACTACACTACACTACACTTCACTATACTACGTACTACACTACACTACACTACACCACACCACACTACACATGACTACATTACACTGCACTACACTACGTACTACACTACACTACACCACACCACACTACACATGACTACATTACGTACTACACTACACTACAGTGCACTACACTGCACTACACTGCACTACACTACACTACACTGCACTACACTACACTACACTGCACAACACTACACTACACTACACTACACCACACCACACCACACTACACATGACTACATTACGTACTACACTACACTACACTGCACTGCACTACACTGCACTACACTACACTGCACTACACTACACTACACTGCACTGCACTGCACTACACTACACTACACTACACTACACTACGTACTACACTACACTACACTACACCACACTACACTACACTACGTACTACACTACACTACACTACACTGCACTACACTACACTACACTGCACTACACTACACTACACTACACTACACTACACTACACTTCACTACACTTCACTACACCACACCACACCACACCACACTAAGTACTACACCACACTGCACTACACTGCACTACACTACACTACGTACTACACTAAACTTTACTACACTACACTACACCACACTACACTACACCACACTACACTACACTACACTAATCTACACTACACTACACTACGTACTAAACCACACTACACTGCACCACACTACACTACACTACGTACTACACTGCACTACACTACACTGCACTACACTACACCACAACACACTGCACTACACTACACTGCACTACACTACACACTACACTAAACTACACTACACTACACCACACTACACCACACTACACTACACCACACTATACTGCACTGCACTGCACTACACTGCACTACACTACACTGCATTACACTGCACTACACTACACTACACCACAAGATACTACACTACACTGCACTACACTGCACCACACTGCACTACACTGCACTACACTACACTACACTGCACTACACTGCACTACACTACACT
This sequence comes from Phoxinus phoxinus, assembly GCF_949152265.1. NCBI lineage: Eukaryota > Metazoa > Chordata > Actinopteri > Cypriniformes > Leuciscidae > Phoxinus > Phoxinus phoxinus. Next base: position 5,152,899 of record NC_136887.1, read on the forward strand.
ACGTACTACAACACACTACACTGCACTGCACTACACTACACTACACGACGTACTACACTACACTGCACTGCACTACACTACACCACACTACACATGACTACATTACGTACTACACTACACTACACTGCACTGCACTACACTGCACTACACTACACTACACTTTACTACACTACACTGCACTGCACTACACTACACTGCACTGCACTACACTACACTACACTACGTACTACACTACACTACACCACACTACACTACACTACACTGCACTACACTGCACTACACTACACTACACTTCACTACACCACACCACACTAAGTACTACACCACACTACACTACACTGCACTACACTACGTACTACACTAAACTTTACTACACCACACTAAACCACACTACACTACACTACACCACACTACACTACACTAATCTACACTACACTACACTACGTACTAAACCACACTACACCACACTACACTACGTACTACACTGCACTACACTACACTGCACTACACTACACCACACCACACTGCACTACACTACACTGCACTACACTACACTACATACTACACTAAACTACACTACACTACACCACACTACACCACACTACACTACACTATACTGCACTGCACTACACTGCACTACACTACACTACACTGCACTGCACTACACTGCACTACACTACACTACACTACACTACACTACACTACACCACAACACACTACACTACACTGCACTGCACTGCACTACACTGCACTACACTACACTGCACTGCACTACACTACACTGCACTACACTACACTACGTACTACACCACACTACACTACACTGCACTACACTGCACTACACTACACTACACGACGTACTACACTACACTGCACTACACTACACTGCACTGCACTGCACTACACTGCACTACACTGCACTGAACTACACTACAATACACTGCACTACACTAAACTACACTACACTACACCACACTACACCACACTACACTACACTATACTGCACTGCACTACACTGCACTACACTACACTGCACTGCACTACACTACACTACACTACACTACACAACAACACACTACACTACACTGCACTACACTGCACTGCACTACACTGCACTACACTACACTACACTGCACTACACTGCACTACACTACACTACACGACGTACTACACTACACTGCACTGCACTACACTACACCACACTACACATGACTACATTACGTACTACACTACACTACACTGCACTGCACTACACTGCACTACACTACACTACACTTTACTACACTACACTACACTGCACTGCACTACACTGCACTACACTACACTACACTACACTACACTACGTACTACACTACACTACACCACACTACACTACACTACACTGCACTACACTGCACTACACTACACTACACTACACTTCACTACACCACACCACACCACACTAAGTACTACACCACACTACACTACACTGCACTACACTACGTACTAAACTAAACTTTACTACACCACACTACACCACACTACACTACACTACACCACACTACACTACACTAATCTACACTACACTACACTACGTACTACACCACACTACACTACACTGCACTACACTGCACTACACTACACTACACTACACGACGTACTACACTACACTGCACTACACTACACTGCACTGCACTACACTGCACTACACTACACTGCACTGAACTACACTACAATACACTGCACTACACTTCACTACACTACGTACTACACCACACTACACTACACTGCACTACACTACACTGCACTACATCTTTTCTTTTCTTTATTTATATAGCGCTTTTTACAATACAGATTGTATCAAAGCAGCTTCACAGTGATAACATGAAAATACAAAAAAATAATTTCATCATCGTCCACCTTTAAGGCAGATCTATAATATTGTTGAATATTAAATGTCCCCAACTAAGCAAGCCAGAAGGTAAGGCAACAGCGGCAAGGAACCAAAACTCCATCAGGTGACAGAAGGGAGAAAAAAACCTTGGGAGAACCCAGGCTCAGTCGGAGGCCAGTTCTCCTCTGGCCAATGAGTGAACAGTGTATGAAGTTCAGAATGAATCAGAGTATTTGTCCAGTTCCGGTTGGTTGAAGTCGGAGTGGAGAGGAGGAGAGACTGGTTGAGACTTCAGGTCAGCGGCGTCGTCGTCGTGTCCTGGCGCTGGTCCTTCATCAGATCTGGATACGGCCTGGTTCCGGTGGACAGCAGTAAACCTCGGGATAGACAGAGAGACTAATATTAGCGTAGACGCCATCCTTCTTATGATGTACCAAGTACATCAGGATTACGGGAAGTGTTCCCGGTCCCGGCTGTTCTAAACTATGCAGCCTAATTATAAGTCTATAATGTGTTATGTGTATGCTAGGCCGAAGAGATGTGTTTTTAGTCTAGATTTGAACTGACAGAGTGTGTCTGCTTCCCGGACAATGGTAGGAAGACTGTTCCAAAGTTTTGGTGCTAAGTAGGAAAAGGATCTACCGCCAGCAGTCGATTTTGATATTCTAGGTATTATTAACTGGCCGGAATTTTGAGATCGCAGTAGACGTGAAGGACTATAATGCGTTAAGAGCTCGCTCAAGTACTGCGGAGCTAAACCATTTAGTGCTTTGTAAGTGATCAGCAATATTTTAAAATTTATACGGTGTTTAATAGGCAGCCAATGCAGTGTTGACAGAACAGGGCTATTATGGTCATACTTCCTGGTTCTAGTAAGAACTCGAGCTGCTGCGTTTTGAACTAGCTGTAGTTTGTTTGTTAAGCGTGCAGGGCAACCACCCAGTAGAGCATTACAATAATCTAGCCTTGAGGTCATAAACGCATGAACTAATTGTTCTGCATTATTCATTGAGAGCATATGACGTAATTTAGATATATTTTTAAGATGGAAGAAAGCGGTTTTACAGATACTAGATACATGACTTTCAAATGAAAGATTGGTATCAAAGAGCACACCCAGGTTCCTAACCGACGACGAAGACTTAACAGAGCAGCCATCAAGTGTTAGACAGTACTCTAGGTTATTACGTGTGGAAGTTTTTTGTCCAATAATTAGAATCTCTGTTTTTTCTGAATTTAGTCGTAGGAAATTACTAGTCATCCAATTTTTTATATCAGCTATGCATTCCGTTAATTTTGTGAATTGGTAGGTTTCGTTAGGTTTTGAAGAAATATACAGCTGAGTATCGTCGGCATAACAGTGAAAGCTAATTCCATGTTTCCTAATGATATCTCCTAATGGTAGCATATACAGAGTGAACAGCAGCGGTCCTAGTACTGAGCCTTGTGGTACGCCATACTGAACTTGTGATTGATAAGACATCTCTTCATTTACTGCTACAAACTGATAACGGTCAGATAAGTATGATTTAAACCATGCTAGTGCAATTCCACTAATGCCAACATAATGTTCGAGTCTATTTAAAAGGATGTTGTGGTCAATGGTGTCAAATGCAACACTAAGATCCAGTAATACTAATAGAGAGATACAACCACGATCGGATGATAAGAGCAAATCATTTGTGACTCTAACGAGAGCTGTCTCGGTACTATGGTACGGTCTAAATCCGGACTGAAAATCCTCGCAGATATCATTTCTTTCAAGAAAGGAACACAGTTGTGAGGATACTGCTTTTTCTAATATCTTTGACAGAAATGGCAGATTAGAGATCGGCCTGTAATTGACTAGTTTTGTAGGATCAAGTTGCTGTTTTTTAACAAGCGGTTTAATCATAGCTAGCTTAAAGGTTTTTGGTACGTATCCTAGAGACAAAGATGAATTAATGATATTAAGAAGAGGATCTATGACATCTGGAAGAATCTCTTTCAGCAGCTTAGTCGGTATAGGGTCTAACATGCACGTTGTCGATTTAGATGATTTGACGAGTTTGCAAAATTCTTCCTCTCCTATAGCAATGAATGAATCAAATTTTCCCCCAGGGAGACTACAATGCACTTCCTGATGCGATACTGTATTAGACGGTTGCATAGTTATAATTTTGTCCCTGATATTATCGATCTTATAAGTGAAGAAGTTCATAAAGTCATTACTGCTGTGTTGCTTGGAAACTTCTGGGCTTGAAGCTTTCTTTTTCGTTAGTTTAGCCACTGTTTCAAATAAATACCTAGGATTATGTTTATTTTCTTCTAATAGGGTTGAAAAATAAGCAGATCTAGCAGCTTTTAAAGCCTCTCTGTAAGCAATCGAGCTCTCCTTCCATGAAATCCGAAACACCTCTAGTTTTGTTTTCTTCCAGTTGCGCTCCATTTTTCTGGCTGCTCTCTTAAGGGCCTCTTAAGGACTGCACTGCACTACACTACACTACACTACACTACACTACACTACACTACACTACACTACACTACACTACACCACACTACACATGACTACATTACGTACTACACTACACTACACTGCACTACACTACACTGCCCTGCACTACACTGCACTGCACTACACTACACTTCACTTCACTGCACTACACTACACTACACTTCACTACACTACGTACTACACTACACTACACTACACCACACCATACCACACCACACCACACTACACTTCACTACACTATGTACTACACTACACTACACTACACCACACCATACCACACCACACCACACTACACATGACTACATTACATACTACACTACACTGCACTACACTACACTGCACTACACTACACTACACTACACTGCACTGCACTGCACTACACTACACTACACTGCACTACACTACACTGCAGTGCACTACACTACACTGCACTACACTACACTGCAGTGCACTACACTACTCTACACTACACTACACTGCACTACACTACACTACACTACACTACACTACACTACACTTCACTACACTACGTACTACACCACACTACACTACACCACGTACTACACTACACTACACCACACCACACTACACATGACTACATTACGTACTACACTACACCACACTTCACTACACTACACTACAATACACTGCACTACACTGCACTACACTGCACTGCACTACACTACACTACACTGCACTACACTGCACTACACTACACCACACCACACTAAGTACTACACCACACTACACTACACTACACTGCACTACACTACGTACTACACTACGTACTACACTACACTACGTACTACAACACACTACACTACACTACACTGCACTACACTACACTGCACTGCACTGCACTACACTACACTACACTACACCACACTACACCACACCACACTAAGTACTACACCACACTACACTACACTACACTACACTACTGAATCCCTTTCTCTGCGATGTGGATTATTAATGGCCACATCTGTATAATCGTGTGAAAGTGTGTGTCTGTGTGTGCATGCATTGAATTACTCCCTCTATTCATGAGTTTTATTGGTTTACAAACAGGAAAAATGTCCACATCCAGGATACAAAATGTTATCTTCATTGTTTTGAGTTACTGGGAGTATGCACTGGAACAGATTGTTGTCGGGTAGGCTATTAAATATATTGATTTAATTTATTTATTCATTATCCATTCATTCATTTTTGCTTCCAAGATTAATGCGTTCGGATGTGAAACATTGTGTCGAGCTTGATTCAATTCTTTGAGCTATTTATTTGAAAAGCTTTGTGTAATGAACCTTTTCCCGATACAATTGTGTTGAAAGCTTCGCTGGTTCATAATGCTTCACTTCACCATCTCCACAGAAAACACAGGCAAAAAGGGTATCCAGAATCCGAAACACAGGCAGAGAATATATATATATATATATATATATATATATATATATATATATATATATATATATATATATATATTTATATATATATATATATATATTGACACATGAAACCAGGATAATATGAACACATGAAACCAGGATAATTTGCTCTGGCCCCCTTTCCTGTTCGCCGGAGTGATGAGATAGTTAGTAGATTGTGTTCACTCAATGGCTGGCTGTCTGGGTGGTGTCCACGAAATAATATAGAATTCATAGACAATTGGAAAAGTTTTTGGGGCAAACCTGACCTGTTGAAAAGAGATGGTATATAAAAATATATAGTGTAACCGATAAATCACGTTTGAAAATTCTGCTGGCTACTGTATACAGGCCACCAGGGCACCATACAGACTTTATCAAAGAATTTGCGGACTTTCTATCAGAATTAGTATTGGCTGCAGATAAAGTACTAATTGTTGGTGACTTTAATATACACATAGATAATGAAAAAGATGCATTAGGATTGGCATTTAAAGACATTGTAAACTCAGTTGGAGTTAGACAACACGTGTCAGGACCGACTCATTGTCGTAATCATACTCTAGATCTAATACTATCACATGGAATAGATGTTGATGCCGTTGAAATACTGCAGCAGAGCGATGACATCTCAGATCATTATCTAGTCTCGTGTAAATTACATTTAGCCAAGGCTGCAAAGCCGACTCCGTGTTATAAATATGTTAGACCGATCACTTCTGCCACTAAAGATTGCTTTATCAATAATCTTCCTAATCAGTTTCATCATCTTAGCATCCCGGATAGCTTAGAAGAACTTGATATTGCAACAGAAATTTTTAACTCTCTCTTTCCAGCACTTTAGACACAGTTGCTCCGCTGCGCTTAAAGAAGATTAAAGAACATAGTCCAACGCCGTGGCACAACGAGCACACTCAGGCCCTTAAGAGAGCAGCCAGAAAAATGGAGCGCAACTGGAAGAAAACTAAACTAGAGGTGTTTCGGATTTCATGGAAGGAGAGCTCGATTGCTTACAGAGAGGCTTTAAAAGCTGCTAGATCTGCTTATTTTTCAACCCTATTAGAAGAAAATAAACATAATCCTAGGTATTTATTTGAAACAGTGGCTAAACTAACGAAAAAGAAAGCTTCAAGCCCAGAAGTTTCCAAGCAACACAGCAGTAATGACTTTATGAACTTCTTCACTTATAAGATCGATAATATCAGGGACAAAATTATAACTATGCAACCGTCTAATACAGTATCGCATCAGGAAGTGCATTGTAGTCTCCCTGAGGGAAAATTTGATTCATTCATTGCTATAGGAGAGCAAGAATTTTGCAAACTCGTCAAATCATCTAAATCGACAACGTGCATGTTAGACCCTATACCGACTAAGCTGCTGAAAGAGATGCTTCCAGATGTCATAGATCCTCTTCTTAATATCATTAATTCATCTTTGTCTCTAGGATACGTACCAAAAACCTTTAAGCTAGCTATGATTAAACCGCTTGTTAAAAAACAGCAACTTGATCCTACAAAACTAGTCAATTACAGGCCGATCTCTAATCTGCCATTTCTGTCAAAGATATTAGAAAAAGCAGTATCCTCACAACTGTGTTCCTTTCTTGAAAGAAATGATATCTGCGAGGATTTTCAGTCCGGATTTAGACCGTACCATTGTACCGAGACAGCTCTCGTTAGAGTCACAAATGATTTGCTCTTATCATCCGATCGTGGTTGTATCTCTCTATTAGTATTACTGGATCTTAGTGCTGCATTTGACACCATTGACCACAACATCCTTTTAAATAGACTCGAACATTATGTTGGCATTAGTGGAATTGCACTAGCATGGTTTAAATCATACTTATCTGACCGTTATCAGTTTGTAGCAGTAAATGAAGAGATGTCTTATCAATCACAAGTTCAGTATGGCGTACCACAAGGCTCAGTACTAGGACCGCTGCTGTTCACTCTGTATATGCTACCATTAGGAGATATCATTAGGAAACATGGAATTAGCTTTCACTGTTATGCCGACGATACTCAGCTGTATATTTCTTCAAAACCTAACGAAACCTACCAATTCACAAAATTAACGGAATGCATAGCTGATATAAAAAATTGGATGACTAGTAATTTCCTACTACTAAATTCAGAAAAAACAGAGATTCTAATTATTGGACAAAAAACCTCCACACGTAATAACCTAGAGTACTGTCTAACACTTGATGGCTGCTCTGTTAAGTCTTCGTCGTCGGTTAGGAACCTGGGTGTGCTCTTTGATACCAATCTTTCATTTGAAAGTCATGTGTCTAGTATCTGTAAAACCGCTTTCTTCCATCTTAAAAATATATCTAAATTACGTCATATGCTCTCAATGAATAATGCAGAACAATTAGTTCATGCGTTTATGACCTCAAGGCTAGATTATTGTAATGCTCTACTGGGTGGTTGCCCTGCACGCTTAATAAACAAACTACAGCTAGTTCAAAACGCAGCAGCTCGAGTTCTTACTAGAACCAGGAAGTATGACCATATTAGCCCTGTTCTGTCAACACTGCATTGGCTGCCTATTAAACATCGTATAAATTTTAAAATATTGCTGATCACTTACAAAGCACTAAATGGTTTAGCTCCGCAGTACTTGAGCGAGCTCTTAACGCATTATAGTCCTTCACGTCTACTGCGATCTCAAAATTCCGGCCAGTTAATAATACCTAGAATATCAAAATCGACTGCTGGCGGTAGATCCTTTTCCTACTTAGCACCAAAACTTTGGAACAGTCTTCCTACCATTGTCCGGGAAGCAGACACACTCTGTCAGTTCAAATCTAGACTAAAAACACATCTCTTCGGCCTAGCATACACATAACACATTATAGACTTATAATTAGGCTGCATAGTTTAGAACAGCCGGGACCGGGAACACTTCCCGTAATCCTGATGTACTTGGTACATCATAAGAAGGATGGCGTCTACGCTAATATTAGTCTCTCTGTCTATCCCGAGGTTTACTGCTGTCCACCGGAACCAGGCCGTATCCAGATCTGATGAAGGACCAGCGCCAGGACACGACGACGACGACGACGCCGCTGACCTGAAGTGTCAACCAGTCTCTCCTCCTCTCCACTCCGACTTCAACCAACCGGAACTGGACAAATTCTCTGATTCATTCTGAACTTCATACACTGTTCACTCATTGGCCAGAGGAGAACTGGCCCCCGACTGAGCCTGGGTTCTCCCAAGGTTTTTTTCTCCCTTCTGTCACCTGATGGAGTTTTGGTTCCTTGCCGCTGTTGCCTTACCTTCTGGCTTGCTTAGTTGGGGACATTTAATATTCAACAATATTATAGATCTGCCTTAAAGGTGGACGATGATGAAATTATTATTTTTTTTGTATTTTCATGTTATCACTGTGAAGCTGCTTTGATACAATCTGTATTGTAAAAAGCGCTATATAAATAAAGATGACTTGACTTGACTTAATACTCAGAAATGCAGAGTAACAATATCCGAAACTTTTGCAAGGAATGACAGAACACACAGGGATATTGGCAATATTAAAAGGGGTAATGAGACACAGCAGAATGTAAGTAAGCATAATGGGTCCAGGCAGTGGGTTATGGGAAATATAGGGCCCTATTTTAACGATCTGAAAACGCAAGTGTCAAAGCGCAAAGCGCAACTAACTTTGTGGGCGGATCCCGGCGCTGTTGCTATTTTCCCGGCGGGATAAATGCCTCTTGCGCCTGGCGCAAATCTAAAAGGGGTTGGTCTGAAGTCGCTTCATTATTCATAGGTGTGCTTTGGGCGTAACGTGAAATAAACCAATCAGAGCGTCCTCTCACATTCCCTTTAAGAGCAGGCGCGCTTGTTCCATGGCGGATTGCTATTATAACGGCGGATTTGCCAGCGCACGCCAGGAGCAGTTCACAGCCGAGGAGACCGACGTTCTAGTCAGGGCCGTAAAACACAGAGAAGTGACATTGGGGATGATGGGAGAAACCCACCCAAATTAGCTTCGGTTAAACAGGCGTATAATTTGGGTAAATGTGTAGCCTAATCTAGATCTTTAAAAAAAAATCTAGATAGACCTTTTTCACATCTTCACGGACACAACAATGATTTCCCTCGTGTGTTAATATTTTTCCTTGTAATAATGTATGATTTGCAAAAATGAAAACTGCTGCGTCTGTTTATAATTATTAGAGAATCCAAGTGGATGCGCGTTAACACGCTACATTATGGCCAAGCACGCGCCCTTAAATACCATATCACTAACGTGCAACGCGCCACTGTCTTTAGACTGTTTTTTCCTGGTCAGTGGCGCAATTGCTTTCTAAAACTGGAAAATAGCACCAGGGAAGTTTTGTGCTGGAACACGCCTCCTCTTTGCGCTGAACCGCCCCCGCGAGCGCAAGTTCATTCCCTAATTTACCGACGTGCGTCTGTGGAGGGAAAAGTCCGCTGTGCGTGGGTGCAAAATAGGAATGATACATGCGTCGGATGTTCAAAGTCAATTGCGCTGGGTGCAAGATAGGGCCCATAGTCTGTGATAAGATGGCACAAGAGTCGGTAGGTGTTTCCCCCTTGTGGAGATCATGGGCACTCCAACTGGTGGATGTGACAGTTGTCACGGCCGGCTCTGAGCCGCGACAAATGAGGGAGGCAACGAGAACAAAAGCGAATCAAAAAGTATTTATTAACAAAAATAACATTAACAACTCATAATTAAATAAGGAAAAACATGACGGAAAACATTCCGCTCAGCACATCAACTTAAATAAAGAATAAGCTGCGTCATGAACACAAACCCCAAATACGCGCTCCAAATCACAGGCCTGCAAACATAAAATCCCAAACAAAACTAATACATGAAGCAAACGAATAATAAACAAATAAAGCAGCAACCCAAAATAACAAAAGACTAAAGGGTAACCGAGGAGCGACTGAGGTCAGAGAACCATCACCTTTTATAACTCTCTGCAGGTGTTTCACATAATTACCTCAAAGCCCCCCCCCCACTGCACTATAATTGTACGAGCCATAAAGGCACGTCACACACCCCCCCTTAAAAGATAAAACCCCTATACAACACACAAAACAACAACAACAACAAAAAAAAAAATCCAACAGGGTACATCCCAACCTCCTAACTAACATCACAAACTACCTAAATCCTATCTAGTCTTCAGTGGCTTGCCGAGCTCGGGGCGACTTTAAACACTGAACTCAGCATCCTCAACAATCCCATAACCAGGACTGCCGAAGAATACTGAAGTGTACCCCCACTCAGGATTACCACCCAAAACAAAAAATAAATCCAAAATACCCCCCCCCCCCCCCCCCTAACTAAATTGGGATGTACACCTACAAAGCCAAAAAATAAATAAATAGACAAATCTGTACTAGGCTACATAACACTAATGTCACAGCATCTTCCAGAATCCATCTCCCCATACTACTCATCACCCTCGCCACCTAGGAGAAGAGACAGGCTGGAGAGAGAAGCGGAGAGAGAAGCAGAAAGAAAAACAGAAAACAACATCGTAACACATCATACTCTTGATAGAGCATCCGCAATTACGTTTTCTGTACCCTTGATGTGTCTTATATCGAGATGATACCCTTGTAGAAAGATACACCATCTCATGAGTCGCTGGTTTGGGTTCTGCAAAGAATGAAGGAATGTTAGAGGATTGTGATCTGTAAAAATCACCAATGGTCCTCCCCCTGAACCCACATAAACCTCAAAATGGATTAGTGACCAAATTAGAGCTAATGCTTCCTTCTCAATAACTGAATAGTTAAGTTGATAAGCATTAAACTTTCTAGAGAAGTACCCCACCACACAGTCTACACCATCTTCTGAGGCCTGCAATAAAACAGCTCCAGCTCCCACATTACTAGCATCAACTTGCAGTTTAAACGGTTTATCCAGTCTGGGTGCAACCAAAATTGGAGAGACAGTGAGAAGTGACTTAACATCCTCAAATGCTCTCTGACACACAGAGGTCCACTCAAATTTGATTTTATCTCGGAGCAGGTTGGTGAGAGGAGCTGCCACAGTAGAAAAATTCTGACAGAACCCCCTATAAAAACCAACCATTCCAAGAAACCTCATTAACTCTTTTTTAGTTGTAGGGGTAGGAAATTGGTCAATTGCGGCCACTTTAGCTCGAACAGGACATACATGACCCTGACCTACAACTTTTCCAAGATAGATTACAGTGGCCTTAGCGAATTCACATTTGCTCAAATTAACAGTAAGGTTAGCCGCAACCAGACGATCAAACAAAGCTTTAACCCGAGTTAGATGTTCTGACCAAGTGTCACTATACACGACTACATCGTCTAAGTAAACTGCACAACCTTCCAAGCCAGAGATAACTCGATTCATTAATCGCTGAAACGTAGCTGGAGCATTTCTCAGGCCAAAACTCATAACCTTGTAGGAAAAAAGGCCTGACGGAGTGACAAATGCAGAGATCTCTTGGGCTCTAGCTGTCAGAGGCACCTGCCAATAACCCTTTAGCAAATCAAATTTGCTAACATAAATGGCAGACCCAACTTGATCAATGCAATCTTCAATTCGTGGCAAAGGAAAGGAATCAGGTTTAGTCAGTTGGTTTACCTTCCTATAGTCTGTACAAAATCTATGAGAGCCATTGGCTTTTCTAACCAGAATACACGGAGACGCCCAGCTGGAATAAGAAGGCTCCGCTAACCCATTTTCCAACAAATACTCAACCTCAGCCTCTAGGTGTCGCTTTTTCTCCAACGGAACACGGTAATAATGCTGATGAACGGGTTTTGCGTCCCCCACATCAATATCATGTTCAATTAAGTTTGTCTGTGTGGGAATATCTGGGAAAAGAGACACATACTCCTTTATTAAAGCAGACACATCCGAATATTGAACATCAGGGAGATGCTTCAACATCACCCCCAAATTTTCAAGGGCCTCTGTGTTTTTAAAACAGCCTTGTGTGACCGATTCACCCGGATCCAGACCCTCATCATCGGAGACAGGCACCTCAGGAATACCTCTTAAAGATGTTTCCACCCTTGCGCCAACCACAAGCACGGGTTTTACTTGGGATCCTTCTTGATTCTCAAAAGTCAAAAGAGAATTAACATCCTCTTGGCTAGCATCTTCAATAGTATCACGTACATAATAGGGTTTCAACAAATTCACATGGCAAACACGAGCCTTCTTTCTCCTATCAGGAGTTTCAATCAAATAGTTCAACTCTGAAACCTGACGTATCACAGTATAAGGGCCTACGAATTTTGCTTGAAAAGGAGAGCCCACAACTGGCACCAAAGCAAGTACCTGATCACCAGACTGAAAAACTCGAACCTCTGCTCGACGGTCAAACAACCGCTTCATTCTATCTTGTGAATGCCCCAAATTTGCTTTTGCCTGTGCACAAGATTCATACAATCTCCTACGAAAATCACTTACATAGTTCAACAAATTTCTCGGTGGATCAACACCCTTCAAATCCTCAGACAAAAGTGACATTGGACTACGCACTGAATGTCCAAACACAAGCTCATTTGGACTAAACCCTGTGCTTTCCTGTGAAGCTTCCCTAGCGGACATAAGAAGCCAGGGCAAACCATCTTCCCAATCACCCTTCATTTGTGTGCAATAAGATCTTAACAGAGACTTCAGTGTCTGATGGAAGCGTTCTAGCGCCCCCTGACTTTGAGCATGGTAAGCGCTAGCCTTCTGATGTTTAACATGCAACTGCTTTAATATTTGAGCGAATATTTTCGAAGTAAAATTCGATCCTTGGTCTGTTTGTATGACTTTAGGAATTCCAAACAGAGCAATGAATTGCGTTAAGGCCTTTAACACTGTCTTTGTAGTGATGGAGCGTAACGAATAGGCAGCTGGAAACCTGGTGACTTGACACATTATCGTGAGCAAATATTTACTTCCTGCCTTCGACTTAGGTAATGGGCCCACACAATCCACAATTAAATATTCAAATGGTTGGTTTACCACTGGAATAGGAAAAAGCGGTGCCGGTCTCAGGGTCTGATTGGGTTTTCCAGTCAACTGACAAGTATGGCAGGTTTTAATGTACGCAGACACATCCCGTTTAAGCTTGGGCCAAAAAAATTTTTTCAAAATTAATTGATACGTTTTTTTAACACCCAAATGTCCTGACGTGTCATGAGCGGTTTTCAGAACAAGATCACGGAGATTTTTTGGAACAACAATCTGAACAATTGGATCTCCTACAAAATCTTTACCATGGGGCACCCACTTTCTGACTAATATTTCTCCATCCAGATAATACCCTGACGATGTATCTTGCAGTACATCTGGAGACAGAAGTCTGTCAAACAAGACAACAAGTGAGGCATCTGCCTGTTGTTCTTTCACCAATTCACTAGGTGAGATGGTCAAAACTGATGGTATTTTAGTCAGGGTCTTACTATCTCTCTTCACATCAGTCACAGATAAAGACTTACTCCCAGCCCGGGTCACAACAGAAGAAACAAATACTTCCGGAAAACTCTGGGCATTTTCATCTTCTGACACCTCAGGAAGCAACAAAGAGGGAGACACTATCAAAGCTGGTGGACCAACGGACCATACTCTACCTCCAGCTAAATTGTTTCCAAGAATAATGTCTACACCTACAACTGGTAAACAGGGACGTACCCCAAGTGTTACCTCTCCCTGAACCAAATCTGAAACTATCATCACTTTATGTAGAGGAACAGATACTACATTCAGTCCTATTCCTCTAATCAAAACATTGCTTCCAATATACGATTCATTGGAAAAAGACAGGACATTTTCAGAAATAAACGATTCCATTGCACCCGTGTCTCGAAGGATTTTTACTTGCTTATTCTCTTTAGAACCTACTAGTGAAACATATCCTTCTGTAATAAAAGGAGAAAAACTAGAATTCAAGGTTTCACAGTCATTTTCAATGGCTAATTCGGACGTTGATTGAATGGATGTTACTAATCCTACTGATTTTGCTCCCCAAACAACATTTTGGGGCTTTCTATTCCCTGGTGAATATTGAGCTTTGGCTTTTAGCATTGGACATTCATTTTTCCAATGCCCTTTGGCTTGGCAATAATTGCATACATCAACTAACTCATTTTCCCCAGGTGAACGCAACGATCTTCCTCTAAAGATATCAGGATTTTCCCTACTCTTATCATGTACAAACCAATCCGGTTCTCGTTTAATTTCTCTGAAGGCCTTGTATCCAAACTGATTTTTATGAATCAAAGCATATTCATCAGCAAGGACTGCTGCGTCATACGCAGTACGAGCTTTAGTCTCAGTTACATAAGTAGCAATACGGGGTGGTACTGAATTTTTAAACTGCTCTAACAATACCAACTCTTCTAAATCACCTAAAGTCTTGACACCAGAAGCAGAACACCAGCGATTAAAATGAGTTTGAATTTCTCTCACAAATTCCACATGTGTTTGTCTTTCAGATTTTTGCCAACCTCTAAATCGCTGTCTATATGCTTCTGGTACCAATTCATAAGCTTTCAAAACAGTTGACTTAACAGATTCATATTTTTCCGAATCCTGAGTACTTAACGAAGAAAAAACCTCCTGAGCTCTTCCTGTGAAAACGCATTGCAACAACAAAACACGCTCGGAATCGGACCAACTTCTAGTAACCGCTACTCGCTCAAACAATGAAAAAAAGGTGTCAATTTCCTTTTCATTAAATTTTGGCACCAGTTTCAAATTTGTGACCACATCAAAATCAAGCAAATCATGCTCACTACCCTCAACAGACAATCTTCTGGCTTCTCTAGAAAATTTTCCAGCCTTTATCAAATCCAACTTATAACGCTCAAGGTCCAATCTCTGTTTTTCAATATCATGTCTTGCTTCTATTTTTTGCTGTTCGATCCTTTCCTTAGACTTCATTTCTATCAAAAGTAAATCCTTCTGTTGCTCATAAGTCAAAGACAATCTACTAGCCTGAACAGTAGACACTGTCTGTTTATCTTCAAATACATTCTGTTCTACCAAAGCAGTTATCAAACTTGATTTTAAACTTTCCTTTAACCGTTTATCAGCAACAGAAAGCTCAACATTATAATGACTCGCAAGCGCTAACAACTGATCCTTCGAAAACTCATTTAAAAGGTCTTCCGACGGACTAGAAATAAACTCTTTAATATTGGAAGTCATTTTTAATTTGTCTACCCCTAACAAATTTTCAAACGAAATAAACACTTAGGACTACGAACGAACACTGATAAATATATATATTCTTATACACATTCAATCAGTATTGAATTCATTCATGACTTACCACATCGTTTCTTGATAGCTACATTCTAATCAGCACGCAGCGGCAATTCATTTACCTCTTGTTCCCCAAATTACAATCAAAGACATATGCTTTACTTCCCCATCAATTGTTCCCCGATGCCTCCCAAACAACTAAACAGCGCACGCTGAACACTCGCTCACGGAGTCGGAGATCACGACAGACAGGTGTTCTCAATTACAACGAACGGCTGGACGAGCCCCCATATTTGTCACGGCCGGCTCTGAGCCGCGACAAATGAGGGAGGCAACGAGAACAAAAGCGAATCAAAAAGTATTTATTAACAAAAATAACATTAACAACTCATAATTAAATAAGGAAAAACATGACGGAAAACATTCCGCTCAGCACATCAACTTAAATAAAGAATAAGCTGCGTCATGAACACAAACCCCAAATACGCGCTCCAAATCACAGGCCTGCAAACATAAAATCCCAAACAAAACTAATACATGAAGCAAACGAATAATAAACAAATAAAGCAGCAACCCAAAATAACAAAAGACTAAAGGGTAACCGAGGAGCGACTGAGGTCAGAGAACCATCACCTTTTATAACTCTCTGCAGGTGTTTCACATAATTACCTCAAAGCCCCCCCCCCACTGCACTATAATTGTACGAGCCATAAAGGCACGTCACACAGTATTATATGACCTACTAGAAGGGACAATCGGTCTTCTTTTTTTTATAATTTTTTTATGTAACTGACTTCAAAAAGATTTGAACAGTCTTAAAAAAAAAAAAAAGATGACTAACTTGTTAGACTAGTTTCAGTGGTTTATGCAACCAGCTCCAAAAGGTCATCAGAAACTCGATCACCCTCTTACAAAACCAACCAGGTAGTGACTACTATTTTTAACTTTCAGTGTCACACGAGGCTGACTCCAGCTCCTTTTTCGCCAGCTCCTTATTCGTCGAACTATTCGTTCCACCTTAAAAATGTTGGAAGGTTGTTAACCCCTCCCCCTCGGTGCTTTTGGTCGTATTTCTTAAAGGAACAGTTGTACGTGAATTATGAGCCTGTGGATTGGGCAGCAGTTTTTCATTTAACAGTGAACATAAATACTCCTGAAAAGATGATCTTGTCTGCCTCTATAAATGGTGTAAGCTACCTGGTAAATTCAACCAGAGTAGGCTACTTTTTTGTATATAAGTTCCATGTCTTCCCCACACACTAGGGTTGCCACAGGTCCCTTAAAATACGGAATCGTCCCGTATTTACAAGTAAGATGATGCGTCCCGTATCAAATCAATAAGTGACGCGATTTGTCCCGTATTTTACATTAGGCCCACATATAGTTGAATAAAAACATAAGGATTTTGCAGTATGGATAATACTAATAGCAAATATAAAGAAATCAATGTCTTAGTAGAGAAGCTCATTGCGTGATTGCATTTTAGCGTCTTTGTTTCTATAGCGACTGAGTCTCGTGAACATGCGCTGTTAACCTGCACCTTTTTTAACCCCTCGTGCGCTGTTCGGGTCTTTTCGACCCCAAATGACGTTTGCTGAAATAAATAAAACATTATATTTGTCCAAATGATGTGAGACTTTGCACGGTTGACAACACTTTCTACATCTACAAAAAAAAAAATAATATCTGTTTTTTATGTTAGTGTGGGGGGAAAAAGTCACACTTGTGTTGTTTCAACAAAATGTCATTTTGAAACATAATAGTTTTTTTTTTTAGGATTTATAGTTTTAGGAGGATTTATTATATTTTTTTTACTTTAGGCTATATAAATAAATATTTTTTAAACAAAAACAGTAAAAAAAAAAAGAAGTTAAATTCACTTTATAATGAAAATGCTGTTTTAAAAGTAAAGAAATTATCACTTTAGTAGATGGCTGCAGAGCTACACCATTTGCTATTTGACTAAAATACATATTTTCAATAGCTTTTAGTTGGATTCATATCTACATATTATGAAATCACAATTATAACAATAAAAAATGACTTTGTCTAAGTTGAGCATTTGGGTGGGGATGGGTGTCCCTTATTTTGCCACACTGAAGGTGGCAACCCTACCACACACACACACACACACACACACACACATACATATATATATATATATATATATATATATATATATATATATATATATATATATATATATATATATATATATGTAGGCAGACAATATAATCTTTTCAGGAGTATTTATTTTCACTGTTAAATAAAAAAAAAGTGCTGCCAGATGCACAGGCTCATAATTCACGTACAACTGTTCCTTTAAGAAATACGGCCAAAAGCACGGAGGGGGAGGGGTTAACATCCATCCAACATTTTTAAGGTGGAACGAATAGTTCGACGAATAAGGAGCTGGAGTCAGCCTCACTGAAAGCTAAAACGAGTTGTGAAGGACAGATGAGGGCACATTATATTAGGATTTTTGTGTATTTCTGAATTCGATTTTGATAGTAATAGTTACTTATTTTTCAAACCAAAGTTCAGAAAGTGAAAGTAAATTGTAGATCTTTGAATATTTTACAAGACGAGGAAATGGATTCAAAATCTGTGGAAGAGCTTTCTTGTCCTGTTTGCTATGACATCTTCAAGGTTCCTGTTCTTCTGTCCTGTAGTCACAGTTTCTGTAAAGAGTGTCTACAACAGTTCTGGAAAACTAAGAAAACTCAGGAGTGTCCTCTCTGCAGGAGAAGATCCTCAAAACCTAAACCTCCAGTTAATCTAGCGTTAAAAAACTTGTGTGAGTCGTTCCTGAAGGAGAGAAATGAGAAACGTTCATCAGGATCTGAGGAGATCTGCAGTTTACACAGTGAGAAACTCAAACTCTTCTGTCTGGAGGACAAACAGCCTGTGTGTTTAGTGTGTATGAATTCACAAAAACATGACAATCATAAATTCAGACCCATCAATGAAGTGCTTTCATCTTACAAGGTAAGACAAATATCTCTCATGATATGATAATACAGAGTTATAAATATAATCAGTACCCAGATCTTCATTGAATCAATGTTGAAATTTAACATTGATTTTTTCATCAGGTTTGCATCCTGAAATGATGTTATTTCAAATATCTATCAATCAAGAAAAATCAATCAAGACGGACATAAGATCAATATTTTTTCAACCTTAATTAAATAGTTTATTTAACATTGAATCAAAATAGAAACAATATCAAATCAATCTTGCTTTATGAACAGCAGGATTCTAATAATTGTCTGATTTTACTCCTTTCAATCAAAAACAATGTAAGGATGCAATTAATATGGTTTTGAATCAAAAAGTCTCTCAAAGTAAACAACTTTAAACCTTCAGTTTACATGCAAATGTTTTAATTTATGACCCCACACTGTGTGAACAGTGACTAACATCACATTTAGGAAAAACAAGTGGCTCTAAAAATGTGACTAATACCCATGAACATTTTATACAAATAAAACATTATGGCATGTCTTGTATGCATTTGCAAGGAGGCATTAATCGTCTCAGTTTAGCTTTATTGAAGAGCACATGGAGCAACACTGTATTCCGCTTCTTTACATAGAACGCGTCTCCCTCTCAGTGTTGCCAGATCTCGCGAGACCAATAAGCAACCAGGCCTGCTAAAACAAGCCCAAAACAAGCGACTTTTTCTACGGAGCCCCCCTAGGTTTAGGGAAGAGAAAAATAAATAAACTGTGTGCAGTTTTACAATCCGTGGGGACGGATTTTAAACTGTGGGTACAGATTGTCAATACAGTACAGTTTATTTATTTTTCTCCCCCCTGACCTTCAGGACAATGACCACAAGAGGGAGTTAAACCACCTTTTAACATTATTTAACATTAGAAAACTGCATTAGAAAACAATTGAAAACCATTAGAAAAATGTGCACACACAAATAAATATCCTGAGTTCACAAATTCTTTATTTATTATTGCAGGGACTGCAGAAGATCCCATTTTTAAATAACTTTAACCCAAAAACAGGAGAAATTAATGATGAGCTTAGTGTGCAGCAATAAAGTGGCTCCTGCTCTGATAAACAAATGATTTAAAAACCATTCCAGTCAAAGCATTTGAACAGGTGAGGATGAGGCTTGAGTCTAAAACACTTTTCTTAAAACTCGTAACACTTCAGCCTCATATATATGAAGAATAACAGAATAACACCATTATCTTTCAAGTTGCTTCAGGTACCAAGGTGCAAATTAAACATATTTAACAACATAACAGTTTGTCTGAGCTGAACCTATGAAATATCTGAAAATATCTTAAATATCCTGAAACATTCAACATGTTTTAGTTCTACATCCAGACGTTCTCGACGGCCCACATTCAAACAAGAACATAATAAAACCATATAAATAATAAAAACAAACATAACAAAAACTTGTGTGAAATAAGAATGTAACTATCCTCTTGTTAAGTTGAGGAGAGAGTGGTGACCCAAAGAGGGCCAATCAAAGTCAAATGTCAAAGTGGCATATGAGCTTAAGATGCCACAGGTACAGGGTAGGCAGTTTCACTCTCTGTAGAACATGGCCCTGTACTGATGTCTTGTTCATACCTTCAGATCTTCATACCTCCACTGCTGTTTCCTTCATGTGTAGAGGCCAGAGCTTGTGCTGCAAAAAGAAAAGGTAAGATTTTCTAATGAGGGATACGGTCAAAATATACTTCAGCTATAACACTAGAAGATGGATACTTAGGATTCCCTAAATCCCATTAAATATTACAGTACTTTGAGGATTATCATCATTCATCAAAAACAACTTTCCTTCTTAGCATCATATCCTGGCTCTAATAAAAAAGATACAGTAACAGTGCTTACCTTAATTAAAATTCATCTTCACTGTCTTTCATCTGCATCTGTCTCCCTGCTCTCTGATGCTCCACTCACAGAGTACATGCGACTATTGAAACGCTGGAACATCTCTTGGCTTGGGGCAAAGTCCTTGCAGCACAAGCCTTGTCTTCTCAGTCCGTATTTTATGTGGAGTATGCTGCTGAGAGTTTCTTGTCCCATTCTGTTCCTCAGTTTGGACTTGACCAGGCTTATCTGTGAGAACACTCGTTCTACATCAGCATTGCTCAAAGGCATTGCAAGCAATGACAGAGAAAAGAGGGCAAGTTTTTTGAAAGTGTGGTCTCCACTGCTGTCTTTGTAATTGAGCACTTCAACCCAAAAGGCCTCTGCCTGGCTGTCCTCCTTGTTTGTCCATGGGAGATATGCAATAGCCTGAGACTGTGTTTCAAGAGCTGCAAGATCACCAGAGTAGAGCTTCAGCATTGAGACTGAGCTGAGCTGTGGTTTAGTTTGTGACAGGATGACAGTCAGACTGAACACAGTCATAGATTTCCATATCTGGATGTTAGCTGGGAGTCTCTGTTGCACTTGTCTGCCCGCTTCCACCAAGAAGTCACGGCACCTGCTCTTCATATTTCTCTCAGCTGTGCTCTCCATTCTTGCCTCATCCAATGCCATCATGAAGGTGACCCCATAATTGACTGCACCCACAGGTAACAAAACACTGGGGTCTGTTATGTCAATTGCAAGCAGTTGTTCATCTGATGTGGGGATCATTCCAGGTCTCACCACTCTGGAGATGAGGCAGCGAAAAAAAAGAAGCAGACACTCCAACATTTTGAATGGATTGCCCCTGTCCTGCTGGAGCAGCTTGTTGATCCTGTTGAATTCTTGTAGAAAAGGCATTAAAAACAGCAGGTACAGTTTGTTAACAGGATCACTGTACATCTGGTGCAGGATTTCAGCATCATAACATCTCTGGTGGTCTTTGGTTAGCTGAAAGTGAAGCTTCAGTTCATCCCACTGATTGAGTATGCGCGAACAGCAATCATGGATGGAAAGCCACCGTGTACCTGACATCTGTACAAGCATCAAAGGGATTTCACCAGGATTGATGAGGCTGTAGATCTTTGCATACTCACGGCGGCGAAGAGCACTGTGGGAAAACCAGTTGTGAGAATGAGAGACTAAGTATTCAAGGTTGCGTGGAAGGGTCTCCACTGCCTTGCTTACACACAGCTGTATGGAATGGCACACGCACTTGAGGAGCTGGAGATTTTGATTTTTCTGGAGAAGGTGAGTGTACACTGAATTCCTCTTCCCTACCATGACACTGCAGCCATCTGTACCTAATCCAATGCACTTTTTGATGTCCAGTCCAATACTCTGTAGAAAACGGGTCAGAGTGGAGGCAATGGCCTCTGCTGTTTCACCCTCCAAGTTTATTAAACCCAAAAAGGTGGACACAATTTTGTTCAGTGTCATACTGAAATAGCGGATTACCACACAGAGTTGCTTGACAGATGAAATGTCTGTGCTTTCATCAATAACAAGGGAGTATTCAACACCTCCAATATCCCTCTGAAGTTCTTTGAACATACACGGAGCAATGGCATGGTTAATTAATGCCGTGCATTTTGTCCGGTGCATTTTGATGTCTTTATCACAAGTTGAGCACATTAACTCCCCAAGGTGATCGACAGATTTAATGGATGTGTGACAAGCTACATAGGTGGCTACCTTCAGCTCAGCTCTCTGTCTCGATTCGTTCTGTTTGGAGACCGCGAACCCAATGTCCGTAAGCCTCACTGAGGAGAACGGTGCTGCATTTTTTTTTATGTTTGTCTGTGCTAGCATGTTGTACGAGGTCCGCATGGTGTGCACGTATTTCACACTTACATACTCTGCACAGTGCTTTTGAGTCGTCCCCCGCGACGGGTTCGATCCATTCTTTTACTCCTTTCTCTTTCTCCCAGTCTTTGTTATACCTCTTGCCGTATTTCGCCCACTTTGTCCCGGGCATTTGTTCCTCCAAAAACACTATCCTACAATCCAGTCAGTAAACATCAGTCGCAACTCGCACGCATTCATTTAAACGTCACTCACTCACTGACGTTTTCCTAACCAGAAAAAAAAAACAGATTGCCCTGCCCTGCCTCTGATTGGCTAGTACTCGTTGCCATCTGGGTCAGAGCCAATTAGAAGCAGGATGTGGGTGGGAAAAAACTCTGCTGTCTGCTGTGTGTATGTGGAAAGGGGGGGTGGGAACAGTCTAGACAAACTCCTACGTTTAAATAGTTTATATACTGTTTATTGTTTAAATAACATATAGAAAATATCTGCTTGACAACGTATTATGGAGCTGGGATCAAGCCCAAATAAGCAACTACACTTTAGAAACAAGCCCAAAAAAACGCGACCCGCGACTATCAATATTTGTAAGCGACTTTATAAAAAAACAAGCCCAAAGCCGCTTATAATAAGCGGACTTGGCAACACTGCTCCATAAAATTTGCCTTCCGTATTCATTGGGTCCCCCTAGTGGGCTGGATAGAACATCACAACTATAGAGGTAATTAACAATACCCTGACACCTCCCCCTTTTAGTCAAATACTTCA
This sequence comes from Phoxinus phoxinus, assembly GCF_949152265.1. Lineage (NCBI taxonomy): Eukaryota > Metazoa > Chordata > Actinopteri > Cypriniformes > Leuciscidae > Phoxinus > Phoxinus phoxinus. The sequence goes on from NC_136887.1 coordinate 5,176,393, forward strand.
GATTACAATTCTGTTTAGCTTATAATGATTATAACATCATGTTTCAGTAACCTCACATAACAACAACGACTATGTATTTAACTCTCTAGAACTCACCAGAACATTACACAGAACGTTTTCTTTAGACAACATTATTCTGTCTTTGCCGTCACTTGTAAGTTTCCTACTTTTTCACATCAAATGTCAGAATTTTAATTATTACGTTCAGGTATAACCAAGCCTGGTCATATAACCCGATAAAGACATTTGTGACTGACAGTCTATTATTACTCAGTCTCTTCTCATAAGTTCAACCGCTCAGCAGGCTTACTCACTCTGCCTGATCTAGTGATATTATGTTTGCTTGAAATAGTCTCTGCAGATAAGTCCGAGTCTCTATGAAGTTGGACTTTCTGTGGTGACTGTTCTGAACTCTCCACTGTCTTTACCGTATTTCCCGGAACTCCGTCAGGCAGCAATTGAAGATGTCAATTTCCCCCCTTTTCATTGAATTTCATTTTTCATTCGTAGCAGGTCCTTTCCATGTTGATTCATCATCCAGCTTTAACAAGACTGAACTCCCTGGCCTGAGAACCGGTAAGTCCTTCGCACCATGTCGTCTGTTAAAGTAGTATGCTTGCTTTTCTTTTGCTGCTTTGTCTTTCTCTCTCACACCTGATTTGTTTGGCCACTTTGGTCTAAGATTTTTCAGTAAAGTGGGTAGAGTAGTACGGATTCTGGTATGCCGAATCTTGCAAGCAACGCTTTAAGTCTCTGTATAACATGTTCAGATGTTGTGGTATGTAGCTGAAGAATTTCCAAGTAACGTGAATAGTAGTCAGATACCACCAGATATTTATGCATACACAAGTCTGTGGCTATTCGCTGCCATGGCCTTTCCGGCAGTGGTGTTGACTGGAGCGGTTCCTTGCGCTGTGTGCGTTTGTTTTCTATGCAAAACTTACATGTCTCTATCTTTCGCTTAAGATCCTCAGAAATTCCAGGCCACCAAACAGTCTCTTGAGCGCGTGCCCTGCATTTTGACAGACCTTGGTGTCCGTCATGAATTCTGCTAAGTATCTCGTGTCTCATCACTTTTGGAATTACAATGCGATTCCCCAGCACCATCAGTCCATCACTCACTGACAAAGAGTCTTTCCATTTGTAAAAACTCTGTACACTATTAGGAACTCTTTTAACATATTCTGGCCATCCTTCCGTTATGAATATCTCTACAGTTTGTAGCTGCTCATCTTTTTGTGTCTCCATTTTTATTTCTGTCAACTTACGCTGTGACAGGCAGACATCTGAAGACTGCACTCACGTGACAACTCACATCTGCTGTCATGAAGTCTTCTGTAGTGTTCAATGGGCTACGTGACAGTCTCTCTTTTTATGTTGTCATTCAGTTTATTTAATCCCACACAAATTCTGACGGCGCCATTGGGCTTCATGACCGGTACCATGGGTGCACACCAATCCGTAGGCTGTGTGACTCTTTCCACGACACCTCGTTCCTCCATTCTCTGTAGTTCTGCTGTAACTTTAGGAAGCAGTGGTAATGGTACCTCTGCGCCTTCTTTCAGGTGTATTTTTACCGGCTCTGTTTTCATTATACCGATTCCTTCAAAAACTGTGGCTATTTGCTCTATTCGTTTGACTAGCCCCATCTCAGCAGCTGTCTGTCGGCTTAGAAGGTTATTGACAGTTCCTCCCGCAACCACATACACGGTAATGGCATACTTTCTACCTTTTATGCTCCACTTCTGCAGTGAACTGTCCGATGCAATTTAGTGATCCGCCTGGGCTGTCTAGTGCTATGTTCGAATGAAGGAGCTGAGCTCTTGGGTGAAGCTTTTCATATGTCACAGTGTTCATTACAGTAACATCAGCTCCAGTATCGATCTTAAAACTAACTGGAGTATCACCGATCTTAAGCAACACAATCCATTTAGCTTCGTCTGACTCATTTTTATTACTCACTGCGCCCAGGTAAAAGCTCTCTTCACTCATTTCTCTCGCCGTCACTTGTCTCAGTTTTTGACTTGCACATTTTCGCCCAGTGCCCTTTTCTTTTGCATTTTCTGCATTCAGTATCTGCTGCTGGGCATTTTCTGATGTCTTTGTGTCCTGTCTTACCACACCTGCCGCACTCACTTTCTGTATACTTTTATGTTTTTCTCTCGTCCAGGGCCTATTCGCCGCTTTTGATGAACGCCTGGATGCTATCTCTTGCACGCTGCTCATTGACTGACCCTCCTGCTGGCTGATCTGCTCGCGTGACATCCTCAGCCTGCCGCGTCATCTGCACCGCAGTTTCCAGGGTAAGTGCTTTTATTAGCTGCATCCTCCTAGAAAGCTCTTTATCTCAAATTCCAACTACAAGTCTATCTCTTATATGTTCGTTTCTACTTGCACCGAATTCACAGTTCTCACTGAGTTCGTAGAGGGCTCTGATGTAGCATTCCGCCTTTTCCCCGGGCCTCTGCACTCTCTGGTGAAAACATGCCCGCTCGTGTATCACGTTCTTTTTCGGCAAAAAATACTCATCAAATTTTCCTAGCACTGTTTCATAATCCTCAGCACTTTCCTCTGCTGCAAAGGTGAACGATCTGAAAATGTGTTCAGCTTCAATGCCCATAGCATATATTAAAGTCCTTATCTGTACCTCTTTATCTTCTTTGCTCAGTTTTGTAGCCGTCCTGTAGCGCGCAAACCTCTGCCGCCACGTTGGCCATTCCGTTGGACGATCAAAGTTAAAACTTTCTGGTGGATGAAATTTCAACATATTGCTCTTCTCTTGTCTTTCTGACACCATGTCTTGTATGCATTTGCAAGGAGGCATTAATCGTCTCAGTTTAGCTTTATTGAAGAGCACATGGAGCAACACTGTATTCCACTTCTTTACATAGAACGCGTCTCCCTCAGTCTGTCTCCGTAACATTTGCCTTCCGTATTCATTGGGTCCCCCTAGTGGGCTGGATAGAACATCACAACTACAGAGGTAATTAACAATACCCTGACATGGCCTGGTTTCACAGACAGGATTTAGATTAAGCCAGGATTGGGCAATTTAAGTAGCTTTTATAAACGTGCCTCAGTAAAAAACATTACTGGTGTGAATCTTGAGACAAGACACTGACATATTTTAAGATATATCAGTGCAAGTTGCTTTCAGTTAAAACTGCTGAATCATGCATTTTAGACTGGGATTTAGCTTAAACATTGACTGTGAAACTGGGGTTAAGAACTTAAGTACAGAATATAATAAAATGGATGACAAAGTGACTTAAAACAATTACGTGGAATTGTTAATTATGAATTAATAAAGTTTATACCAGGGGAAGAGCCTGGAATACCATGACGCCAAATGCAACGTGCATCTGTAAAATTGAAGTAGGATAAATGCAAATGTAAACTCAGCAGCAAAAGACAGAAACACACAGTGCTACAGACTTAAACACTGCCACAGTTCACTGTTCAGGACTTGAAGCTTTTCAAGGATTGAAGCTCTTCTGATGCTAAAAGGATGTCCTTATTAGATTGATACTCTGATGAACTCTGGGGTTTACACCACGAGCAGTTCAGGGGCATAACTGAGACATTTTTGCAGTTTCAGCAAATACAACATTTGAGGCCTCCTTTTCTCAGCCATCGCTTATTGTTGTAAGGCATCTAAAGAATAGAAACACACAGGAAGTTAGAACTGCACAATGCTCTAAAACCTTTGATTGGTAGTAGTGTACGACTGGCAGAAGGGTCATGCATATTCGGAAATGTGACGATTGCAAATGTATGTAAGTATGGGTTAGAAAATAATAATATGTAATAATAATATATTATTTGTGTAAACAATAGACCAGTATTTATTCTTACTTTGACTAAATCTCTATGATTTACTGATATACAATTCTGCACTAAACTTCGACCCTCTGATGTTCAGATCTTCTTGAATGTAACAGCATTGGCACAAAACATGTTTTGAAAAAATATAAATGTCATGGGTTATTATTATTTTTTCAATTTAAGACACACCAAAAAGTGGCTGAATACTTTGAAAATTTCACTTTCTGTATTTGTTTTGTGCAACAACAAATTAAAAACTGCATGGATATAATAATTAAGAATTGGCCATTGCAAAAAACACACATTTGTTTGATAAAAACATGATTTCTTGATCATGTTCATCCTTTTATATAGGGATCCAGATTATATAATTAAAATATATATGCACAAATGCTTCCTGAGAATGACCCAGTCAACATATAATTAAATAATAATAACAACAATAAAAACATCCAAACATACAAGATTTAAACCTCTTAAAGCTGCATAAGTTTCACAGATTTTCATCTTAACCTGTAGGAGGAATTTAATACAGCGCTGACGTCCCTACAAAACAAGCTCAAACATGGAGAAGAAATGAAGAAAAAGTGTGATAAAACAATTCAACACATCACGGTGAGGATATAAAGAGTTAAATACTCAACATTCACACACAGAGTGTATTACTGACATTAGTGGAGTGTGTGTTCACACTGAAGTGAATGTGATGTGATTTCAGGCTCAAGCTGAGCACACAGAGCGTCAGATTAAAGAAGAGTTTGAGAAGCTTCATCAGTTTCTCAGAGACGAAGAAGAAGCTGCAGTCACTGCACTGAGGGAGGAAGAGGAGCAGAAGAAGCAGAGGATGAAGAAGAAGCTGGAGGAGATGAACACACACATCTCAGCTCTTTCACACACACTCAGAGACATGAAGGAGATGATGAAAGACAACGACGTCTCATTTCTAAAGGTGACAAATCAATCTGGCTTCATTCTCTGTGCAGAAAACAACTTTAAGATATGAGATATAAGATATTAAAATGTTTTCAAACTCTATATTTTCCAGAACTTTAACGCCTCAATGGAAAGGTAAGTGAGCTGCTCGTATCTCTTCTCTCAGTGGATCTGAACTCAAACTCACTGCAGTTCTGACTCCTGAATGTTCCTCAGAGTCCAGATCTCACAGCCGGATCCACGGATGAGTTCTGGAGCTTTGATTCATGTGTCGCGTTATCTGGGTAACCTGCCGTTCAGAGTCGGGAAGAAGATGCTGGAAACTGTCCAACACAGTGAGTCTCAGCAGATCTGACACCAGTGCAGAAGATAGTGCAGATAGAAACACACACAACATCACATTTGATAGAAATATATTTAATAATCACTTAAATTACTAAGTGAATCTGAACTGTATTTCAGGAAATCATCAGATCATACAGCGAACTCATAATGAAAAGTCTATTCCTCATGGTTTATGTTTATGATTAGGATACAATATTGTTTATTGAATACTGATATTAAACCGCTCCGTGCAGATAAAGGTGGTGGTTCACCAAAATTAAATATTAAAAGCTTTCCACAATAATTTGGTATGTCCATTATAATGAATAAAAAAATTGCAAATCAAAAAATTTCTTGCTGATTACCACTGACATGTTCAGGACGAACACAATACAATTGTGGTTTTAGTTAAACATCGAAATTTACAATATTTTTGGTTTCACTTTATTTGGATGGTCCCTTTATTTTTTTTATATGTACTTTAAAAAAAACTAAAATCCAAGTTGATATATTACCGAATCCCAGTAATGACCGATGTCCCGTTCATAACTCAAGGCCGAATGATTTCCAGAATCCAGTCATGAATATGTAATTTACATGCACACAACAACAATAATAATTCAATTTATTTAAACATTATTTAAAGAATATTTTTTTTGTTCATGGTTTAATTTAGTAAATCTGTTTTTCAGCTCTTCCCCAAAAATTAAAAGGATAATTTTTCATGTGATTACCACTGTTTTTTATAATATATATTTGTATTAAATCATAAAAAGAAACATGAATTTTCTTGATGAAATACATTTCATAGGACTTATTATTATTCTTAAACATTTTAATAAATTATTAATGTTAAAAAATAAGTTGTTAATCTAATTCATTATCAATTATTTAATTTAGTTGATTAGACATGTTTTATTGAAATTTTAATAAACAAAACAAACAAATGTTTTCAAGGTTATAATAAAAGCATTTGTTCAACCAAGAAAAACAGTTTTTATTAATTTAACTGTAATTTTAACTGATGATAATAATAATAAACATAATTGAATAATACTGTTTATTTATTTAATAATTGATTAATACCAGATATTTTCTGAGACGTTATCATGCTGTGAAAATGTCACACGTCACAGGAGCGTCCCGTCCCCCCCCCCCCCCCCCACACACACACACACACACACACCCCCGCTGGAGAACACTCACTAACTTTTACTCTGAGTACATTTTAAATGAGCTTTTTACTTTTACTCTCGTAGATTTTTAGACCGGTAATTTTACTTGTACTTAATAAAAATTCATTGAATATTTTGTAGAATATTTTATTCCTCTTTCCACTTCTGCTGAGAGACTGTTATGATAGCAGGATTTATGATCTCTTTCAACAAAGTGTTTATGTGTGTTTTACATTTATATTTAAATACATCATATCTCATCCTGTAATCTGATGTTATTCTCTCTGCAGCGCCGTTGACTCTGGATCCAAACACAGCACATCCTCTTCTCACATTCTCTGCTGATCTGACCAGTGTGTCACGCAGTGTTGTATATAAAACACTTCCTGATAATCCAGAGAGGATTGACTGGTATGCATGTGTCCTGGGATCTGAGGGCTTTAACTCAGGAACACACTGCTGGGATGTGGAGGTTGGAGACAGTACATGCTGGATTCTTGGTATAACCACAGCATCAAACCAGAGGAAGGGAGAGGTTTTCTGGAAGTCTAATCTCTGGCGTGTGGAGTACATAGACAGCATATACAGCTCACTTTCCCCAGAGCAACCCTACACTGTCTTTACTGTTAAACAGAAGCTCCAGCGTGTGAGAGTTCAGCTGGACTATGACGGAGGAACAATGTCATTCTCTGATCCTGTAACTAACACACATTTACTCACATTCAGGACATCCTTCACAGAAACTGTCTTTCCATTCTTATGTAATAACTGCACAACTTCCCCTCTGAGGATCTTACCAGTTAAACTGTTTATTACAGCAGAAAATCACAGTTAAATCTGATTCTGCTTCTGGATTAATACAGTTCTGCAAATTATGCTTCAATAATAACACTGTAATCTCTCATTGATCAATCACACTTCAATGTGAAATGTAGAGCTAACTTAACCCTTGTGTCTCTTTAAGGTTTTAATTTTATTTGAATTTTAAATTGAATTTTTATTGGAATATTCTTATTTCCTTTCATAAATCACTGGGTACACAAAATATTTACACTCAGGACCAAATATGTCCCCATTAAAACTGCCAATTTCTTTTTATCACAGGGCCCTTTAACTATAAAATGATGCAGTCTTTGTTAATAAACTTTTGTTCTTTTGGCAAGGCTTCACAATTTAAAAAAAATACATTTTTCTCAGGTTTGGTCTATAAAGTTTTCTGCTTCTGCATATTAGAGTCAAGTGTGTGTGTGTTTAAAAAATAATATATTTTGTGGAATTTTTTGTCTTCTACACCTTTTTTTTCTCCTTTCTTTATCTTTTTATGTGATTATGGGTGTAGGTGTGCGAATGCATGTAGATACATGTGTATGCGGGGCGGGTGAGGTGGGATGAGGGAGAGCTTTTGTGAGTGTGAATGTATATGTGTTGTATTATTTTTGTTTCTGTCTCGAGGACCCCCTTGAAAACGAGATGCTTCATCTCCTCAACAATAAAATTTCAATATATATTTGTGCATGTAATATTTGATAAAGAAAAATTCTACTCTACTTTCATAAATCACTGGGTACACAAAATATTTACACTCAGGACCTTAAGGACAAAAATGTCCGCATTTAAATCCATTAAAACTGCCAATTTCTTTTTTATCACATTTAACTATAAAATGATGCAGTCTTTGTTAATAGACTTTTGTTCTGTTGGCAAGGCTTCACAATTGAATAAAATGTTTTACAAGGTGCCGTTTTCTCAGGTTTGGTCTTTTTTCCCCTGTTTTCTGCTTTTTTATTTGTGCATGTAATATTTGATAAAGAAAAATTCTACTATACTGTAAATCCCAAATCCAAAAGTAATTATTATTGTTATTATAAATTCAATACTTAATCATTAAATAATTCATACAATAAAAAAATAATAATGATTACAATATGTAAGACAAGATAAAGTATTGAAACATTTTAGTAAATCTTCTTGCCAGTGAAATCCTCATATGTTCATATGTATATTATCCTATAACTCGAGCCTTATTCAAAAAACGTCATTTGATTTAAGGATGAAGATTGCACAGGAAAGTAAAGTGAGTGAGTGAAAGCAATTGGGACATTGCTTAATTTGTATAGTCTTTACTCTTATTGGTGTCGTGCTACAGACCTAATTAAAATATTATGCAGGAAACAGAAATCCGATCGGTTATCCAGTTACAGAGGCACTTCATATGAACAAATGTAAACGCACGGTGTCCTGATTGGCTAATGATCCGGATCATGGTGATCGCATGTTAATGCCAAGTGTAAACGCAGCCTACTAGTCTCAACTTGGAGCTAAGAGTGTTAACATGATTTTTCAGATGGTTCAGTTAATTCTTCAAGTTCATCGACAACAAACAACACTGTAAACCCAGATTTTGTTTCTACTTAAACTTACGAGTGATCATTACTTATTCTTTTATGTTTAGTAAAAACCTGCTATCATTACTAAACAACATTAGTTGATTGTACTATTTAGCTGAAAGATTCATTGCACTAATCAGGTTTAGCAGAGATAACGTCTCGGTTACGGATGTCACCCTCGTTCCCTGAGTAGGGAACGGAGACGTTACGTCGAATGACGACGAATGGGGTTCGCTTAGAAGCCTATCCTCTTCGAACAGTAATAAAACGAGCCAATGGCAAGCAAATGCCATGGGTCTGCTGAATTTGCATAGCATAACTCCGCCCCACCTTGTGGGTATAAAGGAAGTGAGCTGGCAACATGCAGATATGTTTCTTCGCTGAAGGAGCCAAGGCTGAACTCGGCTGTTCCAGCGGTACAGAGGAAGTGGCAGGAAGACGTAACGTCTCCGTTCCCTACTCAGGGAACGAGGGTTACATCCGTAACCGAGACGTTCCCTTTCGTTGTCACTTCGAGTTACGTCGAATGACGACGAATGGGGTTCCCAGTCCAATCACGCCACCTCGGCTGTCTTCCAGTGCCCTGCGTAAGTCTGAGCTCCCTGTCGTGAGACTAGCACGGACGAAGGACTCCTACTTAACACAGGAATACCAAGGTACACTGGGAAGCATATCACAGTGGAATATGCAATCAGTGCCCGCCTGAAGGGGGGGGACTTAAAAAACACACATATGACCCGGAAGAGGTTGCATACGGAGAACACTGGGGTGTCCAGCCCGTAGGGTGGAGTATTTCAACCCCAGGGGTGGCAGACTGGCTTGCCAAGGGAAAGACACATGCTCGAGAGAGGCTTATAGTGGAAATACACACGTGGGGGTCGCCCAGAGGGGGAACCATGCACATGGTGGCACCTAGCCAACGCGAAAGCTGCCGGAGGCATAACTCTGGCGTTGACGTCAACAGCGCTGGAGGAACTCATGGCTTAACAGGCTCACCTGAGGAAATATCGCACGTATCCAGTCCGTGGAGTGGAATGGCGAGCAAGCGAAGACACCTGAGCGGGTCCTAGCACCGGCTGGTTGAAGCGAGTACACGGGAGGACACTGGCTCCACTCGGAGATTATAGAATCTGGCGAATGTGTTGGGTGTCGCCCAGCCTGCAGCTCTGCAGATGTCTGTTAGCGAGGCACCGTGCGCTAGAGCCCAAGAGGAGGCCACACTCCGGGTGGAGTGGGCCGTCACACCAAGGGGGCACGGTCGACCTTGCTGCTGGTAAGCCAAAGCAATGGCGTCCACTATCCAGTGAGACAACCTTTGCTTGGAGAGAGCCTTTCCCTTCAGCTTCCCACCATAACAGACGAAGAGCTGGTCTGAGGTCCTGAAACACTGCGTTCTGTCTACGTAAGCACGGAGGGCGCGTACTGGACAGAGCAATGCCAAGGCTGGGTCTGCCTTCTCCAGGGGCAGCGCTTGAGACAGCCTTCGCTCCAACCCACTGCAGGAAGGAAAGCACGACACTGATCGGGCATGATCTGGGGTCTTCTAAGTGAGAAGAGCACCAAGAGACGAAGAGGTTCCACTTCAACGCGTAGGCATGTCTAGTGGACGACGCTCTAGCGGAAGTGATGGTAGCCACCACCGCTGGTGGTAGGGTACTCAAACCTGCCTCGTCCCTTCCAGGATCCATACGTGGAGGTTCCAAAGATCGGGACGAGGGTGCCAAAGGGTGCCCCGTCCCTGAGAAAGGAGGTCCTTCCTCAGAGGAATTGGCCAGGGAGGTGCTGTCGCGAGGAGTACAAGTTCGGAGAACCAGGTTTGGGTGGGCCAGTGCGGCGCAACCAATATGACCTGCTCCTCGTCCTCCCTGATCTTGCACAGGGTCTGTGCAAGAAGGCTCACTGGGGGAAACGCATACTTGCGGAGGCCCCGGGGCCAGCTGTGCGCCAGAGCGTCCGTGCCGAGCGTGCCCTCGGTCAGGGAGTAAAACTGGGCGCAGTGGGACGAGTCGTGGGAGGCAAACAGGTCTACCTGTGCGTCCCCGAACTGATTCCAAATCAGCTGGACCGCCTGGGGATGGAGTCTCCATTCTCTCGGAAGAGGCTGAAGCCGTGAGAGCTCGTCGGCTGCACAGTTCAGGTCTCCCGGAATATAAATGGCTTGAAGCGACCTCAGATGCTTCTGACTCCATAGAGGAGGTGGCGGGCGAGTTGCGACATACGGCGGGAGCGTAGACCACCTTGTCGGTTGATGTACGCTACTGTTGCGGTATTGTCTGATGGGACTAGTACGTGCTGGTTCTTGAGCAGCGCCCGGAAGCGGTGCAGAGCGAGACGTACTGCCAGCAACTCGAGGCAATTGACATGCCATAGGCGGTGGGGTCCTGTCCAGGAGCCCGCGGCAGCATGTCCATTGCACATGGCGCCCCAGCCCGTGGAGGAGGCATCCGTTGAGACAACAACATGCCTGGAAACTTGTTCTAAGGGCACTCCGGCCCGAGAAAGCTGAGATTCGTCCACGGGGTGAAGGTCTGATGGCAGGTCGGAGTAACTGGTACTCGGAACGTGCCCTGACGCCATGCCCACCTCGGGACTCGATCGCAAAGCCAGTGCTGAAGCGGTCTCATATGAAGCAATCCGAGCGGCGTTGCCGCGGCTGCAGATGCCATATGCCCCAGGAGCCTCTGAAAAAGTTTCAGTGGAACCGCACTCCTGCCCTCAAATTGTCTCAGGCAAGTCGGCAGTGACTGCGCGCGCTCGCTCGTAAGCTGCGCGCACATGGCGACCGAGTCGATTTTCCTACCGAGAAAAGAGATCCTCTGCACGAGGCAAAGTTTGCTCTTCTCCCAGTTGACCCGAAGGCCCAGACGGGCTAGGTGCCGGAGCACTAGGTCCCTGTGTTCGCAACCCTGGTCCGAGAGTGAGCTAGGATTAGCCAGTCATCGAGATAATTCAGGATGCGAACCCCGTGCTGCCGTAGCGGCACAAGGGCTGCCTCGACGACCTTCGTGAAGACGCGAGGAGACAGGGCCAACCCGAATGGGAGAACTGCGTACTGGTATGCCTGCCCCTCGAAAGCAAACCGCAAGAACGGTCTGTGACGAGAAAAAATGGAGACATGAAGTAGGCGTCCTTCAGGTCGATCGCTGCAAACCAATCCTGTGGCTGCACACATTCGAAAATGCGCTTGGCCATGAGCCTCTTGAACGGAAGCCTGTGAAGGGAACGGTTCAAGACGCGCAGATCCAGGATTGGCCGTAACCCACCGGATTTCCTGGGGACAATGAAGTAGGGGCTGTAGAAGCCGGACCTCATTGCGGCTGGAGGGACAGTCTCGATCGCACCCTTCGCCAGCAGGGTGGCGACCTCCGCACTCATGACAGGGGCATTGCCACCGACCATAGTGAAGCGGACTCCCCTGAAGCGGGGAGGAGACTGTGCGAACTGAATCGCATAGCCGAGCCTGATGGTTCGCGCGAGCCAGCGGGACAGGGGGGAAGCTCTAACCAGGCTCCCACAGACTGTGCCAGCGGGGTCATGCGAATGACAGACGTCCCCCCGGGGGTGCAGCGAAGCGGAATGACCGGCCCAGACGTGGGTGGCATAGCGGCCCGGTGTGGGGGCACGGTCATAAGCCGCGTCCTGCCAGAGGAGGCCAGGGAAGGACCAGCGTTCCACAGGGGCGTGCTCTGGCAGGGGTCTGGCGACAGAGGGGGACGAGAGTGGCGAGGCCCGTGAGCGTGCGCACTGTCATCCGAGAACTCTGTGACAGAGGAGGGCGAGAGTGGCGGGACCCGAGGGTGGCGCGCACTGTCGTCCGAGAACTCTGTGTGCTCAGAGATGGGAGAGACAGTTCTTTGGAAAAAGAGGTTTTCCCCCGGCCCTCCACCGGGGGAAGGAGTGGCCCTGCAACCACCTCCTAGAAAGAACTGTAACCCATCTCTGAGCTGCCCGTAACGGGAGCACCGCATTGCTGCGGGGCTGGTACGGGCTGGGGCGCCTTCCTGCGACTACCTCCACGGCACGACCTGGGTGAAGGGTGCTGCTAGGGCCGGCAGGGAGTGTCGCAGGAGGGCGCCCTCGGCGGCAAGCGGAATGAGGCAGCTGAGCCGGCGGCTGAGCAGCTGGCCGCGGGATCAGAGCCTCAGTCTGCTCTGGGCAGCCGAGAACTCTGGGCAGAGTCCTCGACTGCGCCGCCGAGGAGGCCAGTCTGGGATATGGGGAGTTGAGGAAGCGGGTTCACTCAGCCTCGCCCATATCAACCAGACTAAGCAAGTTTTTGTCTCTGGACCACATATGTGGACATCACCTGACCCAGGGAGCGTGTGGTCACCTTCATCGCCCGTAGAGCGAGGTCGGTGGCGGCACGCAGCTCTTGCAAGAGCCCTGGACCAGCCCTACCCTCGTGCATTAGCAATGAGCACCCCTGGCCTGGTAGACCTGAAGGATGGGCATAGCATGCAGTGAGGTGGCAGCCAGCCCCGCAGCTCTATAGATCTCTGCCACCGGAGTAGACAAAAACCTACATGCTTTGGGGTGGGTGCGTGCTTAGGGCCGCCACGCCAGTGTTGCCACAGAACACTCCAAGGCAAGGCAAGGCAAGGCAAGTTTATTTATATAGCACATTTCATACACAATGGTAATTCAAAGTGCTTTACATAGAAGAAATTAAAATAATCAAAAGAAATAAGAATAATTAAAACAGTTTAGAGTAAAAAAATAAAAATAAAATAAAATACAGTGCAAACAGTCGGACGAACAGTGGCACAGTGCTCATTCAGTAAATGCAATGTTAAACAGAAGTGTTTTGAGTCTGGATTTGAATGTGGCTACTGTAGGAGCACACCTGATCTCTTCTGGAAGCTGGTTCCAGCTGCGGCTGGCATAATAGCTAAAAGCGGACTCTCCTTGCTTTGAGTGAACCCTTGGTATTTCTAGTTGATGTGATCCTAATGATCTCAGTGATCTGTTGGGTTTATATTCAGTGAGCATATCTGCAATGTATTGAGGTCCTAGGCCATTAAATGATTTATATACCAGTAATAATACTTTAAAATCAATCCTAAATGTGACTGGGAGCCAGTGTAAAGACCTGAGGACTGGTGTGATATGTTCATATTTTCTGGTTCTGCTCAGGATCCTGGCGGCAGCGTTCTGTACGAGCTGCAACTGTCTTATGGTCTTTTTGGGAAGGCCAGTGAGGAGTCCATTACAATAATCCACCCTGCTGGTGATGAAAGCATGCACAATTTTCTCTAAGGGGGAAATTTCCATAGGGGGAACCCCAGTGTACCCACTGGCCGCGACCTCATCGAGGGCAGAGAAGGCGGAAGAGGCCGCTGAGTAATCTCATGACCTCTTCATGCACGTCCAGGAAGAAAGGAATTGGGGGCGGGCCGACGTGTGCTGGTGCGTCCCCAAAAACCGATCATCAGCCTTAAGCGCTTGGGACATGGCGGAGGGTTCCACACAAGCCCAAATGCTCGCGACTGCCCGGGGAAGCATGGCAGAGTTCTGGTTCAGACTCGGGCAATGCTGGCACACCCGGAGGAGGCAGCACAGCCGAGTCTTCTCCAGCGTACTCACGCCCACCTTGTGATGCGGCGATAGACAAGATTTCATCTGCCGGGGCATCGAATGAAATGCTGGACCAGCCCGCGACCTCTGGCCGGGACTGGTCAGCGATCTCATCCGGATACCACACGGGTTGCAATGTGAAGAGGAGTGTGTGGACCGAGGATAGATCGTCGGGTTGGTTCCACACAGCAGCCTCTGATCACCCTGGCCACCAGCCGAAGTATTCCCTCTTGCGGAGAGAATAGATCGGGGTGTGGATGAGGGGACTCTCTCTCTCGAGGAGGTCATCGAGTCTCGATCGTTACATTGTGATGGTCATGTCCCCGCAATGAGAACATGACACATCCACGAACGCTGTCTGTGCGTTTGCCCAAACACATCAGACAGCGTCCGTGCCCATCAGCTGATTTAATCTGTGTATCGCACCCAGAAACACACGGGCGAACCGTCTTTAAAAAGACGCGCCGCGTGCAGCTCTTTTAGAGAGATAAAACTCAAACAGCAGTGTTGAAGCGCCCAGGGAGAGACACACGACTGGCAGACCACTGCGCAGATCGGCAGGCAATATGAAGCTCGCTGGAATTCGCCGTCACACCAACACTTCTGAAGAGTAGCTCGTCTTGAAGAGTGAAGAGAGATGATCTCAGAATGGCTTGTGGAGTGAAGAATCGAAAACACACGAAAACATATCTGCATGTTGCCAGCTCACTTCCTTTATACCCACAAGGTGGGGCGGAGTTATGCTATGCAAATTCAGCAGACCCATGGCATTTGCTTGCCATTGGCTCGTTTTATTACTGTTCGAAGAGGATAGGCTTCTAAGCGAACCCCATTCGTCGTCATTCGACGTAACTCGAAGTGACAACGAAAGGGAACTTAGTATGTTTAGTTTCATAAGGAAGGGGCGGGGGCTAAAACCTGCCTGGTCACATGAAAAAACCCGTGTCTAACGTGCGTCCAAGGCGGTACGAGCACAGGCCTTGGCAGCAGACGGTATTGAGAATTAACAGAGGTTTTGATGTTGATGAATTATTGTTTAATTTGTAGTCACCATAATGGTGACAAGTGTTGGCTTTAGTTGGGCCCTTGACATTTGAACATTAAGCCGCGTTTCCACCGAAATTACCCGGAACAATTTGTCCCAGGAACTTTTTTCCCAGGAACTTTTTTTGCCCCATACCGGTTGCTCTCTGCGCACAGTAATCAGTTTTGAGCGCCACATTTATAATAAGTATGGAGGAGATTCAAACTGTGCTGTAGTTGTGTTCGTGATGTATTGCGGACATTGACCGTGAGATGGCTGGGACGAACGTGCAGAAAATTTCCTGTTACACAAATACGCTTAATAAAGCCTGTTTTTTTTTTTGTTTTTTTTTTATTAAATTCCATATTTGCAGACAGACAACTCTTAATGCATGAAGCCAATGCTAAAAGCCAACGCAATAGATTTTTAAAAATGCCGGTTAAAATAGAATGCTGCGTGGAGTCCTCCAGTCAAAATGCGGCGTGAACACAACCAATCAGCATGTTCAGCGCACAAGTCCCGCCCCCGAAAGTTCCTGAACTTTGAAAAAGTACTACCTCGCGAGCAGGGACGTTCGGAGGGGGAAATATTTACCCGGAACTTCATTTAGACCCTGGTTCCTGCGGTGTAAACACACAGAGTACCACCCCAAAGTTCCTGGGGAAAGTTCCCGCGGTGGAAACGCGGCTTTAGTTTTTCTCTGGCTGCTTGACCTGTGTGTTTAAAAGGCACAATTGTTATAGCAAAAAAGTCAAGAGTAAGTGATCCAGTGACTATGACTGCGTATTGATGTTGTCATCAATAAAGATTATAAGTCAGTAGCACCTCATTTCATCTAGAGTTTAATCTATTATTGTCTGGAGCTTTCCATATGATTGATATGATATGATTTTTTTCACCAGGAAATCCAACAGAATTGTTATAATTTGAACAGTTGTAAATAACATTATGTAGATTATTTTTTTAAATGCCATGTTATTTTGTCACACATAGACATCAACAATCAGCATATGAATCTCAACAATGGTGACACTCAAATGAAAAGTTTAGTTTCAGCTTGTGTAAAAAGTTAGGGTTCCATGTTAATACAACTCAACATGTTTAGTTTCAGCTTGTGTAAAAACTAAAGTGGTATAGGGCAACGGGTTTCCACGCGATTTGCGAGTAAAGTCAACTAATTCGGGTTAAGAGTGGAAATTAACAATAAGTTAAGTGAACTTTATTGTGTAAGTACATTAAATAATCGTCTAGTTTGGTGAACTAAACAATTTAAGTCAAGTCTACATAAGCACCAAGTTAAGTAAACTTAAATATGCACGTTTTTGGAGAACTCATTACTCAATTAAATTGAGGGAACGAGTTTACTCAAATCAATTGAGTTCAATCAACTTATTAGGGTTTTCAGTGAAGTGTGTGTGTGTGTGTGTGTGTGTGTGTGTGTGTGTGTGTGTGTGTGTGTGTGTGTGTGTGTGTGTGTGTGTGTGTGTGTGTGTGTGTACTCATCAATTCAAGTCTGCAGTTCGCCTGTCTCCTGTTACTCCATTGTGTCTGGTTTCTCAACGTTTACCTCAACTGTCCTCCCTTAACTGTTTGATATTAACCTGCAAATAAAGTGCTGTTGATACCTCCTCTCTCACTCTGAGTCTGTCATCTTTAAGATGTTAAAAGAAAGAAAGAAATGTTATTTTTTTCGACCAATATGCACAATTTCTAAACTGATACATAGAAACATTGCATATGTTTAGAATTGGTTACTGGCAATAATGCTGTAATTGCTTAGGCCTACTATTTAAGAGAATGTCTTCCTGAAACAATATGCCTTATGCAATAATGTGTGCTACACTATTATCACATGACCACTGATACTTGAGGTTTATTTTGGTGAATGTTGTAGTGTTTGCCAAGGACCACAAGCAGGCCATTCTCATAAAAGGACAGCAACACATCCAGATTGTGTGTATATATATACATATATACACACGTGCATAAATACAAGCACATGCGCGCGCACACACACATATGCAAGAATAAAGAAATAATCAAGAATTATAGTTTTTACTGGAAATGTAATTCCTGATATCAAGAATTAGCATTTTAACTAGTTAAAATTGAATTGTTGATATCAAGAATTTATGTCCTGGAAATTAAAAGTCAAAATGGCTTGACACGCACGCATATATATACACGAATACAGTCAAAATAAAAAATATTCAGACCCCTTGCTATCCTCACTTACATAAATTAACTATAGTGTCCTGCACTCACTAGTAAAAAAAATATATAACAAATAATATCTGGTGTCTGAATAATTTTTGGTTTGACTGTAGATGCATATATGTATGTATATTCACCCGAGCTGTTTCCGCTCGAGCCGGTGTATAGCAGCATTCCTGACTGTATTTACCATCTTACAGTTCACATGAGTATTGTATTGCATTTATAACACTGGATTTTCCATAGTGACCAGTCACAACCACTCTAGTGGCTGTTCTGTGTGTGCAGTCTTTGAATTATGAATAATTTACTGCCATTGTGAAAATAACATGAACTCAATGATAAAGTAACTGTAGTCTGATTATGTATATTTTAAAATGAGTCAATCCAATTACAAGCACTTAATTTGTTTATTTTATCTATATAATTAGAATATATAACAAATGCCAGTGACACAAACGAAAACATCATTCAGTGAAAGTGAAATTCATTCTTATGCGTTACATTCCTGTTCATTTATTTCTGTCGTGGCCACAACAGAATATCATAGCATGTTGAGCCCAAAACATATTAACTCGTGGGAATGTGAGTTAATAAGTACCAAACATGGTGCTGTTCTTTCACTATGGCAGTCATAGTGTTTTTGAAATATACTGAAGAAAACACATGAAATATATCATATAAATAGTAGGCTAAATTGTATTCAGTACTATGGTATTACCATCAGATACCAGTAGACCTGTACCAACACCACAGTAAATCTTTCTATTGACTACGCTTGTATGCTTTTGGCAAATATAACGGTCGTCTCATGGGCTCATTTGAACTATGGGTATCAAATGTGTACGAACAGTTAAAAGTATTTAACACACTATTCAGCTTTTTGACAGTATTTATCTTCCAGTGGCCGTAAAAAGAGGAATGATCAAAAACAGGCTTGAGGATTATAAAGAAGAGGAGCAGCAACGGATATGGATGCAATTTGAGAATCATACGAAGTATCTTTCTATCCCGTATGTGGAAACATGACAGTTACTGACGGTGTTTTCTTACTCATATCTTCTTTCGGGAAGTGCTTCTCATTCCACCTGCGCTCAGCAGACCTGCCGAAACTTGCTTTTGGTTTTGTGTCATTGATAAAAACCCTTTCATGTCTTCTTGGGAACTGTATGAGTATGGTGTCTGTTTTGTTTTCTTTCAAGAACTTCTTTTATTGGACACTTCTTTTATTTTTACTTGTATAAAGAAACATAAGTCAAAATCAAAGTTATTACAACTTCTTTCATGCATAATCTTGTCCAAATCAGCAGCATTCAAAAGAGAATAATCGACAGTTTCCTCGTTCCATGTGTGTGTATTGAGTCTCTGAGTCTCCTGAATGGGCCGAGGAAGGCACTATTGGCTTGAGATTTTCATACACTTTCTCAGGAGGTTTCTCCACAGCATTTGCTATCGAACAGTGTTTTAAACTCCATGTGCTGTCAGTCACAATGGAAACCATTTGTTGATTGTGCATAACATTGCTTACAGATTTTTAAAATGTTGATCTCTTGGAATTAGAATTTGGACTTACAATCAACACAAAACCCATTTTGCTTCCTTAATGTGGCATATTTCTAAGTGAAACATTAATATTCACAGAAAAAGTGGCAGGACTCGACTGTATGCAATGTTTTATTTATTCAGGCGGATTAGAAAGTTTTTTGCTTTCTTTAAAAATGTTTTGCTTTATGCTTTACTGTGCATTGAAGTATTCATTAATGAGCTCATTGTTTCTGCATTAAATTATTACATTGTTTAAATTAATACCTTTTTCGCTAACTGTGATTTTCTATGTACATTTCTGAAATACATAACTTAGTTTCCTCAGATAACAGATCACTGTAAACTGTAATGTGGACTCATGCACTTTCTGTAAAGCTGCTTTGAAATGTGTATTGTGAAAAGCGCTATACAAATAACTGTGAATTGAATTGAACTGAATGCTTTATTTGTTACCACTTTTGTTTACCTGATCAAAGCTTTTCTTTTAAAAAGACACTTTAGTTACAGTGCTCGTTATTTTTGGCACTCTTTCACACTATTAAAGTGTGTGGTTTCTATGCAAGGAGGGAGTGAAATTACAGAAATTACAGTATTGAAAAAAGTGACAAATTAACCGGATAAACATCGATTCTTTATATCGGTTACCGGGCACACAAACATGCAAATATTCGGTGTTGGTTATAAAAACTTAATTTTATCCATCAGGAATTGGTTGAAGAAGTTTCTGTTTTATAATGTGTAAAGATGAAGGCCATCAAGGATGAAGGTCAAGCTCACTCAAGAACATCTCAGTGTATCCCAATGGTAATGCTTCTTTATTCAGCCTTCCTTGTTTATTTCATTAACATCAATCAGAATTATGGATTTAATTAAATACTGCCAATATTTGAGAACGCTGTGATGACTAGATCAATGCCTAAAATGTTATTTGCCTTTTGGTGAACATGAACTAGTCACAGGAGGAGCTGTTAAGAAAATAAACAGGGTCAGTCTTAGAGAGACGGTTCTGCGTTTAAAAAACGGAATTCTTGACAATAAAAAAAGACACAGAAACAGCAGTTGTGAGAGGGGTGGCCAAGCTTAGGCAAAGGGTGGCCACGGCCACCCCTGGCCACCCCCTAGATCCGCCCTTGTCTGTAAGTATTCTCATTTCTCCTCAATCACTGCCACGCCATTGCTGACAGAGAATTGACACAGTCCTTAATCTTCATATTATGCTTTAATGATGTTAAGAGTTTATTTTATTTAAAATAAACACCTTATCATAGTAAAAAGAAGCTGGAGTCTAAAATTATGCCAAAGTAATACGGATACATTTACATTTATTTAGCAGACGCTTATTCAAAGCGACTTACAAATGAGAACAATAGAAGCAATTAAACCAGCAGTAGGACAACAGTATGTAAGTGCTATGACTCTTCATAGTTCAATCTAACGCAGTAAAAAAAATGTTTTAAGATAGAATAGAGGAGAAAGTGTTAGTATTACTGGATCAAGTGCTGCCGAAAAAGATACGTCTTCAGCAATTTCTTAAAAATGGCTACGGACTCAGCAGCTCTGGCTGAGTTAGGCAGATCACCCACCAGCAGGGAACAGTCATGGTGAAGGTCCGAGAGAGAGATTTCGTGCCTCTTTGAGATGGCACCACCAGACGCCGCTCACTTGCAGAGCGCAAGTTTCTGGATGGCACATAAGTCTGAAGTAATGAGTTCAGGTACAGGGGAGCAGTGCCAGTGGTTGTTCTGTAGGCAAACGTCAGTGACTTGAGTTTAGTGAGGAGAGGAGTGACATGTGCTCTCTTCGGCTCGTTGAAGACCACTCTAGCTGCAGCATCTGGATCAGGTGCAGAGGTTTGACAGAGCAAGCTGGGAGACCGGCCAGGAGAGCATTACAATAGTCCAGTCTGGATAGAACAAGCGCCTGTACCAGGAGTTGTGTAGCACGCTCTGATAGGAATGGCCATATATTTATATTTTAGTATTTGTTTCTATTACAATACTATGGAAGCTTGTGCCGCCACAGAAAAAAAAAAGAAAAGGTAATTGTGACTTTTTATCTCACAATTCTGACATTTTTTCCTCAGGATTACGTGATATAAACTCGCATTTGAGAGTTATAAAGTTATTTTGCAATTCTGGCCTTTTTTCTCACAACATTTTTCTTACATTTTTAACTTTATATCACACAATTCAGATTTTACAACAGGCAATTGCGAGTCTTTCGTGAAATTTTGAGGAAAAAAAATCTGAATTGTGAGATAAAAACATGCAATTACCTTTTTTATATTTTATTCTTTGGCGGAAACAAGCTTACTATACAATACTAACCAAAAGTACAAGTCGTGAATACTATTTGCAGGTTATCAAAAAGCCTCCCTCCCTCCATCCAAACTTTTCTGATATTTTTATACATACTCATGTAACTGGTATATCTCGCTTTAGTTTAAAGGGTTCAGTTCACAGAGATTTCCAGATTCCCATGTATTCCTTTTCTTCACTTTCCTTTTAGTGTGTTTGTGCTTAATAAACACCACCGCAAGCACCAGAAGAACACCGCCCGAGATGATCATCAGGCCAAGGCCGCAGAGAAGAACGAGCCAGGCGTTTGATTCGCCTCTGCAGTCTTTGACAGGCAGCGTCTTCGGAGGCGGCAGCGTCGCCGGCAGGTACTCTGGCACGGCGCTCACCTGACATTTCTCCAGAGTCTCGTTGACCAGCAGGTTGACCCACACGGTGGTCTGCAGCGGGTCTGGCTTTCCTCCATCGCGGACGACTACGAAGAGGTGGTGCATGCCATAGTCCTCGCCGCTCAGGCGCTGGACCAGCGAGATGTTTCCAGAGTGCTGGTCAATCTGGAAAGGGCTTTGGAGAGCCGGTTCACTCGCAACAATTTGGTAAGTGATGTCCGAATTCATTCCTGAGTCCTCATCAATAGCGTAGATCTTTGTTATCATGCTCCCTGCCTGGGTAGCTGGAGATATGGTCAGACAGGAGAGGTTGCTGCTAGGAAGAAGGACCTGGGGTTTATTATCATTGACATCCTCGACAAAAACTGTAATTTTCACTGTAGTGGAAAGAGCCGGTCTGCCGCCGTCGACGGCTACAACCAGAAGCTCATAGCGATCCTGCATCTCACGATCGACCTCACCGGTGCTGCGGAGCGATCCTTGCGCCAGATCCATAGCAAAAGGGACCTTTTCATTTAAAATACGCACATCCATTATTCTTCCGTTGTCTCCATCATCGACATCACTTACTGGGATTTTCCCAACTTGGGAGAGTCGTGGAAGGCTCTCAGACACAAAGAAATAGAAATGCGGCGTTGAAAAGGCCGGTGGATTGTCATTCAGATCCAGTACTCTCACGATCACAACAGCAAAGCCCTTCTGTGAAGGATCGCCGCCGTCCCGGGCCAGAACAGTCAGGACGTACGTCTCCTGCTGTTCTCTATCCAACGACTCCGCTACCGAAATCACGCCGGTCTCTTCATGAATACTGAAAGGCCCCCCGTCAGTAAGCCTGTACTTTACTTTGCCAAACAGATCTGCGTCTGCGTCGGTCGCCTGCATTTCTAGCAGAGACATTCCAGGCCTGTTGTTCTCCTTGATGTCCTTTTCATATCGTGTTTGATTAAACTTCGGGGCATTATCATTCACATCCTCAACCACCACTTTTATGACTTTCCTTCCATGCAGTCGTGTGCCGTGAGGATCAGAAATAACTACTGTAACATCATACTCCCTGCACATCTCAAAATCTAGAGGTTTTGAAGATGAAAGCAGATAGCTGCCTTTTTGCGGTTTCAAAGAAAATGGCATGCTGTCTGCTTCTAAGGACAGAGTACCTTTATCACTAGAGGTGTCTTGTATCTCCAAGAGGGCCAAGACGGTGGGGGGCTCGTTCTCTTGTAACACGATCACTTGGTTTTTATGCTCTGCGACAAACCTGATCTTTATGGTCGGCTCTGGACTCGCCAGCGGCTTAATGTCTACGGTTACCTGAGTTTGAGCAGGGGGGCAAAGTGGGCTGTTCGCAAGGACTTTCAACATGTGCTTCTCAGAACTGTCAACCTGCACGTCAACAGCTAGGCTGATCAGACCTGTGTGTCCGTCCACGTGAAAGAGCGTTTTGGCCCTGTCTGAGATCTGACGGCTGAAGGAGAAAGTGATCTGGGCATTTTGGCCCAGGTCTTTGTCTGTGGCTTTAAGCTGTGCCACCGCAGCGCCCTTGATTCCTAATCCTGCCACAATGGCTGTGATGGGGCTATCGGCGTCAAACTCTGGGCAATTGTCATCAACATCGCTTACAGTTAAAATGAGATTAGCTGTAGCGCTGAGTGGCACTGAACCTCCATCTACTGCTACAAGAACCAAGAAGTGGTTTTCCTGAGTTTCCCGGTCCAGTTCCCTTTGTACCACCAGCTCAAGTTCATACCCGTCTTGTCGGATGCCAAAAAAGCCATCAGAGCCTATTAAATGGTAATGTATTAAGCCATTATTGCCAGTGTCCTTATCCTGTGCCTGGTCATCCAGTGGAAAACCCGTCCCATTTGATGCATCTTCAGGTATGCGTATATGAATCTCGTTCCTCTCGAAAATAGGAGCGTTGTCGTTAACATCATCCACAACAATTATTATCGGCACCAAATCGAAATTAAGACCCACGAGTGCAGTGTTCGGAAAAGTGCAGTCCCCGTCCTGATGTGTCGGACACAAGGTCTCTCGGTCGATGCGCTCTTTAGTGAACAGATCGCCTGTGCTTTCGTCCACCCTGATGTGCGTCTCGTCGTGGAGCTGGTATGGAGCCGAGTAGTTTCTGCTTAGGCTTCCGATCTTAACGCCCGCTTCTTGCTCCTCCAGGACGGTAAAACACAGTTTTGCAATGCTTTGGATTCGCACTGCAGATGCCAAGAGAAGCACCCACTGCAAAACAAGAGAAGCAACTTACTACTTGAAAGAAAGCAACACCCTTCTTTCCATATGAAAGTTTAACCACACTGTGTAATCCTTAACCACCAAGCCAGTCTTTTCTTCCCCCTGTTGAATGCGTTTTTGCAAAGGCTGCATTTTAGACGTACATGTTCTAGCAGCCAGAGAGTTTACTTTAGAATAACTAAGCTTGAAAATACCTGCATACTTTCCATAAACACACTACAAAATAGTTCTTGAATTCTTAAAAATGAATGCATCCCCCCACAATGCATCTTCTTCCACAATTTAAATAGGTAAGACTTTATTTTATGGTGACAAGTTACAACATGCACTTACTATATCAGTAAATTATGCATACCGGTAATTATTGCAAGTAAACCAGACCTCAACGCTAACTGTAACTCTATAGTACATGTAGTTAATTATTATTACTCAGTACTTATTTGAGTAAGTACAGTGTAAGTATGTCACCTTTAAATAAAGGGTTACACTTTATTTTAAGGTGTCCGTGTTACAGTGTAATCATACATTTAAGTATTGAGCAATAATAATTAACTACATGTACTTACTATAGGGTTATGGTTAAGATTAGGGTGCGGTTTAGGTTAGTTGCATGTAGTTAAGCACAATTTATAGTAATTACTCTAGTAACATTTAACGTGTGTAGCAAAGACACTAAAATAAAGTGTTAGTAATTTTTTCCCAGCCCTTTTCTATATTGCTTGTATGTATAGTTAATTTTCTTAATATTGTAGAAAACATCCTGTAAAACATTAATACAATCCAAAGGTTAAACGCTCTGAAGGAAATAGCAGGGTGACAGATTTACAGCAAGAAGGGGCTTAACAGGTTCTGCAACAGATGTGTATGTTTGATAAGCATATTTTCCCAATAATGATTTATGTAGGCTATTTGATGGTTTTTATTATTATAAATACTAACAGGGTTGAATATAAGCTTAAAAATTGCATGATATATAACAAATGCATAAAACATAACATAAAACAAACAAGGGTATTTTTGCTTTTTTTGCTCTAAACAATAGTTATGTGACACTATTTGTGCTCTATTCATGGAACGTGCCAGCAACACATTTTGAGTACGTTATTAGACTTTGTCCCTTTAAACTGTTATGCGTTTATTTTATATTTCTTTGTATACAGTAGTCTAATTTATCTGTCTATTTGAAACCACCAAATGAAATAGTTAGACACATGTTAATCCCCAGCTGACACACTGAATGCAGACTGACTTCTGTGGACTTTACCTCCGTGTAACGCCTGACAGACTTGGCGTTCAACGCCAAAATAAGTGAAATATTTTCTTTCTAAAATAATAATAATAATACCGAGTAAAGTCCTGTATATGACACTGACCTGTAGAGTAGTCCAGTTCATCATGTGGTGGTTTTGAGCGGTCCATTCTTCAGGAACATGTTGAGCTCTGTGAGCACGAGAAGAGCTCGCGTGAAATGCGTCGGGAGCGCGCCGCGTACCTGCGCTACAGGTGAGCAGCTCGAGATTAACCTTCGATTATAAAGCCGTTGGGTGAAAGCGAAAAATACTGGTCTGACGGGATGTTTTTCTGCCTGAATGACTTTTAATGATAGATGGGTTGCGGTTAAGCATTTTCCCCCATTCAACACTAAAGCTCTCTGTAATGCTTTATAATAACATATACACTCTAAACTATAATAAGAGAGATTATAGTAGGCTATACCTTTTCATTTCAGTTGTTGATGTTCAGTTTTGCTT
Source organism: Phoxinus phoxinus (assembly GCF_949152265.1). NCBI lineage: Eukaryota > Metazoa > Chordata > Actinopteri > Cypriniformes > Leuciscidae > Phoxinus > Phoxinus phoxinus. Next base: position 5,202,078 of record NC_136887.1, read on the forward strand.
TCCTGAACCAAAATTGGAATTGTAACTATGGATTTCAAAACAAAATCCACAGTTATTTTTTGTATTATTGCTGTTTTTTTGTATTATTTCTATGTTGTCATTATGTCTCATTGACGCCATCGTGAGGACACCAGTGATATCACATTTATCTGTTGACTCTCATGTTCATATTCTAACCACATCGTTATATTCTATTAATATTCTGTAAGCCAGCGTCACTTTTTGGTGTATGATGAACTACTGAAAAAAGAAAAGCTATAATAGGCCTATGCATAAAATAAGAATGATAACATTACAAAAAATACTCCTCACCTCAACACACTAACCTAAGTTTCCGCCAAATACTTTGCAACTATGGTTACTTGACAGCCAGTCATAAAAATAAAATAAAAAACCTAGTTAATTAGGCTATAGTAGAACAAATTATTTAGGGAAAGGAAAGTAATTAACCCTTAAAGAGGCTTTGCATCTCGGAAATGATAAGGTTCAACTGTGCCCTAAAAGTGGGTAAGAGTGGTCGGAATTTTTTTTTTTTTTTTTTTTTTTTTTTTTTAATTGCTAAAAAAGAAACAGCACTGCATTGAATACATTAACAAGGAAAAGGGATATGTTGAAAAAAATATACAGACAAATTGCAATGGCACTGTATAAAAATCTGTAAGAAATAAGTCATAAGAAACTTATTATTGTTATCAAAAAGTTTAAGATATTTTACAATAAGGGAAATCTCAGCAATAAAGACACCAAAGGCAAAGTCTTGAGAAATCTGTTTTTTGTGGATATATTTTTTGTTGTTGCTACAATGCAACATAAAGAAGTAAACAACAATCTTAATAGCATTGTCACTCCCAGAAAAACATAAATGTAGGCTATATTTTAATGAAAAGTTTAAATCACATTTTATAAAAGAGGAAAGCTAACTTAAGTTCTCCCAAAGAAGAGATTTCACCTGATGATTGCAATGGTAGAATAAAATAAGCAAAATGCACATAAGTTAGAGAAATCAACAAATAAACAATTTGTGAGTTGGTTGTCTAGACATGGTGTATAATCTTAAAGTATGCCTGTCTGATTTTATTGGATTGGACAAGATTTGTGAGGGAGTAAGGGAGTCTCTCTTCCAGTGAATAATGCTGTGAAAGGAGCGGTCGGAAACTAACTCGCTTTCTCTCGTTCCGCATGTGACGTCACGTGTGTGGGAGTCAGGGGAACTTTATTTACTGTGACCACGGAGACCGAGCCGTGCTGTGATTGGTCGACGCATTGTGCGCTGGGTGGAGGCTATATAAACACTCATGTCTATGGTGAGAACCCATGGCATTCGTCTGAGAAGATTCATCAGTTTCCAGGACTATTCAGAGATCATGTCTACTCCAAATAATTCTGGTAAGCTTAAGCTTTTTCTTGTATTCCAAAAGTGATATATATATATATATATATATATATATATATCAAGGATAATTAATTTATTTGAGTTTATTAGTTTTCTGTATTTACAGTCATCACGTAGACATCAGTCATACATTATTTCTCAGTACTTGGCTCTGCATTTCTAATGTGAGATGTGAATTGTAGAGCTGGATCTGGAGCTGGGAGACTTACTGCAGGAGTTTAATGATGTTGTGAAGGAGTTGAGCTCTGAACACGTGCAGAGAGAAGTGAAGAGACACACAGGAGTCAGTGATGGAGACGATTCAGACTACTGTAAGTACACTACCTCTCAAACTGCACTGCATACTTAGTGGACATACATACAGAGCCTTTTCTTGTAGCCTACTACTTAAAATATATGAGATGTTGTCCTCGTATTTCTCCATCACCAGTCACTATTTTCATAATTTGCAGTAAAAACTCTTTATCTAAAGATAACTTTTTTTAGTTAAACGGATTATATGATTCTCTGCTTTTATCAAACACACACCCACATTCTCACTAAATGAGGACAAACCATAGACTTCAATAGCTTCAAATATATTTAATACAGACTAGCTTTAACCATAAAAGAAAACTTTCTTGAACTTTTGAAAAACATAGTCTTTGTTAGATTTAGCTCTGTGGACAGTCTTACCTCTTATAAAGTCCCGACACACACACACACACGCACACACGCACGCACGCACGCTCGCACGCACGCACGCACGCACGCACGCACGCACGCACACACACACTCACACACACACACAGCTCTGCTAATGTGATTCACATCTCTCTTGGTTTTGATCCCCACAATGCTAATGTAAAAGAATAAATGCATTAGTTAACCTTTGATCGTAAGAAAGCTTTATTCTTGTGATATCTGCCCCCTTGTGTGGCTCAGCCACCCTTGCATTGAGATGTATGAGGCACACATTAACCCTTCTGTGTGTTTTCAGGCAGTGAGGCTTCGCTGGCAAACAGTTTGAATGCCAGTCAAGAGGAGCTCCACATCGCAAGCATGACCTCGGCACCAAAAGGTATTAACATCACAACACCCATCGGACACCCAGCATCACATTTACTGAACGGGCCTTAATGGGGTGTCCTCCCACGGCTCGAACCCCTGTGTCTGCTTCTGCCCGTCTTATTCCAGCCTTTGTTTGTGGATTGCTCTGCTTGTGGTCTGGCTACAGAATGCATGAATGCTGGAATTGAATATGATAGTAAGATGGTGAACCAGGAAAGACATCTTAAGTTTACAGTTTTTTGCAGTCGCTAGGACACATTTCTCAATACTTAGGTCACTTTTTCAAAACTCTTTACACAGTGAGCACAACAGAAGTGTATGTGGGATAAACTGTGGATCATTTATCATTGCTTTGGCACAGAATGCATTCAATGATGACATCCTTCAAATTACATGATTTATTTTCTCACTTCAACACAACAACCGCCAACACTCTGTGTATCTACAGGCCGATCTGCACACGCTTACACACTGACCTCAGAACTGTTAAACTTAAGTTCAAAACAATAACAAAATACAAAACTGAATAAGACAGAAATATTCTACATTTCTACAGTAATATTGTATTGAAATATATTTAGAATCTAAAAATTAAATGATATAAAAACAATTGGACCAACCACAGCTGATTCCTATTGTCTGTATCGGTGGATGGTGTGTGTACAAATTCTTGTATTTTGAAATTACTCCGTGCAAAAAAAAAAAAAAGACATAATATCTTAAACCAAATAATATTGACGCATACTGCATCATGTCTGATTCATTCCAGTCACATATATTGCAGTGAACTCTAAACTGTAAAGAGGTGTCCTTGTTTTACAGAAGAACACATTGTATAAAGCTCCTGTTGTTAGTGTTTTTTAGGTCATTGTTTTGTGGGTGATAAAGTGTGTGTCGGCTGTCAACCTTTGCTAGTGTAATGGAAGAATGTGTTGATTTGAGACATGTATGAAGTGATTTGGCAGTTTTAGTGCATTTTGAATGTGAAATGAACTGCTGTGCCGAGCTGAAAGTTGGTTAGGAGAATTGAAGAGTTTTGAAAAAGTGACCTAAGTATTGAGAAATGTGTCCTAGCGACTGTAAAAAAAAACTATCAAATTCATCAATTCATCAAAAAAATCAATCAGTCAGTTTAAGAGGATCTATATGCATGCGTTTTACTAGTGTAATTCTAATATTGTTGTGTAATTATTTTTATTACAAGGGCATAGTATGTATTAGGGATGCTGGATATACCAATATCCAGCTATAATTTTGATGAAATAATTATAATATATTCATAATATATAACCATTGTTGTCCATCTGTGTCTAACCTTTATTGAGCCTCACTGTGATTAACAATCTCTTTGACTCTCCTAAATGAGGCTTGATCCCCCCTGTCAAAACTATATTTATGTCATAGAAAGTTGCCTACTTGTAAATATAAAGATACATTTCTATAGCTCTGCTTGTAATTTTCTTCACACCTGAAATGTGTCACACCAATGACATTACCTGAGACAGTTTAGTAAACACTAGGAAAGCCCTCTCTTTAAACTTGTTAAAATGCAGGTGTGCCTTCTTTACTTTCTGCTGTTAGACTGAATGCAAATCACCAAATTAGCAATAACTCTGAAATAAGAGCTTTTATCAAATAACTGTTTTTGTCCCCACCAATGTCAAATTGAAACCTGTGCCTTTATGAAAACCATTTGAACACGTGGCGTTTTATCATGCATAGGGAATTTCACCCGTCGATTGTCTTGCCTGACGTAATTCAGAGGGTCGCATTTCTTTCTGTCTGGAATGTTCCACAGGAAATGTGTGGAGCGTTCCAGCGCTCACGTCTTCTTCTCTCTCTCCGCTCTTTACAGCCAGGCTCGGGGACACCAGCGACCTGCAGAGCTTCATTGAAAACCTGGACCGAGAGCTTGCAGGTATAAACACAGTGTGGTGCTTCATCACATTTGAGGCAGACGTTATATTCAAATTGAAAATGCCACTCAATCACTCTGTAGAAGAAAAGGTTGTATATAGAACCTCAAAGGGTTCAGTCAGTCTAAATCCATTTTTTTATGGATTTAGTTGTATTGAATCCATTTAGTGTTAATATCTATTTATTTTTTCTGAATTAAAAAGCTCGTAAACAGTTTATCGCTAGAAAAAAAAATACCAGGTACATTTTAAGAAATGTTCTCCTTAAATAGAACTTTTTTTTTGGTTCTTTAGAATCGAGTCAAGAACGCCAGGGTTCTATATAGAACCTCGCTGGACCTTTTTTCCCGTGAATGTATCTTTTGAAAGCATGATGTGGCGTGATCAGAATTACAATGTAGAATTTTATTAATCTAGATCAAAACACCCATATTATGTCATTTTACTTATTTTTTTAAAGTACAATCAACTTGGATGTTCAAGTAATTTCAACTTAAATTACATTCAACTGACTTAAAAAAAATCTTGCTAATAAAAAAAGTTTAACATTGCTTTAACTCATCGAAATAAGTTAAACAATGTAAAAACACGTTGTCATAACTTATTGATCATATCATTTTTTACAAGTCCAAAAATATTCTCTATGCATAGAAAGTTGGGCCGACCGCAAGTGTGCGATAACAAACCTCAGTACCTGAAGCCACTTACTTTCCTCTGCCATATAACTGGATATGTTACCTATTAGTAGATAATATAACAGAAATCAATTGAGATTACACATCAACACCCATTATCTTGTTTGTCACACTGTGCTCAGTGAAAGACCTCCAATCTCTTATAACATCGTTCTTGACAAGTAAAGGTAAAATCAGTGCGATAATGTTATTACTAAATTGCTAACAAAGGCCAGTGGTTAGCCACCGCTCACTCCCAGCATGCTCTGCTATCAGTGGAGTGACAGTCATGAATCATAACTCCTCAGATGATATCTCACGCCCCTGACCTGAGCTGTCATAATCTCATCTGTCTGACAGAGATGTGAGCTGACGGGACGCGCGTGATCGGAGAGGACCTGAGAATCTCGGCTTCCACATGAGGGAATGAAGGCTTCTTTCCCACATTCACTAAGGAGACCGAGCTCACCGTGTCTTTCTCATTTGTCACAAACTTCCAAGTTTCTCAGTAGATGTTTTATTTGAATAAATAATTATATATTTTTATATGAAAATAACTATTTCTTTTTAAGTTATGAAGACTTTTTGATACATTTTTCACTTTTTTTGTAAAAATATCAGTGTTACCATGTTTAACATAATGTATAATGTTCATTTTTGTAAAGAATTTTTAAATAATAAAGGTTTTTGCAGTAATTTTTTCTTCTTCTTACATCAGGAACTAAAAGTATGTAATGTAGGGAATAACTACATCACAATTATTTAGGGTAATTGGGTATATCTGACAAAATAAAGCGTTTAATTGTCATGAAAATCAAGTCATTATCGTAATAAAATGTATTTTTACAGTGACATATGACCTGGACAACTATAAACTAGGGCTGGGCATTGACACCAATTTCATGATTCAATTAGATTTTGATTCAATAATGATTAATTGGGATATACAGTATTATATCAGGCACATTTCCTCAAGGAAATAAATCTCAACTAATGCTGTTAACTAAACAGGGAACCCCAACTGGTAGATCACTTATGTTTAAAGTGCAATAACCACGTTATAATACATTTTTAATGACTTCATTATGTTTCTACTCATTATTTTTAATATAAACATTTAAATTGGTGGCTGTCATACAAGAGCAGGTTAAGTAAAAATACAGTAATGCAATATAGTGCATACATTTAGCAAAATTTGAACACAGATTGATGCATGACACGAGACATGATGGATTTCAATAAGTTGTTCTGTATTTTTCAACATTTCTTCTGATGTTCATTGATGTTTATGTCAAGCTGTAAATAGCAGTAAAGCGGAAGAGATGACCGGTTCATCTGAGGCGCTACAGCGATCTGTCACGATACATTAAGTAGCACCAAAACGTTAAATAAAATTAAAGAACTTCGTTTCATATCATAAGTAACAAAGCACAAAGCTTATTGCGACTAAAAAGATCGATTCTTGGGATTTAAAGTCCCCCTGTGGTGTAAATCCAGCTTTTAATGTTGTTTATGTGTCTATGTGGTGTTTTTAATCTGCTTTAAGACAAACCATGTGTAAGTTCATAAGTGGACAGCATTGCTGAGTATTTTCTGCAGTGAACCAAAGACAGTCTCAAAAACACGGTTTGAAATCGCTGGTGTTTCTGACGTCACACACTACCTTGTAACCAATCAGATCAACGTGTGATCGTCAACCAGTGGATCTCTGAGTGAGTGAGTGAGTGAGTGGAGGCGGGGCTCATTTGCATATTCATAGAACTAGAAATAAGGCAAGGGTGTTGAGCTATATTCAAGATATTTTAAGGCGAAAATAAAATAAAATGTATGGAAAAAACTTTTAAATATGTCATTTTGGTGATCAAAGATGAGTTTTAAGGGATACAATTATTGACTACAGCGGGACTTTTAGGATTGATATCGGTTCCTCAAACTGAAGATCGATTTAAATCTGAATCTTTAGCCCAGCCCTATATAAAGCCTAACACATGTTCTTGCTTGACTGTGTGCTGTAAATGCATTAGTTGTGTCTGTACCACTGCAGCTCTCGATTCAGGTCACGGTCCTGCTGAAACGTTCAGTAAAAGGAAATAAGAAGAAGATACGCACATCGGATGAAAGAGGAAGTTGAAGCTGCACTGCAGTCGAAACCAGCACTTTTGTAGTTTGCGGTATTTTCACAAGAGAGAATGCACTTGAAATGCATGAATGTCATAGCATTAGAGAAAACATCAAACGGGTTGCATATTATACTAGCATTCTTATCTAATGGGTTGACGTCCGTGCCTTTTAAATGTGATTTTAAAAAATATATATAATTTACTCTAAATTACCCTCCAACCCAATATGATTTTCCGTCTGGGAAAGATTTTCAGAAGAATGTTGAACAAGCATTTTAGTGACTATTGTCTTCCATTTTATATTTTACACGGCAGAGAATTAAGAAAGAGAGTCATTAGAGTGAGTAAATAATGACAGACTTGATATCTTTAGGTGAACTATCCCTTTAACTGGCCAAATAATTTTAGTATAAATTACATTTGTCCCCGTACAGTACAGTAAGTACCTACAGGATCCTTTTGTAACTTCATATTTTTAGCAGATGTCTGATATATTACATAATGGAGCAGATGTGAGATATTATGCAACGGAGCACGAGTGAAAGCATTCGTCTACGGTCACGGTGGAAACCAGACAGCAGTGCGGATGGAAAGAGGAACTTCACATCTCTGGTTTCTGACCTAAAGTCTTGTGTGGTTTGAGGAAGAATGCTGACAGCATCACTCTTATGAGAACACTTGTTATTACAATAAATGAGAAGTAGCCATCAGAAGTAGCATTTTTGAAATCTCGTTATTTTAGGTCCTGATCAGAATGAAATATGTAATTCCATGTTTCCCACAGTGTCATGGACGCTGTGTTTGCTTTCAGACAGTGCTCGAGACAGTTACATGTGTTTCTGAAGACATTTTGTTCAGTTTGTTTCCTTCCTCGAGGGACACAATTATGCTCTTGGTAATAGACTCATGCATGGTCAAAAATGTCCTGACTGTCAAAACCTCTCTCTCTCTCTCTCTCTCTCTCTCTCTCTCTCTCTCTCTCTCTCTCTCTCTCTCTCTCTCTCTCTCTCTCTCTCACACACACAGTGTTGTGAACTGAGGAAATAATAAATAACACTTTGTCCTGTGAAGAAGAAAAGTTACATCAAAAAGACTGAATGTGAAAACCGGGTTAGACCTTATAGCAAAATTATTAACCATGCCGTTTTCTTCTCATTCCACTTCAAACTGGAAGCTTCGCATTTGATACTTGCGCTTCAGAGCGTTAAAATAGGGCCCATAGAGGGCTAAAAGTTAAATACATTTAATTTAAAAATTGGTCCATAAAATGATCCCATGATGGGAACCTCTAAAAGTTTCTGTATACGAAGCGCCTGAGAACATTTTCTTCTAATTATGCATTAAAACATTTACAGTACTTTTATACAGGTTTAAAAGGTATGGCAGTATCTCCAGTGTAAGACTATTTTCTCAAGAAAAACTTCTTGCTCTTGCAAAATGATGGGTAGTGTTTGCACATTGAGCCAAAAGGTCTCCGTAATATTCTGATCCCTATAGATATGGCTTAAATCCATGGGATTCATTACCCCTCCTATTTGTCCACCATTCTAAAATTGTAAGTCAGATCGTCTTAGAAAAATATAAATATAACCTTCAGTCAGATGGTTAAGTAGTCCGTACAAAGATGTATGGCACACAGTGTGTGTTCATTCTAATCTGGTTCTTAGATCAACAGTTTGACAGCTGACAGTCCCAGATGAAGCCCTGGCTCTCTTGCATCACATCGATGAATATACAAAGAGATTATACAGGACGGTTGAGGATTTCTGCATGAATAGGCCCTCCACTCACTGCTGTCACAATGTCCATCTCTATTGATATAAAACAGACATATTTGCTCCTCTGCTGTTTTGCATTTCAAATCGACACAGAAGGGAACGATTCGACGGCATGTTGAACAGGTGCTTTCAAGCATCCTTCTGCCGATTGCTATGCAAGAAAACGTGTGTGTGTGTTGTGCATCCCGGACCCCTCCTCAGGCGTCTTTACTGTGGCTTGGCATCTGTTTGATGCAATGCTTTGCTGAAGTACACCCTGGAGAGATGCACTGTGCAGTGATTGCATTAAGATAGGCAACACTACGCTACACATGCTTAAGCAACAGAAGATTATAGAAGTAGACCCAGAAACAAGCTTTACTCTCTGTGCATGCCAACCGAACCTATTAATGGCTTATTACAAAACACACTGTACAAGCACACAAGTTCAGTCGAGTTCAGGTTCTGATCCGATCCGTCAACACTTCAGTCGGCTGTTAGCATGGCACGAAACGCTACTCTGAGAACAGATACACGTTTTAACAAATGTTTAATCGCTCTTCCACAAAGGCTGTTATCTGGAACAGGAAGAACAAGAAAGAGAAAGGAAATCTCACTGCAAAAGAATGCTGCTCTTTTGTTCTCATTATCCTTTAGATGTTAACCAATTAGTTAAGGTTAGTACTCATTTTGATAGCTATAAAATTAATAAAATATTGAATTATACAATAATCTAATAGAGGCCAGAGTATTTTTCCCCCCTTAAATATTTCCTGTAATGACCACAGTTGATAAGTATTCGATTCTTAAAACATTTGTATCACTGCCATCTGATGGCCAAAACTTGCCAATGCAGTTCTAAAACTTTTTTATTTTTTTAAATACATTTCTGAATAATAAAACGAGTTAAATGAAAGTATTCCTGTTTCTCAGTTGCAGGAGAGTCTAGAGCAGTGGCACTACAGCAGCAAACTTACAAGGTGACTTCACTTTCAAGATTACTTAACATGAATTAAAATATGTCTGCAAACTAACTAAACATCAAGATATGTCTTATTCTAACTGCATGGCCCTCTCAACTTTCTTCAATGAACCAGGATTCCCAATGCCTAGAAAAATGTTTAAAAGTTTGATTTCTAGACCTGAAAGTGTCAGGTGTATTCTCTAGCGCTGTCTTTGTGGGCACTCACCATAGACATAATGGTTTTTATACTGTACAAACTGTATATTCTATAAACCTACCCATCACACAAAACTTTCTGCATTTTAACATTTTCAAAAAAAAAACTCTAAAATTTATTTAGCGTGTTACCTCAGTTTAGGTCCCTAACACAAGTCCAATGAATATGCATTCAGGTTGAAGTCCCCTCCGGGATAGAAAAATAAGCACACACACACAAACGCACACACACACACACACACACACACACACACACACACACACACACACACACACACACACACACACACACACGGACGCACGCACGCACACACATGCACGCACTCACACACGCACACATTATATTTGAATAAAATCAAAATGAAATATATTAATCATATGAAGCGATAGATTCTCTTCAGGAAATGAGGATTAAACCGCACAATTAATAGTATATTTAGCGGTTTAGTCCTCATTTCCGGAAGAGAATCTATAATGAGCTTTATGAACTTTTTGAAGAGACAAAGTGGTAGTTGCGCAGCTGTCAATGGAGGGACAGACATCTCTCAGATCTGATTCAAATATCTTCATTTGTGTTTCAATGTTTGTGAAATTCGTACGGGTTTGGACACGATATGAAGGTGAGTAAATGATGACATAATTTAAGTTTTAATGTGATCTATCCCTTTAAATAAGATGCCGGAGACTCTGTAATGGAGTGCACTGCAGTGTGTGACACAGTGTGAAAATAATGGCTTGAGCAGTAGAAAGTCTGGATGACTTTGACTCATATCCAGCAAGCTCGAGGGCCACAGAAATGCATTTCCAGATTAGGAGACATATTTTAAATTGGGGCTTGTTTTCAGTTGTGCGGTTAGAGGCCAGCTTGCCATTTTTCTTCAATACATACCATATTACTGGAGGTACAAGAGGATATCATGTATCATTTATTAGACCTTTTTGATTGCCGGTGGTCATGTATTTCAGAGAGCAGCTGTTCTGGACAAATCGTACAAGCATGAATTTAAACCTAGTAAATAATGTCAGTCATAGATTTATGTGGATTCAGCCATTATGATGAATATACTTCTGTGATCAATGCAAACAAATGTAGTGCTCATCTAGTCATTATTTAAACACTTCAAATAGCTGGAGCATATTTACACCATCTGTTCTGTAGCAGATTATATTTAGGAATAAAAAGCGCAGGGATGTTATTTTTGCATGCTAACCTCGCTCCGATCCAAACATAGACGCATCCAAATCTGAAAAGCAAAAGAAAGCTCATTTCTGCTTCTTTGGATGACACTAAACTGATCTTAAAGCTCTTAAAAACCTGCAAAAAAATTAAGACTTTGTGAGAATGTATACCCTGAAAAAATAGCTAAAAAAAGCATGTATTATATCAGTCGAACACTGTTTTCATGATTTATGAGTTTCATCATCCCTGAGTAAAGTGAGTAAATCAAACAATAATAAATCTTGAGCTTGAACAAAACAATATATAATACAGAAACATAATGTGCAGATGTTGTTATAATAATAACTATGTTATGACCTCAAAACCCTTTTACCATAGTGCATGATTTGTAAACTAAGGCTGAATCTGAAATCGCCTCCTATACCCTCAGATAGGGCGTTATTTGAGGGGGCAGCCATTTGTACTGTAGTTGTGTCCGCTAGTGGACGTTATTGAGTGCACTTATTCAATCCCACATGCAATAACGTGTGTACAACCGATGTACGCTCAACGGCTGTCCGAATTTGCGCACTCATTTTCCTTCACTCCTTCAAGTGAACAGTATTAGTGGACTAACAGGGAGTAGTGAATGAGGGTTTAGGAGGTGATTTCGGATTCAGCCTAACACATTTTTACGTTTGCATCACATAATCAGCTCCAAACCTGTTGCTTTTCTGATACTGTAGGCCAAGTAAACTAGCTTTAGCTTACCTGGTGCAGCATTGCACATGAGATGTGAAGTGTTTGCGTACGAGTGCGTGAGACGCGAGTCATGAGCTAAGAAAATATGTTTTTATCTCATGTTTTTTTTTTTTAAAACACCATTAAAGGTGATACATTATTTTCAAATGTGATAGAGCTTTAACCTTTAACTCACCGGACATTTCATTTCTGAACTGCAGCGATACGTACAACAACAAACATAATAAAAGCTGCCAGATTTACTTTGGTCTGTTTCGAATGTGACGGCACATGCTTTTAGCGCCGCTTTCTGGATATTTTAAAGTGTCACCAAATGTACAACAAGCAACATAATGTTATTTTGCTGAAATGTTGCCACTGGCACGTTTTTCCAATGAGCCTGGGTTGTTCAAAACACAATGACATATTACAACCACGTATTACTCTTTTGAAAAACAAACAAACAAACAAACCAAAAACTATTAAAATGAATCAAGAGAGCAACGCTTGAAAATGTAGCTTTACTTGGGGCCAAATTCATTTCTTTTCATGGATCTCATTTAGGGAAGATTTCCTCAAATCAGCTCTAAGGCGCCTGAAATTAGAGATAATGACATGATGATAATGATATTTGTTCTTTAGCATAATAGCACTGAGGTTAGGACCGTCTGTTCAAGGTATTAAATCTCACTCCATTTACTTTGAAGAAAAAAGACAACACCATCTGAAGGTAATGAAAGAAAGAGCAGGAGACTGCTGAAGAGGCCTGTTCAGAGATATACACACTATACAACTAATGGAGAGAGGATTTAAATGGAAATTGTTATTCAATTCTTCGGAACACTTCAGAACGTAGCAAAACTGAACAATTATTTAATAATAATAATAATAATAACAAATATAGCTGCAAGCAGTGATTAAGGGCCTAAGAACATGACTAAAAAATGACTAATTCAAGACATTTGCAGATTATTTTAGGCAAAATGGTTGAAAAATCAAAAAATCTAATCACTTGTAATAAGATTTCATTGCTTATCACTTTTGACCAATAGGTGGCACTATCACAAAACTGATATGGTCTGGTCATTGCAGTTAATACAGCAAAGCCTTGCAGAGAGACAGCCTCAGATTCTGTTTGGCAGCACACCATCAAATTCATAGATATGTTAAACCATACAAGTTTTGTCTATCAACATAAAATCCTTTTTTGCCAGCATCGTCTGAAGATGATCTGAATCGAATTTGGTGAAAATCTGACCATCGGTCTAAGAGGAATTAGAAAAAGTATGTTTTCAAAGAAATTAAAATGATGGACAGAATGTTCGACTGACTATGGCATAATTGTTATCATGACTCAAGTAATCAAGAAAGACCAGATTCAATAAAATAGGCTAAAATTAATCAAACCCTATTAGCATTTTTCAAAATTTCATTATAATCTTTGACCAAAAGGTGGAACTGTCCTAAAACTTTTTTAAGACACTTGCCGAACTTCGTAACGATACAAGAGTACATTTGTAAAAAAAAATATTTTCAACTAAGTTAGAAATGGACAATGCCCAAAATGGTCAATATGGGAAACTGGGAATCATTCGACCCGGCACGCTGAACCAAATCTAAAGAGACCTGTTTTTTTTTAACCAAATCTTTCAAAAGGTTTACGCAAAAATAGCCATTTTGACCACTCCTGACCACTAGGTGACTGACACTGTGCTGAAACTGTGCAGGTATACTCAGGTCATGGTTCTCATGACACACACCAAGTTTGGTCTGAATCCGCTAAAGCATTGCAGATATATAGCCTCACATTCATATTGGCGTCTTGAGTCAAGGAATCTGAGAAAAATATGTTTTTCTTCTAGCCTTTATAGTTCAAAAGTTACTAGCATAAATGTGAGATCAATTTTGGACAGTTGGTGGCGCTAGATGGATTGATGTAGATACTCCAAATTTGCTGTGGTTAATGTTCAGGCTGTCCTTTATCTGTGTGCCAAATTTTATAACTTTTCTGCACACGGAAAAATAATAAGAAGAACAGTAACAATTACAATAGGTCCTTACACACCTCCGGTACTTGGCCCCTAAAAATAATATGCACTTTTTTTTTTTTTTTTTTTAGAGAGTGCTGATACTTTCTGGTGAGGTGGATAGATGCATCCATCTTAAAACCCCAGCTCTTTTCAGATGAAGATAAAATTCAAACCCAAGCCTGTGTCTCATGGGAAGTCATTCACAATTATTACATCCACACATCACTCAACACATATTAGTTCTATGTGACCGCTTCGGTGTCTTCAATTAATATGTAACATTCAAACATGCAGTTATTTCCCTTCCTTTGCATGCAATTACCTGCAAGATCATTTTATTGTTTGTGTGCAGTCGTCACAGTTGGGTTGGCTCAGTACATAAGGTTAATAAGATTAAAATGCGCCGTTAGCTTGTCATGGTTGAGATCGCTTCTTAACACCTTAGAGCATGTGCTATTAGCTCTATTTAATGTGTATTACCTTGTGGGCGCAATTACTGTGCATCTCCTGCACGTCTGTTCAATGGATACTGTAGCCCTCAAAGCAATACTGCAGAGAATAATCTTTAAAACTAATTTATGAGAGAGAGGGAGGGGGAAGAAAGAGTAATGCACATCCTCAAATGCTCCAATCCTGCAGTTAAGGCCCTCAAGTCCAAAAGCGAGTGCAAACCATCTATACTCCCCAGTCCAACTGTGTATTATTTCTTAAAATGAACTATTGTTCAGTCAATTAATCATAGTTAAAGGGATACTTCACCTCTGGAAAGATGAATGTTTATTTAAAATGGGTCATTTTGTAGTAGAAATGTGAAATTATTTTTGAATTTGGAGCCTTCTAGACTGAGAAAAGCCAGAAAATGTATTTGTGGCTCATGTGGATTAGATCCAACAACTCCCAGAATGCACTTGCTTCGCTGCCCTACGAGGCCACTCCCAAGCCACGCCTACCGGTAAGAGAGCGCAGTTAAACAACTAGGCTAGGCTACTAGTGAGTCTCCGTGACGAGTCTGCCGGGGATTGTCCAGGAATTGGCCCTAAAATGTCCGGGATTCGGCTTTTGCGTTCTACAGTCGCCGTTCCTCATGTTTACTGCGGCGAGCAGGACGAGACTGACGGCCTCGGGAGAACGACGCGAGGCCGGTGGCGTGATTACTGATGAGCGGCACCTGTGAGACGCACCGGTCTCGTATCTCTCACGGAGGAGCGGGAATTTTCTTAGCAATGCTAAAACTCACATCAACGATCACTTGTTTAGTGTTCATGTAAACACTACATTCAGATTCACCGATCGGGATGAATTCAGTTAGACTGAAACAAAAGGTGTGCATGTAAACAATGAATGGCGACTGCAGAAAGCAAAAGACGAATCCCGGACATTTTGGACGATCTCGACGCCTGGACATGTCCGGGAAAAAGAGGATGGTAACCGCTACTACTCAGCTTTCTCCACAGACCAAGAGCCTGTTAGCTTAGCATACGAATAAAAGATGGCTGACACTATTTGTACATTCGGTGAGTGAGATCCTCCCTCTATGGGCGGGTTGAAAACATGCGGATCTAGCGCCTTCTACTGGCTGTAGTCTCTAGCCTCTGGCCAAAAAATCCTCAGATGACGCAAAATGATGGTATTTGCATCATCGGAGGATTTTTTTCAGACAAAAAATACATAAATCTCTCGTCACAGGGGGACATGAGGGAGGGAAGCATGGTAATTCGAAAATACTACAGGTTTCCTACTGATACAAAGCTTAATGCTAAATACTGAAGTATCCCTTTAATATAAACATTTTTCAAACACAAAACAATTATAAATCTCTGACCTCTCTAGCTGCAGCTCACAGTAAAATTTCCAATCATCAAGAGAAAACTACACAAGCTTTTAAAAGCAAGCGGATCTTTTTAAGTAGTGCTTTCCAAGATGACTATCACTATTATTATCGCACATACTCAGAGTCAGGGATTTGAACAGACCCCTATACCTAAATTAAACTTGCCTGCACAGGTTTGCCCAACGGACACACGATACCTGAAATTACATGGATTGCTGAGGAGAGACGTAATATTAGCATTGTAATATTTCATTTCCACTTGGTTGACAATACAACTGATGAGTGAAATCCCCTTATTTTATCTTTAAATTGAAGGAGGGACCCAAGTCATATCTAGAGACCAGAAACTCAGAGAGTCTTGAGGGAGATATAAACTTGCAATTGTGAAAAAAATAATTTGGAATCGCAAGATATAAACTTGCTATTCTGAGAAAAAAGTTTGAATTGTGAGATACAAAGTTGCAATGACCTTTTTTGTATTTTTATTCAGTGGCGTAAACAAGCCTCCATATTATGTGGATGCATTAATATGGAAGATAATTGCTATTGTTTGTTACCCTGACAAGACGGATACATTTAATGAAACACCCTTTTGTATCTCCATAACAGGTCCAGACAAAGCAATATAAAACCTTTAATGTTTCTGCTGTATTGTTGACCATGGAGTCGGACATGAGGATACGTTTGTGAGAACTAGATAAAAATTGAGTGAGGTTAAGAATTAATAAATCAAAAATTGCATTCTGAACACCAGTGCTGGTTCTAGACTTCTGGGGGTCCTAAACCATTTTTGTCCATGGGCCCCTGTCAGAGGGTTCATAAAACCCCCCAAATGACCCCGAAACCCCTTAAAGCAACACTAAAGACCTTTTCCTCTGCGGTCGCCCTACAGGTTGGAAGTGGAATTGTCCATTACCGCTGTCGTAAATAATTTAGCGTACCGCAGCTTCTGTCGCACACACTCGCTGTTTATCCAGCACCGGCTTAGGAATGAACGATGTGTGGGATTCTTTCAGAGCAATTTCACTGTCAACCAACAACAGTGACTAAAAAACTTTCAATAATACAATAAAAAACAATAGGACAATTACAACATTAAAAAGATATGCATGAAATTAACAATTTAGCCGAGTACTAATATTAGCCTACTATACATAAATTGAATAATCAACTGTTAAAAATAAACATTGCATAGTCTTCACTGTATGAATTACATATATGTACATTGATTCTAATAGTTTCTGCAGTTCAGTGAAGAGCAGTGAATGATTTCTTTTGATTAACCATAATGACAGAGAGAGCAGCGGGATTATTAGGCTGCTGTCACTTTAAGACCGAATGCACAGACCTAATACACTGACAAACATTCGATTACTTTCCCAGTTGTTATGTTCACTGAAGACATAACTGAATGCGTTTAAGTTAAAAAGTCCCTAAGTTGGACATTTTGACATCATTTTACGTGTATTTGTCAGTTTAGGCGCACACTCGATCTCTCCATCTCTCCATCTCGGATCACGCGGACAGAAAGCCACGTTTAATTCACTTTTACACGTGACATTACATGATTCGACTGATTTGTACGGGTGACAGCACACAGCTTTAACGGAAAGGAATGGAAAGCAGAATCATGTTTTAATTAAAGTTGGAAGCCAAAATCAAAAACGAAACTAAAGCACAGCCCTAAATCATTTTTGAGAGCAAGGGACCCCTGGTGGTTTGCTACGCAACTTGTGTACTGTGCGTATAGGGAGGACCGGCATTGCTGAACACAGTAAAACATGTAGACCTTACTAAAAGAGTCATAAAATGCTCCATCTAATTAATGGAAATGTCCTATTAGTTTCTACTGCGTGTTACACCCTTTCAGTGCTTCATAAGACCAGAGACAGTAAAAGAGGAGGCCAGAGGAGCAAAGCAGCAGAGGGAAGCGCGGAAAGTCATTTGATTTATGAGGGCAGCACTTAAGACACAGAGGAGAAGATGTTATGCACCACGGCTTCCAGCCTAGGAGCTAAAGTAATTTCCTCAACGGCAGGTACACGCTCAAGCGAACAAAGCTACAATCAAATTGCTTCACTGCACAGCCTAAAAACTCGTTTAATGTCATACTTATGCCTATTCTTCGGGTTTAGCGTGACACCCGAGTACTTTAGTCAGTAGATATTGAAGCAGGTGTCTGTCATGTGGCCCCAAGGGTCTCTGAGTTTCTATCTGCTCATACGTATCCGTGCCGTCTGTAATATAACCCTCGTCAGCATCACGCTCATCCGAGGGTCTCCTGTGAGACCTCCATGATGTATGTTGTGTTATTTCTTCAGTCAATCAGGGATCAAACACTGAATATGAGTGATGAATCATCCAAACATCCTTAAACACCCACATGAGTAATAAATACTCTCGTCTGCAGATGACTCAGGTTCTGGAAGCTCTAATTCAAGCCTAGTTTCAAGAGCTTTTTAATCACAGAGGCGTGGTGTTTTTTCTTCATCACTGCTAAATGCATTATGAAGAAGAGTTTGTTGTCCTTTTAAAGTTTACATGTATGTGCTTGCTTGTGTTTCGAGGCCTAATGCACCCAACCGGACTGGTTTAACCTCGGACACCTGTGGAGAACCTGCTTGGTGAAGGTGAGTGCGTTGATTTGAAAGACAGTTCAATGTAATGTGACTTTTGAGGACAGAACTGTAGATAAATGTGCATGTCCTGGAGGGGGTTTGAGTTATTGTGAGGAAGAGTGGCAGGGGGTTGATGAAGGTCAAACGGGACAGGAGTCTGGCTGAAATCACAGGCCAGTCCATTGCTGATCCCCAGCTAGACCAGCCTGGACCAAAATGTAATTCATGCTGGTTTAAGCTGGATTTTCAGCTGGGACTGATGCCGGAGGCTCAACGATTGTGGTCCGAACTAACTCCCTTTCTGAAATCCTCTTTCTTTTTTTCTTTTGCAGCTGCATTCGATGTGGGATGTGGGGTTATTCATACTTGATGATAATGCTGGTTTCCAACCATAAAGGTGGTTTTCCAACCATAAATGGAGCCATTGCCTGGAATGATGCTTTGCGGTGATAGCTTTTGTTTCGCAGGTGTGTAATTATAAACGTAATTTTCCATCTTTTACTCACCAATCTCTGCAAACGTTTGCTGAACAGGTTTAAACATCATGTAATGTTGGTACTTTGACTCATTTATGCAGGTTTTTGCTTAAAAGTGACTGTTTAGCATTAAATCTCCCTGGGTGACATGATGTTCATGGGACATCATGTTGGCAAAATGAAGTTTTCATGGGGTCTTCAGGCCTTTTTCTGTGCCATCATACAGCAAAATGGTGACTCTGATTTAGGATTTTACCCTGACTTCCACACATAATTCTGAGCAACATAAATCAGGTTGGAAATATTAATTTAACTGTGATGGAGTTGTACAGGAATAAAAATGGCATAAAAATAAATAGTGTTTTGGAAACATTTCTTCTCCAGTTTTATGGTTTAATTTGGCACATGGCACAATCAGCATGTATACATCTGGTATACATAAATAAATATTAAATATATTTATACATAAATATACATATAGAGCTATTAAAAAGACACTTGTTGTGGCCTCAGATTATGGTGTCGAGGATAAAACTAGCACAGACACTAACTGCTCTGCCCTGTGAATATGGGTGCCTAATAATTGATAATAATGGTCATTTACACTTTCAGGTCAATGGGAGCAAATTCTTCATAAAAGCCCTATACATATATGTATGTATGCCCATATTTATATATATATTTAAAGAAAGACAGTTCTACACCGTGGTTATTCAGTGTAAAGAGGCCACCGTCTCCAGTCAAGAGGAACGCTTACAAAGTCAATGGAATCATGTCAGTTAGTTCAGTTCAATCTTAAGCTATTGTTTTCTCTTGCATGTAAAATAATAGATTTATTTTGTAATTCTTAAGCAAAATTAGACATATGTAACTTTTTTTAAAATAACAAAAAATTCTATTTCGCAAAGACAGGCGACAATAGACGCAGTTGAAAGACTACTTGTGGTGAACAAAATCAACGCAGTGGTAAATAAGCCCCCCCCCCCCACCCTCATCACACAAATATTGAACAAAAAACATGGCAAAAGGCAATCAAACACGCGCACACACACACACACACACTCAAATATTCCCGATCGTACCCATAATCACTCACACACGCACACCAGTCAAACAGTGCTCTGAGCGTTGTGTGTAAGTGTGCATTTCATGGGAATTTGACGCAGGAGCTGATAGATAATTTTGTTGTAAAAGATGCACTTCTTTAAACAAAAACAATTACAGTAACTTTAGAAGTCTTTATCTCCAGTGTTGTCGCGTGGAAAAGTTCCAAACAAAAGATTTTCAGTGTAACCAAGAAGAAAAAAAACACATGTGAGGTTATGCAACTGGAAAATTAGTTGCAGTTACCGTTTCAATCCACCGGTTTCCATATTAGTCATCTGTCTCAGGCGTCCTACAATCCAACCACTCAAGTCAGATCACTATGTTCCACACAAACTCATCTCAGGGAAAGATCGGCAAATTAAGAGAAAAAAAACAGCTCTTTATAAGGCATTAAAAATAAACCAAAAAGCAAAGCAAACAATATTACGCAGATGTCACCTTAGAGGCCACTGTTTTGAACGTGTTTCCCACAAAAGACTGTGATGGGAAATAAAATGCACTTTCCTTTGTTTTTTTTTAGTTTTTTTGTTGTTATTTATTCAAGAAAAAAAGCGATCGCCCCATTCGCCCGTTTCTGCTTAGAAAGGCGTTTTTCTTTTCTTTTAAAACGATGATTAGAAAAAATACTGCTTGAAACGCTCGTCCCTTTTCGAAGGAAAGAGAGCAGTTCTGTTTTGGCAGGTTTGCACAACTTGACATCTGAAAAGAACTTGTCACTGCTTTTTGCAAAAGTCTATTCAAATCATTTTGTTTCTGTCATCATCCTGAATCCCCTTCTCTCGCTGTGACGCTTTCATTAAAACCAATGACTTTTCCCCCATCCCTCCCTTTGCTGGATCTCCATAAAGCTATACACGCGTGGTGGAGTGGGAATGTGGCAGGCCGGTGGAGTTGAAGCCGGCTGTGAAGGTGTTGTACGGATGTAGGTTCGGCATGCCCACTAGCGAGTTGGGGATCATGGTTATGGTGTTTGGCGTCATGAGCGGGATATCGTCAGGCGAGCGCCGCAGAGTCAGCGTGTAGTCGGGAAGTGAAGCGAGCCGCAGCGGGTCACCGGGAGGCCCTGCGTCGCACTCGTGGTGCGTCTGGTTCACCTGCAAAGACATGATCTCCTCTTCAGGGCCGTGGCGGTTCACGTCATTGGCGGTGTTGGCGCGTGGTGAGCTGGGTTGCGGGTGCTGTTCCTGCCGGCGCTTATCCTTGCGGTAGTACAGAGCAGCAAACGCCAGAACGTTGAGGAACAGCAGTGAAGCTCCTACAGCGATGGTTACGCTCAGCTCGGTGGAATAATCCCGTGGGTTCTCCACCACCAGAGGGCCTGGCTCCTCTTCCCCGTTCCACTGTTCCTTCCCACTCTCGCTGTTGTACGCTGGAGACATCGGTGGCCGCTTGGTGTTGAACGGCCAGGCTTTGCCGTTGGGACGTTTGGTGGACAGGGAATTCTGAGTCGTCTCGGGTGGTGGCACTTTGGTGGTGGTGGAGGTGTAGTGGAACATGTCATGCAGGTTGTAGAGATGAGGGACCAGGTGCTTCCAGAATGCCACTTTGGTGGCACGGTAGTGATCACGGACTCGTGGCTTTAGGCCAATGTGCAGGTACAGCTGGTCTTGGGGATTGTATTTGGACCAAGCGACCTCTTCAAAACGATTGGCCTTAGTATGGATAAACTTGGTATCCTGAGGCACTGGTTTGTTGGGATCTCTGCAAAACAAATAAAAGATAAATTAATAAATGACACTGAGACAGTTTTTAATTTAACGCAGCTGTCGGCAAGTCTGGCAGATTGAGGGGACTGAGCCAAAATGTTGAATGTTTACAACTCTCTTGCCCCTCCCCCACTACCACCGAGCACCCTCTCATCGAGATATTTTTGTCTTTTCTTTTCCTTGGTTGTTTTGTACCTACTAGCTCTGGTTGTTAACCGGTAATTGGAAGCTTATTAGTAGATTTTCTCTCCACCATCACACTTCGTACAATCCAACACACCTGGGAACTTCAGGCGTGTGCATGTGATATTGTAACATGCGCGAGGGGGGAGGGGGGATCTGTGGCGCGTGCACGAGCTGTGATTGACAGTCAGATCTCACACAGCCCAGCGCTGATTGGACCAGAAGAGTAGACTTAAGACATATTTTTAATTAGCATTTGATTGTTTATGTTACTTTTATTATTTGAGCTTTGTATTGCTTATTTTGTGTACGGCGCTTTGAGAAGTTGCTTTTAAGGCGCTTTATAAAATAAAGTTTATTATTATTATTATAGAAGAACCGGGAGCGGTGGATTTTTGCAAAACAAATAACAGGCTCTAGGTAGAGGTAGAAGCGCATGTTTTTTTTTCTAAAACCGGCTGATTTATGTTGTTGTGTCGGAGCATAGTGTTTCATAGAGCATAGGTTTCAGTGAATATGATAAAAAAAAATCTTGCCGACTGCAGCTTTAAGGCATGGTTGCTAAAATTTAAGCAATAGTTCCAAACCCATATTATTATTTTTCTCATGGAATGCAAAATAAGTTGTTTTGCAGAATGTTTATGGTGCTCTTTTTTCAGTGAACGCATGCAGTGACTAAGGTACCATCAATATCATATTCTGAAGCTCTCAAATATTATTTCTCATTTTAAGTAGAAAGCTTCAGAGACTAGCCATAGAGTCCTAGTTTTATGGACCGCATTAATGGTGCTTTTTGTCCTCAATAGACCTTGACAACCCCTCGTCATTACATGCTTTTACTTTAAACAACATAACTCGCTGCTTAACTACCACAGTACGATGCATGGCATAAGAAATCAACTAGCTAGTCACGACTGTTTTACGCTTTGTTGTTCAACCACATTGGTTAATGATGTCACACAGATGGTGGAGTAATAACCTCTTTTTATTAATCTGTTTGGGATCAAATTAATGCACTTTTTTTTTGCTTGTTTTTGCATAGCGCACGTACACACATGCACACTCTTAAAAAACAGTGCTTTAAATCTCTTTAAAGCAAACAAACTAAAAGACATAAATTACATTTGTATGTATTCTAAATAGAAGATATAGATTGTACTGAATAGCAGCTTGCTTA
Organism: Phoxinus phoxinus; assembly: GCF_949152265.1. NCBI lineage: Eukaryota > Metazoa > Chordata > Actinopteri > Cypriniformes > Leuciscidae > Phoxinus > Phoxinus phoxinus. The sequence continues at coordinate 5,225,196 of NC_136887.1, forward strand.
TTTGGCTCAATATAAGGATTCATTAAGTCCACATGCCATGCAAACAATAAACTATGCTTCTAACCACAGGTCGAGAGCTGTTGTCTTAACTAGACAACTTTTCGATGCTGTTTGCGAATGTTCGTTGTCCAACGGTTCTGGGAAACACTGACTCATGAACTATGCTGATGAGTGATTACGTTGCACAAGTGCCCAGTACTGGCGGAACCCTTGCAATGTTTTAATGGAACGCCCTACACCCTTGATCACTTGTGGGTAAATTAAGTGCGAGAAATGCGATTTGCTGTTGTGATGTCAAAATCTTGTTGTATTGTGGTCTATGGATCTGCCTGAAATGTACATATGAGTAGACTCGCTCCCTCTCTCAAAATTGAGGGGTCAATGGTTTGTCCAAATAAAATTATCTCGTCCACTTTACAAAGTTAAATGCACTTCAAAATGGGAAAATTTCCACGAGGGGAAGTGCTTAGAGAAGTTTGTGAATATATGTCTAAAAGTGGATACTCTAACTCTCAGGCAGGGGTATCCAATCCTGTTCCCAGAGGGACTATCCTCCAGGGTTGAGCTTCAGTTCTTATTAAAAACACCTGAAGCAACTAATCAATGTGTTCAGGATTACTAGAAGTTTTCAGGTGAGTGTCTTGGGTAAGATCACTAAAATTGGCAGGATATTGACCCCTCCATAAGCAGGATTAGACACCCCTGCTTTAAAGGAGAACTCCGGTCAATTTTTTGTAAATTTGGAGTGCTGTCAATACAGAGAACAACGACAACAATCGGTGTTGCCTACACTGTGTTATCCTCTTTTTAAAATTTGCACCCTGTTGACTTCAATTGGGCAAGTTTTAAACCTGCTTTTAGCCTCTTAACATCCTTGATGTGTCATTACAAGTGCCCAGCCATGTTAGATGATTCCTTCAGAGTGAACACGGTGAATCTATGGCGTTATTTTCCTGTCAAATGTCGAGAGCGCATTATTGTAGCGCGAAAGTACATTAATATAATGCGCGAGCGCGAATCTCTCTGCTCGCGCACGAAATATGATGCGCGAGCGCGAATATCTCTGCTCGCGCGCGGAATATAATGTACCGAGCGCGAATCCCGCGCGCGCGCTCTCAGATACACGCTGCTCTTGTAAGAATGATCTCTGGGCTCGCTCAGAGAATATGCCTGCACTTAAAACCTGTTCAGTGCCATCGCGAATCTCTCCTCTTCGCTTAAAGTAAGCGTGTATGTGCTTGGACTGTGACCCGTGCGTTCGCGCATGTGTCACAGGTCGAGGTGGGCCAAGCCAGACTGCACCCACCCCTAGACCAGGATCACCCTGAGGAGCGTGTCAAAGGAGGAGGCAGGAGACAGGAATAAAAAGAATGACAGGCTTTATTAAATATAAAAACAATTTGAAAATCCTAATCTAAAATTCCTCTTCCTTCCTCTTCCCAGGAATCCAAGGCAAGTGGGGGTCAGGCTCACTTCCTTCTGGCGCTGGTGCCAACTCGCAGTGGTAGGTACTGAACAGGTGGGTATCGCAGGTGAGTAAATGAGTCAGGCTTACTTCCTTCTGGCGCTGGTGCCAACTCACAGTGGTAGGTACTGAACAGGTGGGTATCACAGGTGAGTGGGGGGGTCAGGCTTACTTCCTTCTGGCGCTGGTGCCAACTCACTGAACAGGTGAGTATCACAGGTGAGTATCGCAGGTGAGTAGGTGGATCAGGGCTCACAGGAGTTGTAAAGGGCGGGCACTTCGCACCATACAGGTGGGTTTCAGGGCTACAGCAGACTCAAGTCGCAAGCGGAGCGGGGCTTTGGCTGGCCCAGACAGAATCAACGCTTCAAATAGAGGTGAATAGCTCTCACATGGGTGGCAGGAGACAGAGTCGATAGCTGAACAGGGCTTTCACTGGGACAGACAGCATTCAAACTTCAAGCAGAGGTAAACAGTTATCACGTGTGTTGCAGGGGACAGAGTCACAAGCTGAGCCGGGCTTTCACTGGGACAGACAGCATACAAACTTCAAGCAGAGGTAACCAGTTCTCACGTGTAGTGTGCACACGGGGGCTTTTCCTTCTGACATCCAACAGGTGACTGCAATCGATCTTGCTAGACTCTTATGATGGACGGTAGACCAGCATAACACATGGGGAGTGCCCGGCGATAAAAGGTAAATCTTCCACACACACACGACAGTCCACTTCCAAACATGCAACGTGATGGGAAACGTCAATTTCAGCACTACAAATCCACTCTTCAAGTGTAAAGTAAGGCCAACACTCACCCAGAGGTCTCGATCTGAAGAGCCGATGATAGTCAGAGTTGGGACAGATGCGGTGAATAATTTCCTCACCACTACAAGCGGCTTCACTTCGCTGGTTTCAATGGCCGAGGGGGAGGCTAGAGATCGACAAGGAATCAGTCTATTTCACTCAGTGCGATGTATACCACGTGATCCAAGCACTTCAAACCAGTATCCAATTTAGTGTAGAAAACATGCGTTTATGAGATTCAATTTGTCAATCACTCATCTCACTCTTTCCCAGTCCAGACGACGAATTCCACTCTTCAAAACTGCCCTCGGATCCCACAAGCAACACTCCGCTTCTTTCACGATGGTCCTTCAGCTGCAACACTCCACAAACATTTCCCAACAGGAGAGAACCACACCAGATCGCCGGGGGAAGACAAAGAAACAACCACACAACGCGGAGGGAGAACACCCAGATCAACGGAGGAGGAACAACACCAGCCTTCTCTTCCCCTTGTGTTTTATCCTCTCAAAATGCTGGCGTGGCCTCAATCAGACACTCAAAGTGAAGTCCCCACACCTGTTGTCAATCTGCCGTTTAGTTGTCATGACAACAGACACACACACCGGCCCGGGGACAGTGTTACACTAAAAGTGTCCCGGCGGGAACTCTTCTCTGATGGGATTAGTTCCGGGGATTATTTGTCACCCCGTGACATACCCCCCTGCCAAACCGTTCTAGTCCCGAGAACGGTCTCCAGACACCCAGTCTCCATACCTGGCTGGAGGCTGACCCCGATTCTCTCGTTGCGAACGCCGGGGTGGAGAGATGGGTGCTTCAGGTCGTGGTCCTAGGCCTAGGCCCCTCGGGATCACTGCCCATCCTACCAGCGGGGGCATCCAAGGCGTCTCGGCCGGTGGGTCCTCTACCACTGGCTTTGGGTAATTCGGGCAAGGGCGGATCAGGTTACGGTGTAACACCCGTTCGGGGCCCGTCTTCCCTTCGGGCCGTAGGGCATATACAGGTTGGTCCGGATGGGGTTGTCGCTGAACGACATATGGCTGGGCCTCCCATCGGTTGCTCAATTTTCCCTTCCCTTGTCGACGATTATCCCGTAGCAGCACCCTCTCCCCGGGCAGTAGCGGGGCTTCTCGGGCCGTCCTATCATACAATCTCTTGTTCTTTAACGCCGCCTGATTAATCCGGCCAGCGACCTGTTCATATGCGGACTGGAGGCGTCGGTGATGGTTCGCTACCCAGTCGGACAGACTACTTCCCTCTTCTCCCCCAGTGGTTCCCATGAGCATATCCATTGGGAGCCTCACATGTCGGCCGAACATCAGGTAGGTAGGGGCATAACCGGTGGTACTGTGTATGCTATTGTTGTACGCCTGCATCACAGCTGGGAGCCGATCAGCCCAGTGGCCCTGCTGCTCTTCCTCCAAGGTTCCCAACAAGCCCAGCAAGGTTTGATTGAATCGTTCACACCCCCCGTTCCCTTGAGGATGATAAGGGGTCGTATGGGTCTTCTTACATCCGTACAGTTGGCATAATTCATGAATCACCTTTGACTCGAAGTTGGCCCCTTGGTCTGAATGGAGGATTTCAGGGCATCCGAATGGCTGGATCACGTACTTCCAGAGGGCGTTAGCAGTGGTCAGGGCAGTTTGGTCCATAGTGGGGATGGCCCAAGCATGTTTGGTGAACAGATCGGTGACAACGAGAATATTCTGGATCTGGTCCACCGGCCGTCCCAGGGTGAGGAAGTCCATTGCCACCATATGCAGAGGTGCCCTGGCCTGAATCGGGACCAACGGTGCCCGTTTCTCCCTCCTGGACTTGAACAAGGTGCAACGTGGGCATCTCTGAAGGTAAGTCCTGGTGGTACCCTCCATCCCAGGCCAGTAGAAATGTCGCCTCAACAAGGCCAATGTCCTCTCTTGCCCCTGATGTCCCATCCTAGCATGATACGCCTCCAGCAAAGCCTGCCTCCGTCCTTCGGGGACCACGATCTGACAAACCTCCTCTCCTCGGCCGGGGTCCTGGAGCGTCCTACAGAGCACCCCATCCCTCAAGTAGAGCCTTTCCCTCTGTCCCAGCAGGCCTCGCACACTTCGGGTCTGAGTTCGACGTTCCGCCCCCTCGGGCCAGGTCTTCTGTTCCAACCATGTCCGTACCCGCAACACATCTCCATCTTCGCCCTGCCACAGTCTCCATCGTTGTGGGTCCCACCCCCAACACGGAGGGGGGTCCTCAGGCGTCTGCCCTGGGGCCTCTACAACTCCCACCATTAATCCCTCGTCGGACCCCAGTCCTGAGGCCGGTGTATGGCCTGCCGATCCTTCACCCGGTAACCTGGATAGCACGTCAGCGTTGGTGTGCTCTCTCCCTGGCCGGTACTGGATCTGATAGTCAAAGTTGGCCAGTTGCGCCACCCAGCGTTGCTCCACTGCCCCTAGTTTGGCCGTTTGTAGATGCACCAGCGGGTTATTGTCCGTGACAACTCGTACCTTGGCTCCCCACAAGTAATCTTTAAATTTTTCACCCAGCGCCCACTTCATGGCCAGTAGCTCGAGTTTAAAGGAGCTGTAGTTCGAGTCATTCTTCTCTGCGGGGTGTAAGCTTCGGCTTGCATAGGCGATGACTTTCTCCTCTCCTTGTTGTTTCTGCGCCAACACGGCTCCCAACCCCAGTTGACTAGCATCGGTGTACAGGATGAATGGTTGAGTAAAGTCGGCATAGGCCAGTATCGGGGCCTGCAAGAGTTCCTGCTTGAGCTGCTGGAAAGCGGCTTCGCAGGCGGGGTCCCATTGAATGGAAGGGGACCCTCGACCCCGTGCTCGACCCGTGCCTCCCAACAGCTGGTTAATGGGTTTGGCAATTTTGGAGAAGCCCTTAATGAATCGCCTATAGTAGCCCACGAAGCCCAGGAATGACCGAACTTGGCGCACTGTCTGGGGAGCTGTCCACTCTTGCACCGCCCTCACTTTTTCTGGGTCGACGGAGATCCCCGCCGCACTGACCACGTGCCCCAGAAACTTAACCTCCTTTCGGAAGAGCTGACACTTGTCCGGCTGTAACTTCAGCCCATAGCGCTCTAGGGAGCTGAAGACTTGCCCAAGATGTTCCAGATGGGACTTGAAATCGGGAGAGTAAGTGATGATGTCATCCAGATAGACGAGGGTGGTATCCATCACTTGGCTGCCCAAACAACGCTGCATCAGCCGCTGGAATGTGGCTGGAGCGTTGCAGAGGCCGAACGGCATACGGTCCCACTCATAGAGACCGAAAGGGGTGGTAAAGGCCGTCTTCTCCCGGTCACGCTCGTCCATTTGTACCTGCCAATAACCGCTGGCCAAATCGAGGGTGGAGTACCAGGCAGCTTGAGTGAGGCTCGTAAGCGAATCTTCAACCCGCGGCAACGGGAAAGCATCCTTCTTGGTTACCTGGTTCAACCGGCGGTAATCTACACAAAACCTCCAGGAACCCGTCTTCTTACGGACCAACACTATTGGTGCGGCCCAAGGGCTGCTGCTCTCACGGATAATCCCTCTGTCAAGCATTCCTCGCAACAGGGTACGGACCTCCGTGTACAAGGTCGGGGGTACAGGTCGGTAGCGCTCTCGGCTCGGTGCAGCGTCCCCAGTGGGAATATGGTGTTTTACCACATCCGTGCGGCCATAGTCCTCTTCGTGAGTAGAGAACAGGTGTTGCCATCCCCTCAAGAATTCTTGCAGTTGTCCCACTTGTTCTTCCTCCAGCCCGTCACCCCGTAAAGACTCTCCCTTTAAGTGAGCAGGCAATCCTCCTTCTATCTCCTCCACTCCTGGACCGGCCCGCGCTAAAGCCACTTCGACCACTGTAGGACTCACCCGCTTAAAGTTGACTTCGCCCTGCTCACGAACCTGCTGCGGTCTTACTGAGGTCACCCGGGCCAAACATTGTTGATGATACAGGTGGACAAGGAAGGGGTTCGTGTTCCTCACCCTTACTGAGACTCGGCCTCCCTGAACAGTTGCCAGTCCTCGAGCTATCTCCACCTTGGGACCCTCTTCGTGGGGCTCCACCATCACCCACTCTTGCGGATGGTAACGTCGAGGGGGCAGCCTGGCCCAGACTACAGCCTCACTTCGAGCTGGGATAGACAGGGCGTAGCGGCAGGCCACTCTTCCCGTGCTCTCCCGGTCATGCTGTTTTTCAGCCAGACATATCCGGCGGCAATCGGCCCTGATACGGTCCCACTCCTGTCCGGCCGGGGTTACAGCTGTTCGCGCCGGTCTACCTCGGAATAGCTCCTCCCAGCAATCCGAGATGACATTCATCCCAATCAGGGCACGATGGGACCCTAGACACGGGTCTCGGACAACTACCACCCCCTTCTGAGGCACTACAACTCCATGGATCTCCAAATCGGTCACAAGGTATCCTACGTATGGTATGTCCAGTCCATTTGCCCCACGCAGCGTCAACCAGGGAGCATCCACAGGCGATCTACCGTTGGTGCCAAACAGCTCATGGGCCAAACTCTCAGAGAATAAGGTCACTTGGGAGCCTGTATCCAAGAGACAATGTATCTCCTGACCATTAACTTGGGCCACCACCACTGGGCAGCGGCCTATCAAGCGACCCTGAGGGGATGTGGAAGAAGAGGGGTCTAATACGGGGGTCCCGACCACTTGACCCACAGTGGCCGGAGACTCTAAAAACCCCCTTGTGATGCCCGTCGGGCAGAGCATTGGCGAAAGTAATGCCCCGACTCTCCACAGCCATTACAAATGGGCCGCCCATGTTCGTCCCACTGGAATCGGGAGCCCGCTGGCCGGGGAGGACGGCGTTCGGAAGGGCGATTCCCGTCGGAGTAAGCCCGTTCCCGAGAGTGAAAAGGTGGCTGCAGGCGCTCCCGACGAAGCTCTTCCATGACAGACTTGGACAACTCGGACATTTGTTCCTGAACATCTCGCCTCAGTTCTTCCCGGAGGGCCTGCTTCCAGTCGGGTGCCGCAATGGCCAAGGGGGATTCGACGACATTGGTAGCCAGACAGCTGGGGGTTTCCACATGCTCCGCCTGGTCGCGCTCAAGAGCCAGGGCTTCTTGCCTCAGCTCTTCGAAAGTCATGTCTGGCCCTCTCCGAAGCTGCACCCGCAGGCTCTGTCGTACGGGACCCTCTCGCAGCCCCAACAGGAATTGATCTCGCAACAACACCTCTCCTTCCCCCAAGCCATGGTCCGGCCTTCCCGTGAGCCTGGAAAACTGCTCCCGCAGTTGCAAGGCGAATGCCCGAACGGATTGTCGGGGACCCTGGCGAGAATTGAAAAACTTCGTCCTCAGAGCAGCTACCGGAGTGGTATCTCCATACTGCCCCGTAAGAAACTCAAAGATAGCCTGGACCGTCGCACGGTTGGCTTCTGGTGCTGCCTGAACTTCTCTTCTCGCCTCCCCCTCCAGAGAGTTCAAAACTAACTGGACCTTCTGCAGAGCACTCAGACCTTGAAGCCCCGCCAGGTATTCCACCTGGGTCTTCCACAGGGACAGACTTACTTCGGACCCCGGGCCTCCGTACCTCGAGGCCCATGGGGCACCCATGAAAATCGGCATGACAGGTTGCCGAGCTCCAGGCTCTTCCTCCTCCGCCATCTCAACCTCTGATCGCTCAACTCAAGGTGAATCCTGCCGACTACGCCAAAATATGTCACAGGTCGAGGTGGGCCAAGCCAGACTGCACCCACCCCTAGACCAGGATCACCCTGAGGAGCGTGTCAAAGGAGGAGGCAGGAGACAGGAATAAAAAGAATGACAGGCTTTATTAAATATAAAAACAATTTGAAAATCCTAATCTAAAATTCCTCTTCCTTCCTCTTCCCAGGAATCCAAGGCAAGTGGGGGTCAGGCTCACTTCCTTCTGGCGCTGGTGCCAACTCGCAGTGGTAGGTACTGAACAGGTGGGTATCGCAGGTGAGTAAATGAGTCAGGCTTACTTCCTTCTGGCGCTAGTGCCAACTCACAGTGGTAGGTACTGAACAGGTGGGTATCACAGGTGAGTGGGGGGGTCAGGCTTACTTCCTTCTGGCGCTGGTGCCAACTCACTGAACAGGTGAGTATCACAGGTGAGTATCGCAGGTGAGTAGGTGGATCAGGGCTCACAGGAGTTGTAAAGGGCGGGCACTTCGCACCATACAGGTGGGTTTCAGGGCTACAGCAGACTCAAGTCGCAAGCGGAGCGGGGCTTTGGCTGGCCCAGACAGAATCAACGCTTCAAATAGAGGTGAATAGCTCTCACATGGGTGGCAGGAGACAGAGTCGATAGCTGAACAGGGCTTTCACTGGGACAGACAGCATTCAAACTTCAAGCAGAGGTAAACAGTTCTCACGTGTGTTGCAGGGGACAGAGTCACAAGCTGAGCCGGGCTTTCACTGGGACAGACAGCATACAAACTTCAAGCAGAGGTAACCAGTTCTCACGTGTAGTGTGCACACGGGGGCTTTTCCTTCTGACATCCAACAGGTGACTGCAATCGATCTTGCTAGACTCTTATGATGGACGGTAGACCAGCATAACACATGGGGAGTGCCCGGCGATAAAAGGTAAATCTTCCACACACACACGACAGTCCACTTCCAAACATGCAACGTGATGGGAAACGTCAATTTCAGCACTACAAATCCACTCTTCAAGTGTAAAGTAAGGCCAACACTCACCCAGAGGTCTCGATCTGAAGAGCCGATGATAGTCAGAGTTGGGACAGATGCGGTGAATAATTTCCTCACCACTACAAGCGGCTTCACTTCGCTGGTTTCAATGGCCGAGGGGGAGGCTAGAGATCGACAAGGAATCAGTCTATTTCACTCAGTGCGATGTATACCACGTGATCCAAGCACTTCAAACCAGTATCCAATTTAGTGTAGAAAACATGCGTTTATGAGATTCAATTTGTCAATCACTCATCTCACTCTTTCCCAGTCCAGACGACGAATTCCACTCTTCAAAACTGCCCTCGGATCCCACAAGCAACACTCCGCTTCTTTCACGATGGTCCTTCAGCTGCAACACTCCACAAACATTTCCCAACAGGAGAGAACCACACCAGATCGCCGGGGGAAGACAAAGAAACAACCACACAACGCGGAGGGAGAACACCCAGATCAACGGAGGAGGAACAACACCAGCCTTCTCTTCCCCTTGTGTTTTATCCTCTCAAAATGCTGGCGTGGCCTCAATCAGACACTCAAAGTGAAGTCCCCACACCTGTTGTCAATCTGCCGTTTAGTTGTCATGACAACAGACACACACACCGGCCCGGGGACAGTGTTACACTAAAAGTGTCCCGGCGGGAACACTTCTCTGATGGGATTAGTTCCGGGGATTATTTGTCACCCCGTGACACATGCCTAAGTACTCTTCTCTTCCATTTCTTTCTCTTTGCTCTTGGCATAAACCATAGACAGTATATAAGATGGACACAGCGACCCCATAGACTTCAACGGAGAAAAGTGAAGCCCATTTGAAGCACTTACTTCCTGATCGCCAGGCGAACTGCGCAGGCTCAAACTGAGCTTGAACACGTGAGCAACGTGTCTGACAGCTGTCAGTCTTCTAGTATTTGTGCGGAGAGAAATCTGAATCATTCCCTTCCGAATCTCGCAGAGACGGAGAGCGTGAGTATTAGCTGTCCATGAGCTAGCAGCAGGAGCAACTTTATCACTCTCTGTGGGCTTCTCTCTTGACTTTATCAGACTTTATGCCTCCACGTCCCCCCGATTGCTCGTGAGCTTCTCTGCCTGTCTATACGGTAATTTCTCTACAGTGCGACAGAGAGTCGCGTGAGTTATGACGCAATCGTTAGCCTATTTTTACAAAAACGGCTTCTACGGGGCCATAACGTAAGGTACAAGGTAATGGAGCCTTTTATACATTGTCGAGTTTCTTTAGAAATAAATAATGGACGAATGGAGTCTTTGGACGCCTCAGATGTAAAGTTATTCGCTGTCAAAGTGACGCAAAAATGAATGGGAGTCAATGGAATGCTAACAGCAGGTGAAGTTCTGCTACAATGGCGGCGCCCGCGGAGGCTTCAGTTTCCGGCGGATGGATTACCCCCTTGGCATAAACGCTGTCAAAACGGCAACAACCAATCAGAAATAGGCTTCAACGGCTGACCAATGAAAACGCGACATCGTACATGGAATCTTATTGGTTGATATTGAACCGCACATGGAATAAGTTCAATCAAGACGAGCCGAGATGGATCCGCCGAATCGACGAGTTTTATTTGTTTTGATGTTAAATTTGTCAAATGTATCTTAGAAATGTCTGGGAAGAGGGCGATTGGATTATTTTACATATAAATGACCTAGACTGTCAACCACATTGTTCACACTAGAGGTGCCATGCCCATTGAAAGTGAGATTTTTGAGCCAAATAGATTTGAAAGCCGATTCCAAAAGGCAAAAATAATATTTTACGTCTGATAATTAACACATTGTCTCATGCAATCACACCAGTTATTAACCATTAAGTACGTAGCGAGATCAACTGCTAAATTCAAATCTGAACAAATATTTGGGGGGAATCTAAGATAAGACTCTAAAGGTATATGAAGGTATATTAAAATGATTAAAGTCATAATTTACTCCCACTCAAGTAGTTTCAAACCAGTATGAATTTCTTTGATCTGTTGAACACAAAGGAATATATTTATACACATATAAGAATGTAAGTAACTAAAGTAAGTACCCCACCACCACGTAGCTACTACTAGTAGAATAGAAAAAAATAGATATGTGTATGAAATATGACAAGAGTTGAGCGCCTTTGTCTCTGGTTCAGTGCAAAAGCACATTTGAATTTAGCAGTGAATCTTTGCATAATTTATTCTTTGCCATAATCCTAATTGAACACTGGGTGTGTTAGCCTACAGCTTCAGAATTATATTTGTATATAGCCTATCACAGTGATAAGGTATCCTATAGCTAAGAGTGGTCCAGACCAACCTTACTAACGAATGTTAGTAAGATGTTATAAAGTTATACTAAAATAAGAACGTTTCGGGAAACACGTATTAACGTTAGATATAGCTTTAGTTTAAGGTATAATTAAAAGAAGGTTTCGGGAAATCCAGCCCTGTAACATTTCCTTTCAGATAGCTAACTTTAGAGTCTGGGGTACCAATTTTTACAAAACATATTGTGCAGATAGACAGTCTAGGTCATTTATATGTAAAATAATCCAATCGCCCTCTTCCCAGACATTTCTAAGATACATTTGACATATTTAACATCAAAACAAATAAAACTCGTCGATTCGGCGGATCCATCTTGGCTCGTCTTGATTGAACTTATTCCATGTGCGGTTCAATATCAACCAATAAGATTCCATGTACGATGTCGCGTTTTCATTGGTCAGCCGTTGAAGCCTATTTCTGATTGGTTGTTGCCGTTTTGACAGCGTTTATGCCAAGAGCAAAGAGAAAGAAATGGAAGAGAAGAGTACTTAGGCATGCGCGAACGCACGGGTCACAGTCTAAGCACATACGCTTACTTTAAGCGAAGAGGAGAGATTCGCGATGGCACTGAACAGGTTTTAAGTGCAGGCATATTCTCTGAGCGAGCCCAGAGATCATTCTTACAAGAGCAGCGTGTATCTGAGAGCGCGCGCGCGGGATTCGCGCTCGGTACATTATATTCCGCGCGCGAGCAGAGATATTCGCGCTCGCGCATCATATTTCGTGCGCGAGCAGACAGATTCGCGCTCGCGCATTATATTAATGTACTTTCGCGCTACAATAATGCGCTCTCGACATTTGACAGGAAAATAACGCCATATGAATCTGACTTGAATTGTCGAGTTCACGCGCGTGATCATAGGTAACTAAACCTATGCGCGTGAACTCGACAATCGACTACTTTGGACTTTGACCGAAAACGGGGTGTAAATACAGGTATGTGCGCTGGCTGAAATAACTAATTTTTATTAATATCTTTCACATCTACTGTAGTCAGATTCACTCGTGTTCACTCTGAAGGAATCACTCAACATGGCTGGGCACTTGTAATGACACATCAAAGATGTTAAGAGGCTAAAAGCATGTTTAAAACTTGCTCCATTGAAGTCAACAGGGTGCAAATTTTAAAAAGAGGATAACACAGTGTAGGCAACACTGATTTTTGTCGTTGTTTTCTGTATTGACAGCACTCCAAATTTACAAAAAAATGAGCTCAATGTTAAAATTGACCGGAGTTCTCCTTTAAGGAGACTGACCCTCTTAGAAAAAGTTGTGTTGGATAAAGGCATCTGCTTCTTAATACAATCTTCAACGTCAAGGAAAATCATGTTTCATTCTTGTCCACCCTGCCTTTTTATTTTCTCTTTTCAGCGAAACACCAGCTTTATTCTTGATCAGTGTAAGCACGCATAAAAACACAAAGAGGTTGCGCCCTTTCTCAGATCAACCCCTGGAGTTTACGCCAATCAACAAAACAATTTACATCCATAGACATTCCTCATCATAACTGCACTCCTATCGGTCTTGTTGCACCTTCTTGTTGCGTAAAGATACCAGGTACTTCTTCCAAATCATCATTTTCTATTTCTCCCTCATGCGACATTACGTTACAGCTCATATCTCTAAGCACCTCTGCCTGCTGGGCTTCACGCATCCTCGGCTCATTCTGTATAAAAAAGAGATGTGCCAGAGGCTTTTAAAGTGAAACAAATGAATAAATCAACAGCTGAGATGTGCTTCAAGATGCAACTTGTTTTTGATAAAACAACAGCAGTGCATCCATTTCGTTAATTGCTTTGGGAAAGCAGTGCAGATTGCATTAACAGCGAGTGTGCTGATAGAAAGTGGACCATATTAATCTAAATGTTAAAGGGATGCTGGCAAAGGCCCTGTGTGTGTGCGTTGTATTACCCTTTAGCCTCTGGGGGTCACTGTTTCTCCAACTGACAGTACAAGCTCAATAAGGCAAAGCAAGGTGGCATCCAGCCTCTGTGGCACTAGTGATTTATCGTCTGTGTTAACATATGCCATGTAAATAATCACACATCTACTTATCTTGTAGCTCCAGTAGTGACTGAGTTTTTAAGAGATATTCAAAACATGATATAGCCTAATGAAATACTTTCAATATTTGGTTGCAAAACAAATGATTTAATCAGAAATACACTTTTGAATGAACATCAATAGAGAAATATGCTTTATGCATATGCCACATGGCTTAGTTTAACAACCAGGGCCTAAGAGGGTCATGCTAGCCAGCCAAACATTGACCCCTCATCTGTGATAAAAAAAAAAAAAAAACGCAATGAGGCTGTAACAATAGTGCAGACTTGATCTAATAAAGAGACAACCATGAACTAAACGGTAACTGGTATCACTGGTGTGCTCTTGAGCAAGTCATTCAATGCCATGTTGTAGGGATGGTCCCTGTCACTAATGTTCTGTAATTCACAGTGACAAGTGACGACAAGTCAAGAAAGATGTTGTTTAATGTTGCACTGATATTGTCTGCCAGTGTTTCTGAAACCTTTTAAGCCAAGCACTAGTTTTGCATTATCTGAGCAAGAGTGCTATCAGAAAACACACACACAACCTATAAAAACATTCAGAAAGGATAACATTGTAATTATATGTGTTGTTATTCAAAGGTTGCAGTTCAATTCAAACATTAATATTAAATGCATTTTAAAATTTGATCGTGAAACGTCCCCCGTATGTCTAGAACTGCTCTGAGAGTGTGGTTTGGTTACATTATCAGAAACATTGTGCTTGCCCTCATGAAATCGAGCATCTTAATGCCGCTCCAGACTAAGGATAAACAGGACTGATCCTGGCCTTTTGTTGTCTGCACTGCAGTATTCCTCTCTTGTGCCGTGTCACATTGTTATGTGCGCACCGATCGGCACGCCAGAGCAGCTACAACTCTTGCATCGCAGAAGAGTCTTACATGCACAAAGCTATGTTCAAATTTAGGGGTGTAATGGTACGAATTCGTCCCGAACCGTCACCGTACGGGCGTCACGGTTCGATGCATACAGTCAGACAACGAATACAGTGAGTGACAGGCGATCCACAGTCCAAGTCAGAAGGGGACGTGCGTTAATACAACGCTGTTTGCTAACCACCACACAAGGCAAAAGAGCAGAAGAAGAAGAGACGATCTACACCCTGAAGAGCTTGCTAGTAGCCGCTGAGTTTCAATTATTTTGTGACGCGCTCCACAAACTTCACAGAATGGATGACACCGGGATTATTGAGAATTTTAAGTTGTTTCCGCTCTTATATTGAGACTAAATCATTTGGCATTGTGCCGATTTGTGTCGTGGAAGTCTCACTACAGTCCAGTGATGAAATATGCATGTCCGGGAAATGGGAAAACTCAGGTGCCGCTTCACTCGCTCTCTCCTCGTGGAAAGGTGAAGTAGACTCAGATGTAGATGGGACTTTTTCTCCTTCTCGCGCATCTTTCTGTGATTTCTTGAAAAAGCTTAATATTTAAGTTTGTGCATGGTAATAAACTCTCACGCGCAAAGAAAATGAGAGAGTAGTCTACGCACAGCGCGTTAATATAACCAATAAGTTTTAAAACAGCCGTTGCATTTGACCACGCAGCATTGGTCAATCTATCAATTAGAGTAACAAATCAACAAATCCCTCCTTTTTTATTTTAAGCTGCACATGTAAATCATACCATATCGAACCTTGACCCCAAAACCGAGATACATACCGAACCATGACTTTTGTGTATACTGTAAAACCCCTATTAAAATGATATAGATCATAAATAAGTCAGGGCGACGATTAATCGCATCCAAAATAAAAGTTTGTGTTTAGATAATATATGTGTGTGTACTGTGTATAATTATTTTAGTTACATAAATGCACACACATGCATGTATATATTTAAGAAAAGTGTGTCATTTACATATAAAATATAAAAAATAGATATACAGTATACATAAATAAATATGATTTTATAAATATGAATATTTCTATATGCAATATATTCATGCATATGTGTGTATTTATATATACAAAATAATTATACACATTAAACACACATATATCATGTAAAGACAAACTTTTATTTTGGATGTGAATTAATCATTGCCCCGCACTAAATTATATATAAATAAATAAAATGATACGAGTCGTGTTTAACAGTCGTGTCGTGCACAACAGACTGGACAGCCACTGGTCTCTGCTGTGACACCTGTGCAAAAGAGCATCTGAGAGGGCAGAAAGCCCGAGCTTTAAAGAGAAATCACACACTTTCATGTTTTTGTGCTCCCCCCTCCCTTGTCTGAGGTAAATGGAGATAGGTTGAATGTCAGCTCAGCAGCCGATAAATAACTGGTTTTATTAGGCTGGTAATGATCCCCAATGAATATTGGCAGCCGGAGCATGATGACTTTGTAGCTGAATATCAGTAATTAAGTTTCAAAGAAGCAGGCAGCAGAGGTAAGGTCATATTGATCTGCCACGGCGCAACATGCCAGAGAACAGGACATCAATGAATCCGCAGCCGCGCAGCATATATGAATTCCTGCAGCGTGGCATGCGAGCCGCGGTCGGTGTACCTGGGGCATTCGCGGTTAATAGGAAACGCTAGCATCTCAATATCACCATGCATTCTCATAATTGTCAATCAGCCAGTGTGCATGACGCAGCACATTTGTGCAGAGGCTGGGTTTGCAATGCCACTGACTGGTGGTTTGAGGTCAGCTGTGATGTTTCGTCTGTGTTCGCCGAGGCTATTGATCTGCAGCGGTGACATATTTTGTGTGGGTGTTTCACACGTAAGGGTTTAGCTCGAGATATACTGTATTGATGTAGGTGAAGATTGAATAATTAGTGATGTTGGCCTTTAGAGTTAGCAGACAGCACTACTGCTATTGCTCACTTTAAGGGGTCATGAAAGGCATTTTCAGATCTTTTATGTCTCATTGGCTGTTCAGACAGCAGCAAGATTAGATTTTTTCTCAAATCAGATCTTTTCAGACAGATTGTCAGCACTATTAATTGCAGGTGATCAAATAAGATTCCCGTGGTTTCCGTCCCCTGTTTTGAGGTTATCATTGCGTGTCACATTTAGACTGATGCAAAAGACAAGTTGATCTGATTTGAGCAGCCAGAACATCCACACACATCCAGAATCACATTTCAAACCCACCTCGAAATGTGGTTAGAATCAGACTTGATAAAATAATTTTTTTTATTTTTTTTTGCTATATAGACTTTCAAAAAACCCATCTGGATAAAAAATGGATATGCAAAAAAAAAAACAAAAAAAAAAAAATTCTGCTGGCACTCTGAACATAGCCGTTATATCTCTGGAGGTTAGCAAATTAAGTTTGCATTAAAAAAGTTATATAGGCACAGCCATTACATATTTAAAACAGTACTATCCTATACTAAACCTAAACTAATAAATAAATTTACTTCAAAATAAATTATAGAGGAGCCGTAATTTATCAATTTGCAACAATACTATTTTCATATTTCTAAGGAGTGTTCAGACCTTTATTTTGAAATAGTGATGTGGCAGCGAGCTATAATGCACATACATGATCTTTTTGTTTCTTAGAGGTTGAATTCATTTCAAAATCTGCCAAACTTCCAACACTACTTCTGAATAGGATGTCTACTTTATAAATTGTATGAAAATTGTAAAAATAATGGTTCAGACTCAAACAACATATGGAAATGGCGGCGCCCTTATATGGCCACTAATGTCAACTAGTGGAGAAGTGTGGTACTGCGCACAAACTAAATCTCACTGAAAGCTTTTTTTTTGAGATATCAACCTAAAATTTGAAACAACTTGATCAGATCTTTGGTTTTGATTTTTTTTTGAAAAAAAAATTTTTGTGCATTTTTAGAGTCCACCAGGTTTTGAAAATATATATTTTATATAAAATATGAATAATACAATTTTTAACATTGCACATTTTCATAAACTCAAACTTCTATAACTTTTTTTTTCTGTTCAACTTTCTTAATTTATGTCACTTCAACAAAAATCTGCCAAATGACAGATAAAACTTTAAAACAAGATCAATCTTACATCTATATTCCAAAGCATTCTTGAATTACAACCATTTAAGTTCGGAATGTGCATTTTCATGTCTATTAAAAAAAGGGGCTGGATCAGGAGAACGGTTAAGCAACGAGAACAGTTTGGCCCGACTGTGAAACAAAGCAGCTTTTGTCTACATTAAGGTTACAGAAAAAATGTCATCAGATCCTACTCGACAGCAGCATCACTCTCATGATTGATGGACAGATATGAGTTGTTAAAAGCACACCTCCTTGATTTACATACGCATGTTAGGGGGGATGTGGAGGAAATCACAAAGGGAGGAATTTCCAATCCTGGCACAAAACAAAAACTCATACTTTAAACTGGGCAGTTAGCTTTGAGGTATTACTCATAGTCAACGCTAACCATAATGTAGCATATTTGATTTATTTCATAAGCCAGAGTAAATATTTCACTTAAAGTTGTGAAGTAATGGAAGTAGCGACTGATCTTTTCTCACAGTAGCATACATCTGAGTGAAACAGATTATTTTATAATAATAAATGGTGGGAGCTTGATCTTATCCACCCGTTGTTGGATGGAGATGTGAACGCGAGCTTGCAGATGATAAGAGAGAAAGCGGGATGTTTTTCCTGATAACCAATCACATTAAAGCCTTGACATCATTTCATCGCTGTCAAGGTTGTACGACCGTCAATCACGCTTGGGGAATATTACAGAAAGGAATGAGAAGTGCCGTACACTGAATCCTACGGTCTTATAAAACCGCAAAACTCCAAGAATAGATAAATCCAAAATGAACAATTAGCCTGGTGTAAAACCTATTGCAGATCGTGATGATCTGTGTCTGTACAGAAGCAGTTCATTCAGTGTGCTGAAGCCTTTTCTCCATTGACATCCATTAGAAGGCCTCTGGTCTCCTCGCCAGCGCACTGCAGCGTTATGCTTCTCTTTGTTAACCTTGAAGGCTCCCCGAGGGAAGGGACTCTGATATAAGGCAGTGTGAGTCATTCAGTGTTTGTGAAGTCTCATTTATCCTGCAGTTATGGCTGTTTATACTTATGCTTTGGTTATGTTACCGTCCTCTTGCATGTTTTGCCTGTCAGTGTGGGTTTGTTCGTTTGTTATTTTAGTTGAATTGAGATATAATTGTTTTTATTAACTATTTCCCCACTATTGACGGAATTTTCCGGCTTTCCGTGTTTTCACTGTTATACGCTAGGGGGCGCTATTACGCATCTTCAGAAAGATTACAAAATCTCCTGATCAAAACACAGGCGAAGAAGAAGCAGAAACAAGCAATATCATGTGTAAGCAGATGCATATGTGAAATAACGCGATCATCAACATTAAACTGAATCAAAACTGACTAATGTTACTGAAATAAATGTCGAGCCGAGACGAGGTACGGGACTGTGAAGCTTTGAGGATGTTGATGGACTCGATTCTCTTCATCTGTGTTTTGATCATCATTCTGAGTCCCATCCAGATGTAGTCTTGACAAAAATGTGTTTTTTTCTCAGCTTTTTGCTCAAAATGTTCCTTTTTTTATTAAACTTACCCACATTCAAGTGTTGATAAAAAAAGAATGCATGAAACTATAAAAAAATGGGTTGTTTAAAAAAAAAAAAAAGCAGAGACACTGTTATTTCTTTTGATTATTGCATGGTCAGATATTTATACAATGAAAAATTCTGAGGGCCATGAAACATTTGTACAAATGATAAAAACGCTGGCTGTGGTTGGCAATTTTTTTCAAAAACGCTGGTGGGGAAAGACTTAATATTTGGACTTTTTTTCAAAAACATATCTACCGTATTTTCCGGATTATAAGAGTATAAGTCGCATCAGTCAAAAAAAATGCGTCACGAAGAGGAAAACAACGTATATAAGTCGCACTGGACTATAAGTCGCATTTATTTCGAAATTTATTTCACAAAATCCAAGAACAAGAAAAGACATTTAATCTGGAAAGGCAAGTTATTCAGCTCCACAACAGCACACAGAACACAGGATGTTACGTTACACCTTAACTAACACATTTTCTGCGGGAAACCCTACACAATAGCATAAAGAACATATACCTCGGAGGCTGAATAGGCTAAACTAACATTAGCCAGCGAGTCCAACAAGTGACCGGTCAGCAAGTTCACCAAACTCCCGATCTCCTTCCACAACACTGAATCCATTGAGTTCTTCCTCTGTGTCGCTTCTGAACAACTCCGCTAACTAGAGCGCCCTCTTGCGGCTGTAGACGGTAATGTTTTCTCTTGGTTCATCTCAGTCAGTATGAATTCATTTTGATGTATAAGTCGCACCTGACTATAAGTCGCAGGACCAGCAAAACTATGAAAAAAAGTGTGACTTATAGTCCGGAAATATATAGTTTTTAAGTTAAGCCAAGTAAAAATTATGATGTTATATGATACTTCCCCCCCCCCCCCCAAATAAATAGGATTTTCTATGATTTTCTATGGTTTTAGTTTTAGTTAAATAATAATAACCCTGTATGCTGCCCGTGACCTGTTGTATGACGACTCTTTGTATGTTTTTAATAAACTTCTGGCTAAAAGGAATATAAAACCCCAAGTCCAGTCCAGTGTCTTTGTTACGATAACCATGTTAATATCAATAATGTATAATGAGTGTTTTCATTCCCCAGTGAACGAGCCGGTGCCCGATCATCCCAGTAACCCACAGTCTGCGTGGAGTGTGTGCAGATGGAGGCAGTGAATTAGCTGACAGCGTTCTGTCAGGTCGCCCACTCAAACGGGTTCCTAAAGCGCTCGAATGTTTCTGCGGTTCAGGCCACTTGGGCTTGCCCAGTGAAGCAGTACTTCAGCCTCTATCAGCGCTACTCATTCAGATCTCAGGCCCCGAGAGGAAACGACTCGACGACCATTGAGCTTCTGGAACTAGGCTGGACTTTCTAAACACCACCTTAACACCGAGGGGAGAGGTCTGTCTGAAGATATCTCCGTCAAGCAATCCATCCTTAGCACTGCAATCGTAGCAAATGAAGTCTGGACAAAATGCCACTGTTAATGGTCATTTAATTAGTATTTTAATTAGTAGTGCTTGCTAAGGCTCATTGTTCATACTTCTAAACCCTGCAGGATTCAACTTTAGTGCTTGCGTTGTACCATTTCCCCTTTATATATGCAAATGAATGTAACCTTAAATCATGTTGTTGTTGTTTTTTGAGGAGAGGTGAGAGAGGGATCAGAGATCAGTCTTAACATTTTTACTTGACAAACAATAAATTGGACACAAAAAAAAGCAGTCTATATAGAGGCCAGACAGTATAGAAGCTTGTTTCCACCACAGAATAAAAAAGACAAAAAGTAATTGCGACTTTTTACTCACAACTTTTTATCTCAGAATTGCGGAATATAAAGTCGCAATTGCGTGTTATAAAGTCAGAATTGTGTGATATAAAGTCAGAATTGCGTGTTATAAAGTCAGAATTGTGTGATATAAAGTAGTAATTGCAAGTTATAAAGTCAGAATTGCGTGATTTAGTCATAAATGTGTGTTATAAAGTCAGAATTGTGTGATATAAAGTCGTAATTACAAGTTATAGTCACAATTGCGTGATTTAGTCGTAATTGTGTGTTATAAAGTCAGAATTGTTAGATATAAAGTCAGAATTGTGTGATATAAAGTAGTAATTGCAAGTTATAAAGTAAGAATTGCGTGATTTAGTCGTAATTGTGTGTTATAAAGTCAGAATTGTGTGATATAGTCGTAATTGTGTGTTATAAAGTCAGAATTGCGTTATTTAGTCGTAATTGCGCGATATAGTCGCAATTGCAAGTTATAAAGTCAGAATTGCGTGATATAGTCGTAATTGTGTGTTATAAAGTCAGAATTGCGTTATTTAGTTGTAATTGTGGTATAAAGTCAGAATTGTGTGATATAAAGTCGCAATTGCAAGTTATAAAGTCAGAATTGCGTTATTTAGTTGTAATTGTGTTATAAAGTCAGAATTGTGTGATATAAAGTCGCAATTGCAAGTTATAAAGTCAGAATTGCGTTATTTAGTTGTAATTGTGTTTTAAAGTCAGAATTGTGTGATATAAAGTCACAATTGCAAGTTATAAAGTCAGAATTGTGTGATATAAAGTCGCAATTGCAAGTTATAAAGTCAGAATTGTGTGATATAAAGTCGCAATTGCAAGTTATAAAGTCAGAATTGCGTGATATAGTCGTATTTGTGTGTTATAAAGTCAGAATTGTGTGATATAAAGTCGCAATTGCAGTCAGAATTGCGTGATATAAAGTCGTAATTGTGTGTTTTAAAGTCAGAATTGTGAGAAATAAACTCGCAATTCTGACTTTTTTCCCTTAGAATTGGACTTTATAACTTTCCAATATTATTATTAGCAATTGAGTTTATAAAGTCAGAATTGTGGGATATAAACTCGCCAAATTTGATAGAATGAAACATTTTAAAAGACAATTGCGAAATGTAAACTTGCAATTGTGAGATTAAAACGTCGCAATTATCTTTTAAAATGTTTTATTCTGTGGCGGATACAAGCTTCCATAAGAATCCCATAGAGACTAGAGATTTGCAGGATCTATTGACTTGAGCCTGTAAGCTACCACATAGCAATATGCTAAAAAACAATTGAGAAATTCACCTTTACACATGAATACATACATATGGTAAGAAAGAAATGGTGTTGCTCTTGGAAGAATGCATGCAAAATAAATGGAAAAAAAGCATAACAAAAATAAATATGAATAGAGAAAGGTCTTTTTATAGAAAGGTCTTTTCACAGCAGAATAAATCTAATGAATATGACAAGGTGAAAACGAGTCCGAGTTAATTCGATGGGCTGCATTGGTTATTCATCAGTCTAATTGGCAGCGCTTGGATGATTGTGGACATAGAGACGCCAAATCCGATGGCGCATCATAAAAGCCTGTGTTTCCACTCCAGTGTCTCGCTTTGGTCAGGGTCACTTATTTCCCTGAAAACACCATCTTCAACTGAATACCATTGATTCCAACTTGAGGTAGTGTGTATGCACTTTTAATTTTAAAGTTTTCTATCAAGGGGTTATTTATAAGTAGAGGAGGTAGTGTGCACTGATTTGTGTGGGTTTTCATCTTGCGGTACATTTCAAGGACCACACACACAACTGGCTTTGCTTCTGAAAGATGCAGTGTTACATTTAGAGTTTTTCTTATCTTTCATTGCTGTTCTCAAGGTCAGCAGATAGAATATATAACATAAAACAGCACGAGAGAGAGAGAGAGAGAGAGAGAGAGAGAGAGAGAGAGAGAGAGGGGGGGGGGGGGGGGGGGAGAGAGAGAGAGAGGGGAGAGAGAGAGAGAGGGGAGAGAGATAGAGAGAGAGGGGAGAGAGAGAGAGAGAGAGAGAGAGAGAGAGGGGAGAGAGAGAGAGAGAGAGAGGGGAGAGAGAGAGAGAGGGGAGAGAGAGAGAGAGAGAGGGGAGAGAGAGAGAGAGAGAGATGGGAGAGAGAGAGGGGGAGAGAGAGAGAGAGAGAGAGAGAGAGAGAGAGAGGGGAGAGAGAGAGAGAGAGAGAGAGAGAGAGGGGAGAGAGAGAGAGAGAGAGAGAGGGGAGAGAGAGAGAGAGCTGTTAAACGTTGCTTAACGTTGCTGTTAAGGCTAAAAATGTAAAAACAACTGCTGTTGTTTAAAGTATTTTTTAGATACACAGTGGCTGGGTATAACTCCACATTACTTTCTCAATTTCTCACAGAGCAAGAAAAAATATAATTAGTGTTATTTGAAAAGGCTACAATTAATTATTACAAATACTTATGTTTAGCATACCTGCAAACTTGTCGCTTTTTGGCGACAATCGCCGTTTTCTTGCTCAATTAGGTCATTTACGTGAATC
The DNA here is from genome assembly GCF_949152265.1 of Phoxinus phoxinus. Taxonomy (NCBI): domain Eukaryota; kingdom Metazoa; phylum Chordata; class Actinopteri; order Cypriniformes; family Leuciscidae; genus Phoxinus; species Phoxinus phoxinus. Next base: position 5,248,359 of record NC_136887.1, read on the forward strand.
GCGTAGAACCGGAGAGTTTTTTGTTTTGGAGGGGGGGGGGGGGGGGGGGGGGTGGTGTAGGCTGTCATTCATCTGCATGCCATGCAGGCTAGAATTGCGAAACTTTAGGGACGTGAATAGATAGGAATGAAATTTTAGACCTAACATTCCCAGTTACTTAAATTATTACCTGCCTATTTTTGCTCTGACAATGAAAACCGTTCCAAACAAAGTCAAAGCACGATCAACCGTGTCTCTAAGCAATAAACAGTTATATTTTTGTTTAATGAATAATTTTTTTTGAATAAATCGGTTGAGTGAATGAATCAATGACTCAATTATAATCTCTTGTGAAATAGTAGTGCACTTAATTGTATTGAATGTACACCATAAGTGCGCTTTTAAAAAGTATGCGTTGGGGAAATGTCAAATTAAAGGCCTGTTCACACCGGGACGAATTTCGGGTGCGATATTCGTCGACGTTTAACGCCTCGTGACTAAACAAAGGGCGCCAATGTGAGTGTGCACACCGACGCGTAAAACGGCACGCGTAAAAGCGTCATTTTTAAAAAACGCCTCGGGATCGTTTTTTTGGTTTGACGCGCCGCGTCAAAAACTATCCGACCAATGAGATTGCCGCTTTTGCTCACGTGTCTGGAGCTTCTGAAGTTACAGTAAAACACAACTTGGGGGCGCTCAAACACAAAACGGTCTTGCCGAGCGTAACGCGAAGAAGATATACGCCAAGTATAGCGTCTACACTGCCGGGAAGAAATAAGACGAGGAAGATGCAAGGCAAGATGAATGTAGAGCTGTTGGTCTCGTTGGTGTCGGAACATAAAGAACTATATGACAAACGTGCCAGCGACTACGCGGGGTATTTCTGTTTTACATTAAGCACCATCTAATGGAAGGGAATGAATTTGCATGTTCACTCGGCTCATCGTCAGCGAAAATCGCTTGGGTGTGAACACAAAAAACGCGTTGAAAAACGCTGACGAATAATGCGCGCCGATATTCGTCCCGGTGTGTACGGCCCTTAAAGCTTTACTTTAAAGTAAATTTTAAAACATTGTTTTATTAATCTGCATCATAATATATATTCTGTCACTGCTGCAAACTGACCACCGCACAAAATATGAAGAATATCAGACACTTTAGGAGTCAGCTGTCCACGGCAATCATAAACCTGTACCAATGCAATCACACACTTTTGGCACAATATCATCTAATCACCGTTATTGACAAAATCGGAGAAGATATAATTTGTTTCTGTCAATATCCCACACCACTAGCAATCAACACTTAAAAAAAAAAAGCGTATATAAATTTATTTTTACCCATTTTAACCATTACACACAAAAAACGTTCTTGAACTGTATGAGCACCTCTACATCACTGTCAGCGAGATTTTCCTCCAGTAAGCCAAAAAGAAGGCAATGCTTCTGAAGTAATATGGGTAGCTGGAGGACACCGGCCCCTGTGCACTCTTCATTATGACTGCTATTGATCGGGTGAGTGATGGTCAACATGTGTCCTGACCGCTGTCCGGCACTGATCTCTCGCTCGGCTCTGATGCTGCTCGTCACAGCACGGCCTCTTCATCATGAGCCCGCAAGATCCTGCGCAGCGTCCGTACCTTCTCTGAAGTTAATCTGCGTATCTCAGAGATATAGTCAAGTCAAGTCACCTTCATTTATATAGAGCTTTTAACAATATAGATCGTTTCAAAGCAGCTTTACAGTGATAATAGGGAATTACAGTAACCAATATTGTTTTGGCTTTACAGCAGCTCTAGAGTAAAGTTATAGTCCAGCTAAAGTTAGTTTTGATTTATTCACTTCCGTCGCAAAGATCATTAGTTATTAAGTTAGGGTCCGCTAACACGACTAGGGTGATAACCATCAAACAAACCAAATGTGGGACGATTATACGTTTGTGTGGGACAATGTGGGACATGTTACCAACGCTAAAACATCATCTGAAACTGTTATATAATGTCTATCTAACTTAATAAAAAACATTTGTATTCTGCCTTTCAGCTGCTAAAAATAATTAGTTCTTTAGTCCCTTCCAGAAAACACCATTACATCACAATGCAACATAACATGTCATTATTTTACATGTCATTTAAACTCAACATCACTGAGCCCAAAGGCAGATCATGCAGATCACCATTTTTGAAAAAGTTCTGACCAAATCCAACTAAAATCCAACAAAATAAACAATGAATAAATAAAATATAAAACAACATAAAATTAGATCATTGACAGTCTTATTTATTAAGAATATATTAAACCAAAAACGTTAATATTTTTTTAGAAAGGATGTCAATTAAAGCTAGGGTAGGTAATGTTGGAGAGCTAGCCAGATTTGAAAGTGGCACCTCTTCTAAGCTCCGCCCCCTCCTGTCACTGCTCCGTACAAAGCTACGCCCCCCCCACAAACATGAACGCGCATCCACATTTGGAGTCAGCTGCATGTACCTACCAGTGATGCGCGGGTTGATCCAAAATGAGCGGGTGCCTGCGGTTACCCGCGGTTACGAGTCATCCAAAAATATTTTTAATGATATTCGGGTCGTTTGAAATAAAGATGCCAATTAAACCTTTGTAATTTATATAGTACTAGACACAATGTTCTATGAAATAGGTCTACACTTTATTGTCTGAATAACTGGCGAGGATGACGCACGAGCTCAGTCTGCAACAGAGATGACAGCGGGAAATCCTTATTTACCTGAATGTTGAGCGCGTTATTAACTTTTGAATAAAAGCTGACGCGGGACAAAATGCCCGATTTCCCAACACGTTGAACTGAGCAATGCCAATTGTGCCATTTTAATAGGCTACTTTTAAACACATATAGCTCAGTAATGTCAGTTTTATGTATTTGCTGAGAGGGGGTGGGGGGGGTTTTGTTGGGAAAGTCGGGGGAGAGACGCACACTTCGATTAGACTGGATAAACACATGCAGCATCTTAATTGTTAAGAAAATGAAACGAAATAAATGAATAAATCAAGCCTTTATTACAAAACACTAGGTTATATCATACAGCATTCTGAAAAATGCGCACCCCTAGTTCCTCCGTCTATGGCCCATGACGTGATGAGCATTTACTCGCTACTTTTAAAAAACGTGGGTCAGGAAGCGGGTCGGGTACAATATTTTCTTTCTTTTTTTTGTGGTCCGAGTTGCGGGCGGGTTAGTTGAAAACGTCGGTCGGGTGCGGGTTGTTTATACATTGACCCGCACATCACTGCTGTGCACGCAGTGGTGCTCGGGCACGAGACATGAAGGCATCTGATTGGTTCTTTACATTCGCACCGAATGGCAGTGATTGGTCAGAGTTTTTACTGTCCTACAGCTGCTACAGAGGTCAGATTTTTTTCATTCCTTTTTCTGAACACATAATGTATTGACTACTATCAGAACGGAAGGACCATTTCACCCAGTATATAAAAAAAAAATGTTTCTGAACAGGATTACCTACCCTAGCTTTAAAACAACCTCAAGTTGATAAATTCTGTTCAATTAAAATGTACAATATTTATAAATAGTTATCTATTTGTTTTCTGACAGGGAACAATCTCCGGTCCACATTTTGATTGACAGCCGTCACAACCTATAGTGACAGTGTTTACTCCTTTCTTTTCAACCATTGGATAGGATTTAAAAAAAACATCTGTTGTATTTGTACTTCTGACGAAGCGATGTTAAATATAGGTGAAAAGCTACGCCGCAAAAATAATAAATAAAATGCTTCCTTAAAAAGGCAAAAGAACGCATGCACGTTTTCTTAATATGATCATTAAAAACCAACAGACTGATGAAAATGCGGGACATTTTCTCAATATGCAACGTGCGGGACAAGGGGTGAAAATGCTGTGCGACAGAAAACACTCAGGGCCCTATCTTGCACCCAGCGCAATTGACTTTGAACACCGACGCATGTATCATTCCTATTTTGCACCCGCGCACAGCGGACTTTTCCCTCCACAGACGCACGTCGGTAAATTAGGGAATGAACTTGCGCTCGCGGGGGCGGTTCAGCGAAAAGAGGAGCGTGTTCCGGCGCAAACGTTCCCTGGTGCTATTTTCCAGTTTTAGAAAACAATTCCGCCACTGACCAGGAAAAACCCAGTCTAAAGACAGTGGCGCGTTGCGCGTTAGTGATATGGTATTTTAAGGGCGCATGCTTGGCCATTATGTAGCGTGTTAACGCGCATACACTTTGATTATCTAATATAAACAGACGCAGCCGTTTTCATTTTTGCAAATCATACATTATTACAAGGAAAAATATGAACACACGAGGGAAATCATTGTTGTGTCCGTGAAGATGTGAAAAAGATCTATCTAGATAAAAAATAAAAAAAATAGATTAGGCTACACATTTACCCAAATTATACGCCTGTTTAACCGAAGCTAATTTGGGTGGGTTTCTCCCATCATCCCCAATGTCACTTCTCTGTGTTTTACGGCCCTGACGAGAACGTCGGTCTCCTCGGCTGTGAATCGCTCCTGGCGTGCGCTGGCAAACCCGCCGTTATAATAGCGATCCGCCATGGAACAAGCGTGCCGGCTCTTAAAGGGAATGTGAGAGGACGCTCTGATTGGTTTATTTCACGTTACGCCCAAACCACACCTATGAATAATGAAGCAACTTCAGACCAACCCCTTTTAGATTTGCGTCGGGCGCAAGAGGCATTTATCCCGCCGGGAAAATAGCAACAGCGCCGGGATCCGCCCACAAAGTTACTTGCGCTTTGCGCTTTGACACTTGCGTTTCAGATCGTTAAAATAGGGCCCTCAATGTGCTTTGGCCTGATCATCCACTCAAAACAGTGCCTGGTGCAAGCTTTGAAAAAAAACAAAAAAAAAAACAATATATATATATATATATATATATATTCAGCAGGGGTTCTCAACTCCGGCCCTCATGGTCCACTTTCCTGCAGAGTTTAGCTCCAACCCTAATCAAACACACCTAAACAAGCCAATCAGGGTCTTCAGGATTAATAGGAAGTTGCAGGTAGCTGAGTTTAATCAGGGTTGGAGGTGAACTCTGCAGGAAAGTGGATCTCAAGGGCCCGAGCGGAGAACCCCTGTCCTACAGAATCAAGTGCTCGACTTAATTGAGAGCTCTGTGAGACTGTTACACAAACGGAGCGCAATCCCTTTTAATTCCCGAGTGGACTCGCAGAAGTCTAAGAAGAGACAAAACTAAATGCGGGAAGCAATTTATCTCAAAGCCTCAGAAAGAGATCGGCCTGGCCTTGGGTACGGGGTCAACTGATGTTCAAAAGATGTTTTCTTCTGGGTGGAGCGGCGGGGGAAACTGCTCATTAACATGCCCCATTGAAATTATTATTTTTGTTTTCACAATCACGAGGCAGATACGACAAGACAGTGTGAGTTAATGAGCATCTGCTTGCCATTCAGATGAGGTACAGGCAACAGAATTTCAATAAGACAGATGTCAATATAAATACGTCGATAAAACACGAAACGCGGGCGGTGTCAAATCATTGAGCGATTACAGTCGAGCTGGCATGTGCACAGCTAAATCTTATTTATTAATCATGGCTTATTGATTATTGATTAGTCATGTTTTATTCTCGGGGTGGAATAGCCAATGTCTCCGCGAGGGACTGCATCATGAAAAAACATGGGCTTTTCAAACAGAAATATCTGGATTCATCCCAGCAGGCCTTAGCATTTCTGAGAGGGTCTTGTGTTCTTGTTACAAGAAAGCATGCAGAAAAAAGAGGAGGGCAAAAGGAAAAGCACAACAGTGTTCTGCTCAGCGCCGTCTGTGGCTCGGCACAGCAAGGGCTGTTTGACTGGAGGCTGAATGACACAGTAGAAGAAAGCCAAGGAAACAGTCCCTGTCCATCAAATGCTAACGCTACAATCTCGAAAGAAGCGCAGACGGCAGCATTTGAGGTCCATTTGTAGCCTGAACAAAGCCGAAATGCGCCAACAATTCACTTATCAAGTGTGAAGAAGGTTCTCGGGTGCTTTTGTTCTTCCGCAGAACCGATGGCCACTGGTTAACACTTGAGAAATGAATTAGGGTGCTAATTTACTGTTAAAAAAACAGCTGAGAAAATGTCTCAAAAGCCTGGAGATTCGAATTCAATTTAATGGTACTACGTTTGGAAGCATTTTACCGTTATTCTTCCATTTATTTCAGAGACTAATGATTTTTAATTATTGTTCCAAAGACAGATACACTGTCTATGTGGACTTTTCTTCAAAAAGACTTGTTGAAATATGAAGCTGTCAGACTCACAGTCTTAAAAATAAAGGTCCTTTATTGGCATCTATTGGTTTCTATGAAGAACCTTTAACAATTAATTTCTACAAAAGTTATTTATACTGGAAACCGGTTCTTTAGACTTTTAAAATGTTCATCCAAGGTTCTTTTAAAGGAGTCATAACCTAGGATACCCACGCTCTATTATAGTCTTTCAGGCCCTTCTAAAAAAGAAAAGTGGAAAAAAAATAAACACAGAGCTCCTCTGACCCTTATTTCTGAAGGCATTATTGTCTCGCGAGATCTGATGCGATATTTTGGCTGTCGTGGACGGTCATTTTAAAGGACACCTATTATGGAATTTTGAAATTTACCTTTCATGTAGTGTGTAACATAGATCTAAGTGAACAAAAACATCCTGCAAAGTTTGAAATATGAAAGTGCACCGTATATAAAGTTATTGTCTTTCAAAAGTGAGAGTCGACTCTGAGTCATTTTTATGAATCGTTAGAAGACCGAAGCTTTTTCTCTGACTAGATGACGTCAACTTGTCAAGTTATTTGAATACGATACGCCCACTTATTGCGCTCCAAGGCCAGCAGGGAAAACTTCATGGCGACGAGACGCTGTGTTCTGAAGTGCGACTCAAAAGCAAACTTTTTTCATCTGCCCAAGGAGGAGCATTTGAAGACTAAGTGGCTACAATTCATATATACAACTATACCACAGAAGTATAGTCCGAGCCTTGTGCTTTGTTCGCGCCATTTTGAAGACGATTGCTTTACCAACTTAAATGCACTCAAACTTGGATTCGCGAGCCGGCTGATATTGAAGGAAGGTTCAGTTCCAAGTGTATTTGCATCAGCTTCCTCCTCCGTATCACAACCTGTAAGTGTTATTAATAATTGTTGCTTTTATGTTTTATGTAGCATGCTTAGTAATTATGTTGTTTGTTGTGTACACACCGTTTAGCTTCTAGGTCTTCAATGACAATTGTATTGAGATATGTGAAGTGTTTGTCGTTGTTTTCGGAGTTGTCTTAATGAATAGAGTAACGTAACTGCATTTATTTTTTTTATTTTATTTTTTTATGTTATGTTTATGCATCGGGCTAATGCAAACAAAGACTGATTGTGCTTTTATAATATGAACTCTGGGCTATGCTCGCTAACATAACATTAAATTCTTTATCTTATTTTTAGTTTTTTACTACAAACTACAAAGCAGTGGACTATAATAATTATTATAACACGATTTAATTGATAAAAGCATCATTGTACTCCGTGTTAAACAATAAGTATTATCTCTGTAAACACTGCTGGGTCATCTGACCAATCAACGCAGATTAGCGTCGCGCAAAGGAGGGGTTTGGAAAAATGTGTCGTTGAACGAATCATTTGGGAGTCGGTGAGCAAATCAGGTAAAAATAAATGCATATTATACGACAACTAAAGTGTTTTTTGTCATTGCATGCACGTAAAACTGTTGTTGGGGTCTCCCAAAACAACATTAGGAACATTTTAAATGTCATAATAGGTGCCCTTTAATAATGCAAATGAGGGGCGCGTTGATTGGTGGCAGGAAGGAGGGGGGTTGACACCGCAGGTAACTTCAGCATATCATTCCAAAATGACATCATGGCGCAAGTTGTGAATGAACCCGACATGGCCGCGACGTACGGGATTCAGCCGTATGCACGAGCCGGACTCTGAACCTGAGCTGGAAAGGGAAGATGTAGAGTCGATGGAAGGACGTCTACATCAAGATGTCTCTGAATGGTAAAGACAATCATTTTGACTGAGACATTATACCTTTTATTTTATGTAGATTACATTAACGGAGATGTAGTCTACTTTTTTCTATCAGCTTACAGTGCTTATTGAGATCAACGTTTGCTATCATGTGGTGTTTTTGCCTTGTTTCACGTTGTGGTTTTTTAGACATTCAAATTTGTGAACGATTCCGGCGTAAAATGATTAGCACAGACACCTAACGTTAAGCCAGTGGGAAGGGTTGTAGAAAACCACGTCATTAAAAATGAATTTAATCCACTGGTCCCCGACAGCTTGGTCCGTTCTTAGGAGAGAAAACACATTTAAGTTGCATGTTGATTCTGGCAGTCAACAACAGAGCAACTCACGTGTGCACTACGTTTCTGCATCTTTCTCGACTGAATATGAGGGGGAGAGGGGCAGGGCGGGCTTCCTGCAGCATAGGTCTGCGGTGTCCATATATGGTATATCCGGCCCCGTCTTGACGTCAAGTCGGGGCAGAAATTAAAATCTCGTATTTGAGTGCGCGTGCACGTGGGCTGGTTTACGAACCCAGGGGTAAACAAACGCTTCACTTTTAAATATCGGCTTCCCGGCCAGTGTATAATCGTTAGGCAATCATAACATACATTGATTCTCGTGGAAAAGTGAAAATTACAGGTCATGACTCCTTTAACCCTTTAGAACCGAATGTGTCGTCGCCGACACAGATCAGCAAGCTGACAATATGCGCTTTTCGGCAATATACGGCTTATTACGGTAATTTCATGCTTTCCGTCAGCAAATGACAGCGGGCTTTCTAGCAGAGCGGGAAGGAAGGATTTGAACCGAAGCGCGGTTAGAGTGTTTTGAATTGCATAAAATAATAAAAGAGACGAACAAATACATGGTGGAAGAAGTGGTAGACAGCAGAAGAGGGAATTGGGATGATTTTTAATGAAACGTGGGAGGCGGATGGCCGTTACTTTTTCACGTATCTTTACATGTGGTTGTGTGTATGTGTATGTGTGCGTGCCTAATACGAATGGACGCATTTGTATGTGTGTGTGTATGAAAAAAAGTGTCCTAAATGAAAACTGTGCAACCCAATGTCACACAAAAGACTTGTATAGTTGTATTATACTTCATTTTTCAACTTTAAAGTGTTAGTTTCTTTCGTTCGTGATTTTTCTGTTTTTTTCTAAATAAAAATCGGAAAATTTATTCTAGTTTTTTTTATTTTTGTCTATTTAAATACTATTTACAAGCTCACCACCCACAATAATGGTCAATAACTGTAATTTGTTGAAAGCTAATCTTTTTCTGAAAAAGATGACACCTTACACATGAAGATAGCACATTGTTTTAGAATTTTACAGTCAAAAAATCTAATGTGAAAAACACCCATTTTAGCGTCAGGTTCTAAAGGGTCAAGAACTTTTCACTTGAAGGTTCTATGGAAATGCCATGAAAATTCCTTTATGGAACCTACTTTTGAAATGCTACAAATTAAATTCTGAACAAATATTATTCATAAAAATAAATTTTCTTTCTGGTGAAATTTGAAAGGACGTCATCAAATATAAAAAGTGTGGCTATGGACATGCAGGTTTTTTCAGGTTTTACATTAGTAATTTTTTTCTATTAGCTAATAGATTTGATCATGCAGATTGACCCAAACACATATTTAGGAAGTAAATGAGGTCAGGCATGGCATCCAATAAAGAAACATGTTACTTTGTCACTTCACTTAGCCTAGTCTTCTGTCAAACATGCCTTTCTACCCAGATTTCACAGTTAATGGTTGTTTTTATGTGGTATTGCAACTGCAGGGGGAAAAACACTGCTTGTAAGCACCATGAAGCGGAAAGAAGAATGTAGCTTTGGGGAACGATACAACAGTTGACATTAAACAGCACAAGCTCAATGTAATGTTCACCCAGTCCACTCGAGGTTCCATATTCACGTGTGTATCCGGCGCAGGTACAAGTGTCCAATTTAGAGAGATGGCAGGGAACGCTATCTAGGTCATCACATGGAGAAGCTGTAAGCACACTTCACATGCTGTAGTGCACATGTGTGGCTGTATCCTCAGATCTAAACCAGAGAGTTTGCTAGTTAAGATGGAAGTAATGATTTGTGTTTATTTCATGTGATTGAGAGGTTTATTATTATACTTGCATCTAATCCTTTGTTCTGCTAAGCAGTTTCCTATATAATCCGCCGCACAAATGGAGCAACTCCACGGGCTGTAATATCAGAAACTCAGCACATCAGTACGGCCTGAAACTGACTCTATAATGCCAGTCCTATTGAGAGCCATTAGATGAATGACTGCAAGAGGATACGCTATTTGTCATGTAATAAATCATCTTTACATAAGAGTATTTCTGAGAGGATGCTTTTAAAATGGGCTGGCTGTTCTACTGTGAGCGATTTATGGACAGTGTGTTGTTAAGGCTTGATAGGGCATGGTTTTGTCTTCACGTTAAAACGTTTAACATCTGGAATTTGTGTGCATTGGAAATTAGCTTTGAGGTCATCGATATAAAGAAGGATTAAAATGGACAACACTAATACTGCACATAAATACATTTTCAAATGATAGTCTTTCTCTTATGACAAAACAGACCAAAGTAGTGATGACTCATTTTGCAGGCTTGTGTTTTTTTTTTTTATCCAATAAAATGTTCTCTAGAATGAGAATGTTCCCGTCCCCTAAATTGAAAACACCATCTGTTCTCCAGAATCGGTAGGAAGTAGCTAGTGGTGGTTGGTCTGTCTTCAGTTGTGCTCTGTTTCCTTTTACAATCATCAAGAAGTTTGATTTGAATGTTTCTTTATTATTTTCATCCATGGCACAAGTCAAGCGTGATTTGATCGGACCATGGCATTAACTCTTGGCTATTTTAAAATGAAACAAGCTTTTTTCCTGTTTCAGACATAATTCTGGGTTTTGCACAGATTTCAAAATTCAATTCGATACCGATATATCAGATGTAATGTATGCCAGAGGAAACTCTCTCAACTAAAGCTGTAAACTAGCGAACCCTGTCAGTTGGTACATTACCATTTATATATATATATATATATATATATATATAGTCCAAACTATTAAATCCACTTGCTATTTATTTTTAGATATAATAATCAATTAAATTAAAATTAAATTGCACATAAGGCACTTTTTTTTCTTTTCTTTGTTTACATTTAATAGGTGGCTATCATAAAAATGTGTTTGTTTTCATGACAAATTCATTCAAACATGCATTAAATAACACATGACTACCAGTAAAACATAAATAAAGTGTACTATATTTATCAAAGTGCTCCAATATAGAGTTATTTTTCTAGCTAACCAACAAGCTTTGGAGTTTGGACATTGAATGGCTTTAATTAAGATACATGCACCATTATGTGCCATTGTTTACAAGCTGTTTTATTGACGTGGTTACACGAGACATGATTCGTTTCATGATTCGTAAGTTATACAGTATTTCAACATACCTTCTGATGTTCATTCATGTTTATTTGGTGCCTTAACTAGTTGTAAAGAGTAAAAGATGATCAGTTCACGTGCTACTGCCATCTGTCTGCACACATTAAAGGGCACCAAAACCACATTTACGTTTGAATTTTGTGATCAAATTGAGAATTTGAAAGCTAAGACTGTTTCATATCGAATGTAACAAAGCACAAAGCTTATTGCAGTTTTTGGATGTCGTGTTTTGTTCATGCATCATCTGAAAACGGCATAGACTAAAAGATACATTTTGGGATTTAAGGAACAATTTTGATTTAAAATTTGCATAAATTAAAATCCCCCCAGCACTAATAGGAAATATATCAACACAGAAACAACAAATTGCACTGGTCAAACAATTTCAGTTCTTTCTGTTTTTACTGAGAAAAGAGAGAAAATCTGGCAGTCTAACTGAGAAAGATATTACCCTATGGGGGAAAAAGCAGAGTTTAGCGTACAAATGTCCCATGCCCTTGAGCTAATTTGACATTTTCTGGACAGATGTTGTTCTGAAATGTTCTCTGATACGCTCGCAGAATGTTGACTTGAGCATTCAGCGCAAAAGAAAATAGCCCGCGGTACTCCGCCATTAGCATTTCCACTTTGTGCATGTTATTTTTGGCTACACCTAGTGTGCACTTAACAGTTAAAGAAAGATTTATAAACGCCGAGGGGTGTCATTTTTATTGTGACTGGTAAAAGTGGAGAAGCAGCAGCATGACCAATCAATTTTTCTCAGTAACAGCAGTTGTCAAATTAGATTTGTGTTGTTAGAGCTGATTACAAGCGCTCCTCATACAGATCTATAATGCTTTGTGCTCCGGGCAGGATTGAGCAGGATGGAGAGGGGGAGCGAGGGAGGAGGCGTTGTTGGGGAAGCGCTCACCTGGGGCGGCAGTGATCAACTCAAGAGAGGGCTTTTGATCGATGTTGCTGAGGGCAGAAATGCAATAAGTTCCACTGATAATTCTCCCTGCACGGGGTCTCAAGCCCCATTCATATACAGTACGCTGTAAACAATGCTACTCAGTAACAGATTTTACTCGAGGCAAAAAACAACAGACATACAGTGGTGCTTGAAAGTTTGTGAACCCTTCTGTGAAAATGTGAATAAGTTTAACTAAATAAGAGGGATCATACAAAATGCATCATATAGTCCATAAGACAAACAAAGCTGCATTTATAAAAATGACCCCGTTCAAAAGTTTACGTACCCTTGATTCTTAATACTGTGTGTCGTTAACTGGATGATACACAGCTTTTTTGTTGTTTTGTGATAGTTGTTCTTGAGTCCTTTGTTTGACCTGATCAGTTAAACTGCCCAATGTTCTTCAGGAAAATCCTACAGGTCCTACAGGTCAAAATCCTACCAAAAAGGCATATTTAAACCCTTTCCAGCAGTGACTGTATGATTTTGAGATCCAACTTTTCACACTGAGGACAATTGAGGGGCTCAAACACAACTAGTAAACATTCACTGATGCCTTCCTGTAGCTCAAACAGTGAAGCGTTGGTGCTTGCAACGACAAGGTCATGGGTTCGATTCCCAGGGAAAGCAAGACCTGATAAAAAGGTAAACGTGGACCTTGAAATGCAATGTAAGTCGCTTTAGATAAAAGCGTCTGCCAAATGCATAAATGTAAATGTAAATGATGCTCCTGAAGGAAACACGATGTATTACGTTTTTAATTTGAAGGTAAATTGTACTTAATTTGTCTTCCGGAAACCATGCATGTATCTTCTGTTACTTCCGAAGGGCAGTACTAAATGAAAAAGACTGATATTTAAACAAAATAAGAAAAAATTGGACATCTTCATCCTGTTCAAATGTTTTCACCTCCCTACTCTAATTGCATCGTGTTTCCTTCTGGAGCATCAGCGAATGTTTGAACCTTTTTTTAATAGATAAATCAAGAACAACCATCACAAAAAAACAAAGGACAGTGCTAAATAAACAAAAACATGCCTTTTGTATTATTCCTCTTATTTTGTTAAAATTATTCCCATTTTCACAGATTCTGCAAGGGGTTCACAAACTTTCAAGCACCACTGTACTTAATGAGTGGTACATAAATATCCAAAATGTTAATTCTGATTTAACAGCCGATTATTGGCATTCTCATGGTATTAAAACACTGAATGGCTAGTTTGTAGTATTGCCGTTATTACTGTGACTTTGCTATTTCACCATGTACTGTAACACATTTGCATAATGCCCGCCTACTGGCCACTTTGACCCACCCTCATAAAAAGCTGGCTAAGTCATTTTGCCATGTCGAGAGGACGCTGTATTTTGCTGCAAGAGCAAACAACATTGTATATGGACTTCCAATAATGACAAGATAGTTACCATACATATAATAATGTTTACAGCTGCTCATGAAGCCTTGGGAGCTGAAACATGATTATGGTGGGGGCTTTTGCATATTAAACACACGCTCTAAGCAGTTGACCAATCACAACAGACTGAGCCAGCTGACCAATCAGAGCAGACTGGGCTTTTCTGAAAGGCGGGGCTTTAAAGAGACAGGAACTGACAGAGAGTGAATAGAGCTGCTGTAGAAATGTACAGTATGAGAAAAATAATGTTTTAAACTTAGCGCACCCCAAAAATAAAAGTATGAACTTGTATATGAGCACAATATGGGTACTAGAGTTTACCCCAGACTGTGCATGTTGCAAGGTACGCACTTACCCAGTTTTGGCAAAGTTAGTCCAGTAGGTCATGACAACAGCACTAAGCATGACATCATTTTTGGAGAAGTTGCAGGGAAAGAGGTCGGTCGGGCCAATCATGGGTATACCGAAGACGTAGGGCACCTCGTCTCCGTGGGCCGCGTCGGACCAGGCCGGCTTCATCAGGCTCTGGCAGTGGTGGTAGAAGGCGTAGAAGTAGGTGGGTGACCCGTACCGGGCATGAAGATCCGCCGTCACCACTGAGGGCTCCACCCACTGATGATCGGTAAACAGCGCCACCAGAGTCTTGCGCCGCGTCTCAGGGTTGTCTCTGTCCGCCCAGTCCGTGTACATGAACTTAATGGTTTCTCGTAGAGTATCCTTTCCCTCTGGGTAACCGTACAGACTGTCCACAAAGTCTGAGACTGAAAAGTCGAAGTCATTGCCCGAGACACCGTCTTCAGAGTCCACCACGTTCTCCACGAAGCGCAGACCCTCACCCTGGTTGACACCCAGCATGATGTCATAGTTGAGGAACTCGCCCTGCTCCATCAGGATCTCAGGGTCATCGGGAATGACGTCACCGTCGATGACCGGGCCGAAGGCTACGTGGTATCTTGCCGGCTGGATGTCTTGTTCCACCAGTTCGCGAGCTGTCTTCTTTCTCAAGCAATCTACCATGTCCAAAGTGTCCAACACATTACAGCCCACTTTCTCTGCCAGCAGCCTTGTGTACTTAACCGGCTGGTAGTTGACGGCCCAGCTGGACAACGCTGAGCCGCTCTGGATTATGGCACGATGAAACAGTCCTGCAGCAAGAGGAGAAAAAATAAGGCATTTTAGACAAGGTTATACATCAGGAATCAATGATTAGAAAGAAGGGGAATAACTTTTTATGGGTACTCTAAATCACACTAACTTCGAATCAAGGACAGAATGTGTTATCATGGAAATATGTACATTAATGTCTTAAAAATAAACTAAATAATCTGAAAAAAGGCTATAGAAGGCAAAATAACACTTCCTTTTTTTGTGTTAGCTTGCCTGCTAGTGTAGTGCTAACTGATTACCTTGCTGGAAATCAGTCTAAGCTGGTTGGCTGGTAGTAACTGGACTCCCAGTCTGACCATTTGAAAAATGCCCAAAACCCCACTAAAAGCAGCCAACAGTCCAACCTGACCAGACTGGGAGACCAGCTAAGACCAGCCAACCAACTTAAGCTAGTTTTAACTGTGTTTTTTTTTCAGTCTCCAAAACGGTATTTAATATTAAGATGTACCAGTAAAACAGTAAAATCCCCTCCTGTCCGAAAAGAAAGAAGGCTACAAAAACAGGGTGTAACAAGATAAAGTACTGCTACACAAGTTACCACTATAGAGCTGCGTGATAAATCATTAAAAGATTGCAATCTCGATTCAAACACCCACGCGACCTAATTCCTAAATGTCTATTAAATATTTGACAAAATCACACCGTAACATTCAGATCTGTGTTTGCGCTGCCGCTGATCCACAGAGAGCAGTTGTCATGTATATCTGTGCGAAACGGCTTCACAAACATCTCTTTCAACCACACAGTTTTGTTATTTTTGTTACAAATATTCACATTATTACAGAAGTACTAGGATAAAAGATTACAGTTCTGATAAAAACTGTTGATCAAAAGAGTAAATCGCCTTGAGAAAGTAACTTGACATTTCAAATAACGATTGTATCAGTGACATCGTTATACCAGTAGGTGGCGACAAGTGACTGTTAAATTTATTTCTTGAATCATTCAAGAGATTTGTTAAAAAATTCGAATTCATCCAGTAATGAAACAAGTGAAGTCTTTATGAGTGAGTCATTGAATCATTCATTCAAACCAAGTTTTTGAAAATAATTCAGATTAATTAAACATTTCATATAGACTGCAGCAAATAACATTTTGACAGAATGTCTATATAGTGCACTATACAGCATTCACTATAATAAACCATCAAATTAGTGAGTGATTTCAGATACAGCAAACAGATTTATTTAGCTCAGTTACTTATATTCATGGTTAGCATGGCGAAAAAATTACTTTTAATAAACTTTGCTGTTCATATCTGTAACGTAAATCATATCTGTAGTCAAAAATAGCTTAACAGAGCCAGTGGAAATAGACAAAAACACAAAGCACAGAAGAAAACTCAAAGCACAAGTCTTGAGAATATATTTAAACTTGACACTGCGTCTTAAAATACAACAGCAAAAAACTGCAAGACACACATTGACCAATGACATGCATCTCAAACTCATACATACAAAGACCATTAATCAGAAAATAGTGCAGATGAAACCATGCGTTTTGTACGAATGGCACTAAACTGGACTTTGGGCCAGTGATATTTTACATAGCCTATCTATTAAGTCTTCACTTATGATATTTTCTTAGCAAATATTGATATATGAGTTTATTTGTGATTAATTTGATTAATTAACCAGTATTTATGTAAATCAATATAATGTAATCGATTGACAACCTTATTATAAAGTCACATTTAAAAAAGATGAGAAACCTTGTGTTATTATCTGGAGATGGTGAACAACTAGAGAGTGACCCTTTAATTAAAATACTTTAATAACCAGCATAAAGGTCTAAATATTTTCCCGGAGTTTGTTTGCATTGATCTCAGATAATCACGCCTGCCAAAGCAACTCAGAATGCAGAATATGATTAAAACTAATCATTACGCAAACATGGGCACAGATGGCCATGGGCCGAGGAATGCAACACAATCCGCTGAAACCTTCACACTATAATCTACGCCCACATGTGTGTCTAGATGTGTATCTGAATGTGCTGAGATCCACGACTCACTATTTAACCACACAAGTCCATACCCGAACCTTTCAACGAATCCTCTACTCTCTGAAGCTTAGATCAGCGATAAGCACATGCTAACGGGATCTAATTCCTCAACTACACTTACACTCCTACTCCTTCTTTATCAACAACAAAGAAGCCCGGGCTCAGCAGTGCGTAGGTAGCATAGCGTACCACACATCCCAGCAGCGAGAACGCTTTTGGCCTCACTCCCACCTTAATGACCGCTCAATATTACTATTACCACCCCTCTGCAGTGAAACACACCGCAGCTAGAGACTCAAGTAGGCTAGCATGCACACACTACTGTTCAATGGTCATGAATGGCTTAAAAAATGATCAGGAGAAATCCAGGCTAGTACTTTTTCGTACCAGGTCTGCTAGACTTCCCTCCTCCGGGCACTTTTTTTACCTGACTACACAAATTGATTCGCAGCGAGGCTTTTCTTTGTTGGCCTAATGCACACTAAGGAAATTTACCCACTACTTAGGTTTCCTCATTTCCCCAAAGATAACTTTCCGGAGGCCAAGTGGTGAAGAGAGTCCAGGGCAGTTCAAATAGCCAGGACTCGCACCTTGCAGATGGGCAGGCTGTGATATTTCCAACACGACTAACCTGCGTAACCTTTAATTTTTTTTTTTGCAATCGCTCTTCAGTTGAAGAGGTTGGGGAAATGTGCTGGTGGTGTGCTGTCAGATGCAGTGCTGGTATACTGTTAACACCTGACACATGTGTATTTGTGTGCGCGGCTGTGAATAGCAGAGCTCAGGACAGGACAGTGGCCAGACTCCCAGGGCGAGGGAGCAGATGTCAAGGATATCGACTCTCTCTCTCTCTCTCTCTCATTCTCTCTCTCTCTCTCTCTCTCTCTCTCTCTCTCTCTCTCTCTCTCTCCTCTCTCTCTCTCTCTCTCTCTCTCTCTCTCTCTCTCTCTCTCTCTCTCTCTCTCTCTCTCTTTCTCGTGGAAAGATGGCCACCTGGGGCTCGGGAAGCCAAGACTCTCTGTGCACTTCTACTCGTCCCAAATGCGTGGCTTTTCTGAGCTCTCAACACACAGTACATTATTAGGCCAGCAACTTATAAATACTGTAAACATATGCTGATGTTAAGTATGCATCAGAAGAGATTTTTAAGAAGAATGCATTTGGTCAAACCACACTGGACCCCCAATGACTTTTTTCCCCCGATTTTTTTATATGAAAGAAAGTCATACACAGTCTGGAAAGGCATGAGGGTGAGCAAATGAGGACAGAATTTTCTCTTTTGAGTGAACTATCCTTTTAATGTGTGCTTGTGTTACTGCGGTGATGACAACCTTCAGCACACAAGGGGGCGATAGAGTTTCCTTCAAATGTCTGTGCCCAACCTGGGGACTACACCATGAAGCCGGAGTCGGGTATGTTTCAGTTGAATTCGTTCCTACCCTGAGGTTTAGATAGTGGTTTGGCTTTTAGCGGTGTTCAGTGCCATAGTAACTGTGAGCAAAGCCACACATCTCTGAATACAGTCACTCCCCCTGTTTCTCTGCCTCCAAACTAAAGGTCACACTACATATTAACAGATTTTTAGAGACAAAATCATCGGGCTTTTAGCGATGATTATTTATTATAATTATTTCATGTCATTTATATATTATTTATATAATTATTATGCTAACAAATAATATATTGGACATTACAACTGAGAGATTTTAGTTGGACAATTAAGTATTTAGTTTAAATGTATATAAATGCATTCAGATAACGTAATACAGATATGCTTTAGAATCAATAGAAAATGCTTTTAAAATGACTACATGTAAGTTCACATGTTCAAATCTCTGTATACATATATGTATGTATGTATGTATATATATATATATATATATATATATATATATATATATATATATATATATATATATATTATCAACCATATTAACTAACTTTCACTTGCACTGATATTGCAAGATATTTTCTTCTTGCTGCGTAAATACATTTATATATATTCTCCATAATCACCATGAAATCAAAATGGACAATTCTTGTCTTTTATGGAATATGGCTATTGCAGTGTTTATTATACATTATTTAAAAGTGCACATCATGATTTTTATTAGTCATCTGATCTTGAATCAGAATAACTTCCCCTTCCTCTTGCAGCATCTCTTCTCTTCTCTGATGATGAGGGCGGGCAATCACATCACATGACATGACATCCACCAATAGCAAACCACAAAATCAAGCTTCACTTGGGTAAACGACACGATAGCGAAGAAAAGCCTAGCGCATCTTTCCTTTCATTACGTTTCAGACCTTACCAGCCATCACAGCAACACCACAGCATCTCAACATGGAGGAAAGCTAGTTCGTCGGGTGATAGTGTTCACGCACAACACACAGATCTTGTTTTTTGTTGTTGTTGCACAAGCACTGAACTTTATATCACCCGATCCTTCAGCACATCCTCTGATCAGCCAGATGGTGGAAGGCTAAAAACAGCAAACAATATCCGACGTTTGATTGTACTGCTGACATGTTGCATTCGTTCCAGGGCGAGGAGAGAAACATGAGTAACACGAGCATGTATTACTATTGTTAGTGATGCAATCTGGGCCACAAATACTGTCAGAGTGCTAATAAGTATGCAGTACAAATCTGTCTCGTGGCTGATCCTAGATCAGCAGAAGGGTCAACACGGTAAATCATATGCTGGATTTCAGGTGAAGGTCACCATTCTGTGCGGACAAAAAGAAAGTTGGGTTCTTGCTTATACTGCCAAAAAAGCTAATTGTGCTAATCATTTTGTGCTTGCGTTTTATACTTGGACATCATTTTTTATTGTCACAGATGTTGAATTTATGTCCTATTCCAACAAGTACACAATTTGGTGCAGATCGGCAACTCGACACATCAGCAAACTGATTGCAGGCATAATTAGGTCTCCCCAGCGGCGACCTGAACCGTTAGCATTGCACATCATATTTGTGTTAGCCCTGTGCACTCGACGGATAAAGGCAATTCTGTCTAACTACACTTAACACCAGAGCAGAGCACCTGAACTGCGATCAGTCAGGGAGAGGCTCCGGTGGCAGATTGAGGTCATGGTGAATTATGACAGGAGTTGGAGGTAATCACTCATTTGGCCTCGCTAAAACACGCTGCTTTGCTGTGCTTTCGACCTCAGCTGCCACTGTTCTCAAGACAGCGGTGAAGCGGCAGCACAGAACATGCTTGGGCTGCTGGGGATTATTCACTTCAGGTACAAACCCGTGACCACTGACCTTGAGGAATGACGAGCGCCTGACTTTTCCGACGGTTTTTTAGCGTCAACGATAACAACCAGCCCTTAAATAATCATTACTGCACTTATGAGACCGGTCACTCCGAATTCAATACATTTCCAGCACGGACTACCAATTCATAAGCAAAGAAAGGTTGAGGGGACTCTTTATTTTACACAGTTCATTACGACGTGACCTAACCAGACGTTATGCAATAAAGGGTAATTCCTATTTCTGTGACGTTTTGTAGCGCCGCAGTGAAACCCCAGTCCAGTTGTAGCGGTGTATATAACATCACATCTGTTCTTCTGACTGGCTGTGATTGTACGGCATTTTTATTTTCCTTGTGGAAAATATCGCATTGCTTTTGTTTAGGCCATGGTGTAAAACTGTTGATCCTTTAGAGTAACAATGCGGATTTTAGATTTGCTCAATTCTACTAAATTTACATTTAAGTTATCATTACAGTGTACGGGTCAATGACAAAATAAGTGTCCACAATTAAGAAAAGGAAAAAAGAGTTTTATATACACAATAGCCAGGTGCTCTTTTGTGTTCACATTGGTCATTAATATATATTGAACAGATGTAGATCTATAAACACATATTAATCATTATTTTTGACAATGCTCAATGTAAAACATGAATTCATAAATTTAATTAAGTTTCATTAAAATTATATTTAACAACTTGAGCTAATCTTGCCTTACGAAACCCCTAAAGTTGGAAAAAAATATGAGATGGAAGGGAAAAAATGCTTTTGCGTTCTCTTATACAAGATTTGTGTTCTGTCCAGAAACTTCGCTGGCAAATAACTCAAAAGGTTCTCAGGGAAATGTAAAACTTTTGCGAGAGAATGCAAAAGTATTGACTTATTATTTTTCCTCCCATCTCTTATTGGCCAGACAAAGATGATTCAATTCAATCTGTCCATCCATCCATCCATCCATCCATCCATCCATCCATCCATCCATCCATCCATCCATCCATCCATCCATCCGTCTTTCCATCCATCCATCCATCCATCCATCCGTCTTTCCATCCGTCTTTCCATCCATCCATCCATCCATCCATCCATCCGTCTTTCCATCCATCCATCCATCCATCCATCCATCCATCCATCCATCCATCCGTCTTTCCATCCATCCATCCATCCATCCATCCATCCATCCGTCTTTCCATCCGTCTTTCCATCCATCCATCCATCCATCCGTCTTTCCATCCGTCTTTCCATCCATCCATCCATCCATCCATCCATCCATCCGTCTTTCCATCCATCCATCCATCCATCCATCCGTCTTTCCATCCGTCTTTCCATCCATCCATCCATCCATCCATCCATCCATCCATCCATCCGTCTTTCCATCCGTCTTTCCATCCATCCATCCATCCATCCATCCATCCATCCATCCATCCATCCATCCATCCATCCGTCTTTCTATCCATCCATCCATCCATCCATCCGTCTTTCTATCCATCCATCCATCCATCCATCCGTCTTTCTATCCATCCATCCATCCATCCATCCGTCTTTCCATCCATCCATCCATCCATCCATCCATCCATCCGTCCATCCATCCATCCATCCGTCCGTCCATCCATCCATCCATTCATTCATCCATCCATCCGTCTTTCTATCCATCCATCCGTCTTTCTATCCATCCATCCATCCATCCGTCTTTCCATCCATCCATCCATCCATCCATCCGTCCATCCATCCATCCATCCGTCCATCCATCCATCCATCCATCCATCCATCCATCCATATGTCTTTCCATCCATCCATCCGTCCATCCATTCATCCATCCATCCGTCTTTCAATCCATCCATCCATCCGTTCATCCATCCATCCGTCCATCCATCCGTCTTTCCATCCATCCATCCATCCATCCATCCATCCATCCATCCATATGTCTTTCCATCCATCCATTCATCCATCCATCCGTCTTTCAATCCATCCATCCATCCGTTCATCCATCCATCCGTCCATCCATCCGTCTTTCCATCCATCCATCCATCCATCCGTCCGTCCGTCCATCCATCCGTCTTTCCATCCATCCATCCATCCGGGCTGGACTATTGCTCTTTCTCAGAACTGCAAGGACTCTCATCATAAGCCCCACTTTCATATCCATTGGCTGTTACACACACACACACTGATTATGTGTTTTAGCCCGTCTGTGCTCTGGGCTCATTCTCCTGAGCCGTCTCTCCAGCACATCTAAAAATCCCTCCCAACCATCAAATCCCTCTCGTCTCTCTATAGCCTCTGTAAAGTGGGATCCCTCGGCGGGACAGCCTCTGGTTATGCCCAGCATGTCATTACCGCCTCCCTTCTCTTCTTTTCTTGCCGTGCCACTACAGCGCTCAGATGGATTTTACATAACAGACCGCAAGAGCCGAGTCGTACTCATCAACACAGTTTACTGTCACCACGCCACACGCGTGATGCGGCCAGTCCTACGAGTGACAATCCCTCTTTATTCCCGCTCATTTCTCGTAGCCATAGCTACACCACATGCGGCCGCGACGTGTGGAACGCAGCAGCTGAGGTTTTGTGGAGTTCATTTTCTGAGGCAGCCAAGTGATGCCTATAATGCAACAAATTGCCTCCAGGGTCAGGCCGATTTCTGAAATACCATAATGCCCTTGTTTTCCTCACGATAGCAAGACGTTGTATAGATTAGGAGAGCTGGCTGGCTGCAAATCAATTCCATTGCAATCACAAGGGCCAAATAGCATTTTACTGTTTTTCTTTTTTTCTTTACATTGGCAGTGCTATAGAATATTACAATCTCATCTGGGATCTGGGCTGCAGTGTGCGTGTGAAATGAGCTGGGGGATTATGTAGCGTCTGATGCCGCGTGCTATCAGCCGACTCTATCATAAACAATTGAACATGACATCAGATGCTTCAAACGGGTCGCTAAACACACGCTACTGCTGGATCAACACACACGTGCCAGAGACATTTGCTCATCGCATAGTACCTGTTACACATCAGCGAGACCAGAGAGTCAGAACAATACCAACGCTGACTGGCCAATGTGTCTTCCACCAAATTGAATTTGAGAAAACATCTGCAAACCCAGAGGAAAAATACCGCAGGCGAAATAGAAATAAACAGTGAAACACTTAAAGACATACAGTAAGATTTGTTTTACAAAACAGGCCTAAGTGAATCACATATTCACACTTTCACACAGAGAGTACATAACAAGCTTGATGATTTATGTTAATATATTTTTATTTTTTTTAAATAATTAATAACACTATGCACGTATTTTAAATAAGAGCCAATAATTATAACATGTTTAAATGATCAAGAGTTTTATTTATTTATATATAAATACAATCTTATAAAGAGGGGCATCACATTTACATCCACAAGTTAATTAAAGGATTAGTTCACTTTTAAAGAAACTTTTGCTGATAATTTACTCACCCCGATGTCATCCAAGATGTCCATGTCTTTCTTTCTTCAGTCGAAAAGATATTAAGGTTTTTGATGAAAACATTTCTCCATATAATGCACGTCAATGGGCCCCAAACGGGTCAAGGTCCAAATGACAGTGTCAGCGCCGCTTCAACGGGCTTTAAACGACACCAGACGATGAATACGGGTCTTATCTAGCGAAACGATCGCTCATTTCAAAAATAAAGTTTTATAAGCACAAACGCTCGCCTTGCTCTGTTCTGTGATGCGCGTTCGTGACGTCACGTAATACGCAATTACGTTGTAAAGGTCACGCTTCTATGAAAAGTAAAAAATTTATGTCCTGACGAAAATTTTCTTTTAGGCTTTTTAATATTCCAACACCAGGATACACACACGAGATGGGCATTTTAAACGATAAACTGACACAAAGACATTTGAATATGTGTGTATGGTCCTCCTTCCTTACATCTGTAAACACTGACTCGTCAAGCGTGACCTTTTCAACGTAACTGCGTATTACGTGACGTCACGAACGCGCATCACAGAACAGAGCAAGGCGAGCGCTTGTGCTTATAAAACTTAAACTTTTTTATTTATTTCTGAAATGATGATCTTTTCGCTAGATAAGACTCTTATTCATCGTCTGGTGTCGTTTAAAGCCCGTTGAAGCGGCGCTGACACTGTCATCTGGACCTTGAACCGTTTGGTCGCCAGTGAAGTCCATTATATGGAGAAATGTTTTCATCAAAAACCTTCATTTCTTTTCGACTGAAGAAAGAAAGACATGGACATCTTGGATGACATGGGGGTGAGTAAATTATCAGCAAAAGTTTTTTTAAAAGTGAACTAATCCTTTAATCTACATGGAATGAAACCCAAACCTCAAAGTCTAGCTCTGAACTGAACAGCTGTTAGACTCCTGGATTCAGTGCAACGCTTGGCAAAAGCTGACCGGCGTTATAATGCACCATGAATTCTGTAACCGGTTATATGCATACGGGTGCCTATAAACATGCACTTCTGTAAGATGAACTAATATTAATCTGCCATCAGGGAGACGGTATAGAGTCCCACTGTGTAAGAGTAACCGTTACAAAAAATCATTTATTCCTGTATCTATTAATATGTTAAATAGCAAGATGTAGTCATGTAGTCGTTTTTTTGTTCTTTTTTTTAACTCCTTTCTTTTTGTTTTGTGTGTATATGTGTATGTATATGTTGTGTACTATTGCAGCTTTGAGTCCAAGACACATTTCCTGAAAAAGGACAATAAAGTATACTAACTAACTAAATGAATGTAGCCGAGATCATTTTAATGAGAAATGTTTTGGCTCGTATTGATTCTCCGATATTGATTTTGTGCCTCAGTGTGATCCCTTTAAAAAAAGCACACCTTTAAAAAGAGGAACTATTATAGAAATAATATACTTTAAAATAATACACTTGAGTGCAAATGTTTTCAGACACTTTCTTTCTTGGTAATTGCAATTAAATAAAAGTGGATTACAGTTTAAACCCATATTAAATACTTTAGAGTGCTTAATTTGACCCAGTTAATTGATTTAACCCCAGTGCTGGTCCTAGACTTATGCGGGCCCTTTTAAAGGGCCCTCAGTCACTGCGTTCATGAAAACATCCAAATTACCCACAACCCCATAATCTGTTCTTGTTTCACTGTCAACACACAACAGTGAGTTGAAAATACAATGAAAAATAAGAAAATCACAAACAATAGGACAAATGCAATTGAAAAAATATACAAATTAAATAAACAATTTAGCCTACTAATAATGATAGCTTAATCAAATGTACAAATTAAACACTGCATGGTCTTTACAGTTCGAATTAAATGAACATTTATTCTTATTAAAGCTACTAAAGTTATTCAGTCAGGAGCAGCGAGTGATTTTCTCGTTGTCTTGTGTTGTGTGATTAACATTAATGACCGACGGCATCAGGTTTATGAGGCGTCTGTCACTTTAAGACATGAATCTTAAACATTGGCAAGCATTCGATTACTTTCCCAACTCAAAACATAACTGAATGCATTTAAGTGAAAACTCCCCGAGGAAGACATTCTGACATGTGTGGATTTGTGTGTTAGCCTACACTCGTCCGTGTTTCAGTCCGTCTCGGAGCGCTCACACAGAAAGCTCCGCAGCTCAATGCACTTTTAACGTATAAAAGTTTGAAACATTTGAAACTTATGTAGGAAAGGCAACAGCGTAGTGCTTTAAAGGAACAAATCATATTTTCATAATCATTGGAAGCCAAAATCAAAAAAATAAAGTAAAAGTCTATTAATCATCTTTGAAACTTGTATTTTGTATGTCATGTATTTCAATATATTTATAATTATATGAATTTGCAATTTAGAATATTTAAAGATCACACTTTATATTAGGTGTCTTTAAAGGAGCCGTATGTAAGATTGTGGGCAAAACTGGTACTGCAATCACTTTCAAATGACTGTAGAGCGGTGTATCCCCTCCCCCTCCCCCTGACTCGAGGTTGCCAGATAGGCTGCAGGATCCAGCAGGAACGTCGGGTGATACAAGGAGCTTCCAATGGCAAGACTAGAGCAGATCTGGCAACCCGGAGGCCGAAACACTACTGACTTCGTGATTGGTAGATAGGTGGAGGGTGGCGCATCAGGCCAAAACACAACATGACAACATCAACATCAGTTGAGCGCTGCAACTTCACTATGACAATATCCTGGCCGGACTGCTGTTGGCAGTGATATAAGTATTTGAAATGAACATGATTTCTTAACGTCTACTGACATATCAGGGTCATTTTATGATGAATTGAAATACATATCTTACATACAGTTCCTTTAACAGTGGTGTAACGTAGGCCTATTTGAGTAAATGTAATTAGTTACTTAAATACTTAAGTACATCTTTTTAGCTGCTTTATAGTTTTAGTGTCAACGATATTAAAAACTTTTACTCCAACACATCTCTGATGAGTGATGCTATTACTCGTTACATTTAGCATAGCACCTAACTTTAGTCTGCAGCAGTTTATTTCTGCTACAAATAAAGCAATATCGTTTAAAGTGACTTAGATATGATATAAAGCCATTATTAAAAGAGGCTAGGACACAAATTGGTACTTGCAAATGCATCGCAAGAGCGAGCTTCACACCAAAAGCACTATCAGCATGGACAAGCTTTGAGAAATGCATTACACTACACACCAGACCGACCTTCCTAAGTTATTTAGACCGCGTTCACATTATTTGCGAATCATGTCCACATGACCTGTACCCCAGAACACAGCTCCAAGTTGGGGTGGTTTGCTAAGGCACGCTTGAGTTTTGGAAAACAGCTTTCACAGCAAACAAACCAAGCGAACTCTGACGCCAAGAGGACTCAGCTCCTCACTGTGATAGAAATATTTTATATAATGGGTATTTTCAACATTACGTGTACAGAGAAATGCAGACTAAGGATGCTCAGGTCAAAGGCCAAAAAGTGCTTAACACAGTACAACTAACAATCATATGAGTATGGAGCTAATATTATGACAAAATGATTTGAATTTGAATTGTGTAAATCTGAATTATTTGCAAGTGTAATCTAACAAAATTGAATTTTAGGTGGTAGTTTAAATAGTTCTGAATTTGAATTTTTTTAAACGAATATTGAACATTTGAAATTTAACAAATTGAAATGTTTTTATGGCTGAATTTTATAGACATGTATTTTCAAACAGTAATATTCAGTTTAAAAAAATTCAGATTCAAGTTTTCAAGATGAAGAAATTCAGAACTTCAAATTCAGTTTTCTAAAATTCAATGTCAAAAATTCAAGTTCCAAAATTCAGATCTGACAGAAAGTAGGTCACAGGTCATCCACAGGGAAGAGTAGATGATCTCAGAAAAGTCGAACAGAGCATTTTGGCCATTTGGGGACTGCGGAAGTTTTCCAGCGTGGTGGTGGTTCAAGAGGTTGCCACTCTCTGACTCTTGTCATGAATCGCCCGGAGGTCTATTACATGTACGACGCAGTCTAGACCGGACGCGAACGGTGCGACGCGACCCGTGAAATCCCCAACAGCACACGGATTCCCCATCCTATTTCTGACCTAGTCCCAGCTCTTTGCAACAGTCGCTTCAAGCACTGTGTTGCGTCGCGCCGCTCGCGTCCTGTCTGTGTAACTGAGGTCTAGTAGACAAGGTGGCGTTCTAATCAATTTTACACAAAATGTAGGCTACTTTAAAACAAACACCAGAGACCGCTTAGACAAATGTCCCACGTGCTGAGAACGCTAACCTAACATATAAACACAAAATCATTCATGTTTAAGAATCACTTATTACCTCCGGGCGATTCATGACAAGAGTGGACATTCTAAAACGCTTACGTGAAACCCGCTTAACGTGGCTCACTGTACGAAGACAGTGCTATTAAAGGACCAAACTCAGTACAAATCATATTAATAAACCATACTTTGTATAAAAAATCAGATGAGCCCAGAATACCTACGCAACGCGTTTAATTGTGCGTTAAGCATTTCCTTACCATAGAAAACCGTTATAAGAAAATGCTTAACGTGGCTCACTGTACAAAGACAAGGACCAAACTCAGTAGCCTACGCATCATAATAATAAACCATGTATAAAAAATCAGATGAGCCCAGAATATGAACGCAACGCGTTAAGCAAATTCCTTAATAGAAAACCGATATGAAAACGCTTAACGTGGCTTACTGTACGAAGACAGTGATATTAAAGGACCAAACTCAGTACAAATCATATTAATAAACCATACTTTGTATAAAAAATCAGATGAGCCCAGAATATGAACGCAACGCGTTTAATTAAGCATGTTCTAGAAAACCGTTATAAGAAAACGCTTAACGTGGCTTAATAAACCTTAAATGGTCCTTAATAAACCATAGGCCTATATGTATAAAAAATCAGGTTTAAGGTTTATTAAGCCACGTTAAGCGTTTTCTTATAACGGTTTTCTATGGTAAGAACATGCTTAATGCGTTCATATTCTGGGCTCATCTGATTTTTTATACATAGTATGGTTTATTAATATGATGTGTACGGTCCTTATATCACTGTCTTTGTACAGTGAGCCACGTTAAGCGTTTTCTTATAACGGTTTTCTATGGTAAGGAAATGCTTAACGCACAATTAAACGCGTTGCGTAGGTATTCTGGGCTCATCTGATTTTTTATACAAAGTGGTTTATTAATATGATTTGTACTGAGTTTGGTCCTTTAATATCACTGTCTTCGTACAGTGAGCCACGTTAAGCGTTTTTCACGTAAGCGTTTTAGAATGTCCCTCAGAGAGTGGCAACTGGCCAAAATGCTCTGTTCGACTTTTCTGAGATCATCTACTCTTCCCTGTGGATGACCTGTGACCTACTTTCTGTCAGATCTGAATTTTTGAACTTGAATTTTTGACATTGAATTTTAGAAAACTGAATTTGAAGTTCTGAATCTTGAAAACTTGAATCTAAATTTTTTTAAACTGAATATTACTGTTTGAAAATACATGTCTATAAAATTCAGCCATAAAAACATTTCAATTTGTTAAATTTCAAATGTTCAATATTCGTTTAAAAAAATTCAAATTCAGAACTATTTAAACTACCACCTAAAATTCAATTTTGTTAGATTACACTTGCAAATAATTCAGATTTACACAATTCAAATTCAAATCATTTTGTCATAATATTAGCTCCATATATGAGTAGCTTAGATCACCAGAACAAATCACAGTGAAGAAGACCCGAGTGACATTGATTTTTACTCAACTGTATGATTTAAATGTACATGTATCTTGCTATTCTGGAGACTCACTTGGTTGTTTTGGCCAGTGATCTCCCGGCCGTGAATAAAACTTGAAAAAACAAAGAGCAACTTGGCAGTCGTGTCAGGTATATATAAATGCTGCAACAGAACATCTATGTGTGATTGAGGTAGTGATAGAAGTATTAAAGATGCTACGCTCAAAAGACAACAACAGAAACAGCTCAAGTGTGATTGAGGTAGTGATAGTAGCCCTAAAAGAATAAAAAATAAAAAGTATTCACAAAATAAATTGTATTCTAGTGTTATTACTTTTAGTGTAATTATCTTTTAGTGTATTATAGTGTTATTACTTATAGAATAGAATAATGTCTGTTGGGGAGCATCACAATAAAGTGTTAGCAGATATTAGTCTACTAATACTCTAATGACTGCTAGTTGACAAGTTACTTGAATGTCTAAAGGAGACATTATAAATAATAAAGTGATACTGAATCTTTATTTATTTATTTATTTATTTATTTATAGAAATTGCTCATTGCTGCTGCTGAGACATGCAGACAAAAAGAACAAAGACTCTTCTGCTAATGGGAATAGTTACTGTACATTTAAGGGTGTTCACACTTGAGTTCACTAACTCTACAACCCGGCAAGCAATTTTAGCCGTCTAAACACAGCCCTGACGTCTAGGCTAATACAAGAAGAAATCTGGGCCGTCAGTGTAAATGTAATATACATCTAACCATACCTCAAGAGGCAACACACAGAACATGTCAAAGAAATGAAACCAAACACCTTGTAATCACTGTTTATCACTGTTTATTACCTTGTAATCACATCATTTGCTTAAAAAAAAAAAAATCTGTATAAAAATGTATAGGCAAGACAAGTAGTTTGTTTAGGCTTGGTTTGTAGGGAATTACAAACATGCGCACATATATTCAAACGCACATAACTATAGAATTAATTCTTGATGCGCACGTGAGCGCCATCAGTGTTTCTCACAGGTTCGTGTTTAAAGTCTGTGTAGAGAGAACAGTGTTGTCTTAGCGGCCCCTAATTTAATAATTAATGATCGTTGCGACGGAAGTGAATCAATCAAAACTAACTTTAGCTGGAAAATAACATTATTCAAGAACCGCTATAAAGCCAAAACAATCTGTTACCTTAAATTATACGATTATCTCTGTAAAGCAGCTTTGAAACAATCTACATTGTTAAAAGCGCTATATAAATGAAGATGACTTGACTTGCTTACATATCATACATATCGCAAGCTATTTTGGCAAAAACGACATGTAACCAAATTCAAGGTTATTTTAGCTAGAAGTGTGTTACTAGTCGGTCTATACCGGGTTAATCTAGACTGTGACATGACGGCTGTTGTTTGCTGGGAAGGTACAGTACAAATATTTAAATCTTACAACATTTTCAAATGCTTTTATTTTAGTTGAAATGCTGTCAACTTCAGTCCAGAAGAATGGGTGGAAACTATGTGAATGTGAATATAAATGAAGTGAACCTAGTACCCGATGCGTTCCCAAAGGCTCACAGCGCCTGCAGAGATGAGGTTCGTGAGAAGCAGCATTTACTGCTCTGAACACATGCATCACAAGCTGCACGCGTGTACATTAACACAGTGGAGTCCGCAAGCTGGAAAACACTGCCTTCATAGATGCATTACAAGGCATCAATGCACGTCCCGATCCAGTGTTAACTCCACCTCCTTCTTCCTGAGATACCTTCATCTGGTCCATTTCTGAAGTATGCATCGCTGCGTTTGAGATTATAAAAGAAAGATGGCGTCTGAAAAGTTGTGGTTGGTGGTCAGTTTGCGTATAAATGTACATCTTTCTTTTTTCATGGCATTTCTAGAGAGAAATTACTATTGTAGTAATTCAATATTTGCTAGTTATCTCCAAAGCTAGCTCTATATTGTTGTAGATCATAACCATTTTTGCCGTGTCAGAAGTCGGTCTGAAATCAGTTTCGTCTGCTTTTGCCTTAAAGGATTAGTTCACTTGTAAAAAAAAACTTTTTGTGATAATTTACTCACCCCGATGTCATCCAAGATGTCCATGTCTTTCTTTCTTCAGTCGAAAATAAATTAAGGTTTTTGATAACGTGACCTTTTCAACGTAATTGCGTATTACGTGACGTCACGAACGCGCATCACAGAACAGAGCAAGGCGAGCGTTTGTGCTTATAAAACTTAAACTTTTTTATTTATTTTTTAAATGAGCGATCGTTTTGCTAGATAAGACCCGTATTCATTGTCTGGTGTCGTTTAAAGCCCGTTGAAGCGGCACTGACACTGTCATCTGGACCTTGAACCGTTTGGGGCCCATTGACGTCCATTATATGGAGAAATGTGTTCATCAAAAACCTTCATATCTTTTCGACCGAAGAAAGAAAGACATGGACATCTTGGATGACATCGGGGTGAGTAAATTATCAGCAAAAGTTTTCTTTTAAAGTGAACTAATCCTTTAAGCTTTCACTCTGAAACAAGCAGCACAACAGACTATATGCTTCTTTAATTTATTCACTATTTGATATCGCTATTCCAGTGTTAATTGTATTAATTATGCAGCCCCATTTGTTTATTTTAATGCTACATTCAATTTAATTATCAGCTTTTCATCAACTCTCGAACCCCCTGCGGTTTGGCAAACCTTGTGTTAGGGGCTCTGCTTTTGCCATCGATTTCGGCCTTAGGCTTTTTGTGCTATAATTACAAAACATGCAAACAGAATATATGATCACAACCAGAAAGCAGAGCTAAAGCTTCACAAAAAATTGGAAATTACACAAATGTATACACTACTTTGTTAACGCAGGCATAAACAACAGTCAAAGCACATATACACATACAGAGTGTTTTCTTTTATAATTCAAATACGCTTTGGAGATTATGAGTGCAGTGCACTCCCCACGATTCCTCTGCGCTTCATCTTAAAATAGACCTGGGTTTTAATTGCTTTCAGGGTAGTGCACGCAGGGGCCATTTGAAGTTACTGCACGTTTGCTTGTGCTTTCCAGCCACAGCTGTGCGAGTCGGTGAGAGAGGTTCTGTGTGTGTGTGTGTGTGAGAGAGAGAGAGAGAGAGAGAGAGAGAGAGAGAGAGGGGGGGGGGGGGAAAGTGGAGCAACAGTCCTGGGGCCGAGGGAAGAGCGCGAGCTGTGTCCAGATAAGGAGTAATTCATGAAAGTGAGAGAGGTCTGTCTGAGAATGACCCGATCGACGGGTCCGGCTCATGGGATCGATGTGTATTGCCTGTTGCAGCTGATACCTCCCACTAATCATGGTGTGACACCGGCGGTCAATAGCGTGGCCTCCTCTGCCGCCCACCGAGACCTCTCCTCATTCACACGCAGCATTGTTTTAATCACCAGTCCTGTTAATCTCATTTCTTCCCCCTCACTCATTCTCCATCTGTCCTCCATCAAAAGCTCTCTTTCTCTCACCCCGTTTCTGAGGCATTTCTCTTTCGCTCGCTCGCTCTCTCTCTCTCTGCTTTTGTACTGGCTTTCATAAGGTGCTAATAGACTCCAGTGTGTCTGTGTTTGAGTCCAGCGCTGCTGTAATGACAGAACAACCCCGCACAGCCTCAGTTACACTTCTGCTAATGATCGGCTCATTCGGTGTTTTTGGGTTATGACTGTTTATCTCAGTGACTTATCTATGCACGTTTCTTCTTCTAATCTCATTATAACACGTGTTAGTGCTGTGCATGTTTAATTTAATGAATACTTACTAATTCAATAAATTCACTCCAGTATTAGTGAGAACAAATTACATGGAAAATTTGGTAACACTTTATGTCGATAGTCTACTTTAGACATTCTACTAAATATAAGTAACTTTGCAACTACATGTCAACTAACTGTCATTAGAGTATTACTAGACTGTCTGCTTAATATCTGCTAACACTTTATAGTCCCCCAACATACATTCTACTGACTATAAGTAACTTGGCAACTTATAAAGATCTCTTTCAATGGAAGTCTATGGAACTTGTTGCTAAGGTGCTCTAAATGGTTGCTAGGGCGTGGCTTGATAGCTTCACAATGATCCTGAGAGACTGATTGGTCAGTATGAATGATATAAACTTATAAGTCAACTTATTATCCTAACCCGAACCCTAACCTAACAGAATACTCTAATGAGAGTTAGTTGACATGAAGTTGAAAAGTTACTTATAGTCAGTAGAATGTCTAAAGTGGACTATCGAAATAAAGTGTAACCGAAAATTTAATTTTTATTCAATTACATTTGTTCCCCAAAAACTTAAAATGAATTATGTTATTTCCTTATTTTCTCAAGGAAAATTTTCAGTGAAAAACGTGGTAACAGTTTACAATAAGGTTCCATAGTTAACATTATTAATTACATTAGTTAACATGAACTAATATTGAACTGCACGTATACAGCATTTATTAATATTTGTTCATGTTAATTTCAACATTTACTAATACTTTATTAAAATCTTGTTAACATTAGTTAATGCGGTAACACTTTAGAATAATGGTCCGTCATTAATGAGTAACTATGCAGGAAGTAATGCAGGACAAATGAGTAATTCTACATTAACACTTCAGCTACTACTAACTAATATAGAAACAAGCTTAACTAATCAGTATGTAATATCAAATTTAGGACTAAGATAGTTCCTTATTAGGTAATCAATAATTACTTGATGAGATTGGCATCATTAAGAACTAATAGGTAATTACGACAAATTATAAAGAATTACTAATTAATTACTAATCACAACATTAAAGCTGCAGTCCGTCGTTTTTCCTCTTTGTCGCCATCTCTGTTAGAAATCTGCAATTGCAGTTATTCGCGGAATTATTAACTGTGCGTGGGTAGTAAATCGGCATGAAACAGCGCGGATGAACACAATGTATTGAGGCTGTCGCGTCGCTGTGGATACTGTAACGTTACTGTCATCATCAGCAATCTCAGAGTATACTTTTTGAAAGTGTCAACATTAGAATTTTCATCGGAAAATGTCATCTGAACAAGTAAGTAACATTCACTTTTGTTCTGACCAAATTCGGGGGGTGGGGGGGAAGCATTGCAGTAGGCTATATCATGCTGATTAAATCTAACGATTGCTTATATCACGTCAAAACGTGAAAAATATATTTTTTCTGTAGCCACTCTGAAGTCTGAAGTCTTTGTTTTACAACTGGTGAATCTCCAGTTGTCACTGGTGATTGTCGCTTTAAATCTCCACCATCATCCACACACGCTAGCCGGGGACTCCTTCTCTCTGTGTACAGAAGTGGCGTAATGACGCAAAGACATGCTCGAAATTCCCGCGGAAATCCACCAGTACCACTGGAATTAAAATCATTATTACAAGCTTACCGTTTTGAATCGAGGTAAGGCAAGCAGATCGTTTTGAACACTGGCTGGTTACGTTTTTTTTTTTTTAAATGTATTTTTTGATATTTTTAAACCCAAAAAAGTGCCGGACTGCAGCTTTAACTTGTCTGACACTTTAGCAATTGTCTTTAAAAAAAAATTAAAGGTCATAAAATGCATCACTAATTACTCAAGTGTTACCTAGTCATTATGCAGGAACTACTAGTGATCTGGACCATTATTTTAAAGTGAAAAAATATGTTTTTCACTTTAAAACTAGTAGATCACTAGTAGTTCCTGCATAATGACTAGGTAACACTTGAGTAATTAGTGATGCATTTTATGACTACATTCAGAGTAAAAATGATGACTGATTACGTCTCAGAGACACGATAATGTTCTTTATAATTTGTCAGTTAGTTAATAGTTATTAATGAGGCTTATCTCATTTAGCAATTATTGATTACCTAACAAGGAACTATCTCTTAAATTTGATATTACTTACTGATTAGTTAAGCTTGTTTCAATATTAGTTAATAGTAGTAGCTGAAGTGTTAATGTAGAACTACTCATTAGTCCTGCATTACTTTCTGCATATTTACTCATTAATGACGGACCATTATTCTAAAGTGTTACCGTTAATGCACTGCGAACTAACATGAACAAACAATGAACAGCTGTATTTCTATTAACTAATATTAACAAAGATTAACAAATACAGTAACAAATGTATTGTTCATGGTTAGTTAATACATTAACTAATTAACCTTATTGTAAAGTGTTACCAAAAACATTTTAGAAATTTGTTGTATGCTTAAATCTGTATAAATTAGTATAAACAAATATTTGGAATAATTTCATCACTTGATATTTTAATAGAAAAACTAGTCTTAGTCGAGGACAACATAAATGCATTTGCATCTCCGGAAAGAAATATCAGTGTGTAACGCGAAGTTGAGATGTTGTTGCCCAGAGAGAGAAAAACAATATGTGGTGTCGGAGGAAAACACTCGTCCGCATACTGGGGATTGAGTGAGAAAGTATACAAATAAACATTCAACTCTGGTCACGAATATAAAAGGAAATAAAAGAAAGAGTCGGTGGAGCGGTTATCTCTTCTCCTCACCTGTCAAATCTATTACTGACACTCTCTTCTCATTTTACCTCAAATTACCATAAATGCACAACGTGTCGTTACAAGTGCATATGGGCAGCAGTAAAATACTGTTAAAGGTTTATGTAAGTTAAGGTTTTATCGGTTCTGTGTGAATGAAATACTGCATCAGAGTATCGTCTTGTTGTCTGTCAACTGTGTATGAGAATCAACACAACATCATTGAGGTGTGAATGTGGTTATAGATTAAAGCGGCTCGATTAATCGCTAAAAGATCGCGATCTCGATTCAAACACCATGTGATCTCATTCCTAAATGACACGATTCACCTGTGAATATTAAACCTTGGATCACAGCGAACAATCGACACTGAGAGCAGTCGTCATGTAAAGGTATGAAATCGCTTCAAACAGTTTTGTTATTTCTGTCTTACAATCATTCAGATTATCACAGAAGTACTGGGATACAAGTTTATAGTTCGGATGTAAACAGTGATGTCCACTGTAGCAATCAAAATACAGCAAATCACCTTATGAAAGTAACTTGGCGCTTCAAATACGGATTATATCGATTGCATTGTTACACCAGTAGGTGGCGACGGTGACTGTTAAATAATGTATATGTTACTGAATCATTCATTCAAGAGATTTGTTCAAAAAGGATGATTCCTCCAGTAATGAAACAAGTCTTTATGAGTGAGTCATTAAATAATTTATTCAAATATTTTTAGTTGTTAACCCCTTAAGCCGCACCCCCTTTTTTAAAATAGACATGAAAATGCACATTCCAAACCTAAATGGTTGTAATTTAAGAATGCTTTGGAATATAGATGTAAGATCTTGTTTTAAAGACATTTGGCATATTTTTGTAATAAATTAATAAATAAAAGTGAAATAAATTAAGAAAGTTAAACAGAAAAAAGTTTGAGTTTATGAAAATGTACAATGTTAAAAATGTAATTATTCATATTTTATATAACATATATATTTTTTCAAAACCTGGTGGACTCTAAAAATGCAAAAAAATCAAAGCCAAAAATCTGACCAAGTTGTGTTTCAAATTGTAGGTTGATATCTCAAAAAAATAAGCGTTCAGTGAGATTTAGTTTGTGCGCAGTACCACACTTCTCCACTAGTTGACATTAGTGGCCATATAAGGGCGCCGCCATTTCCATATGTTGTTTGAGTGATCTGAACCATTATTTTTACAATTTTCATACAATTTATGAAGTAGACATCCTATTCAGAAGTATAGGATGGTTTGGCAAAAGTTTGGCAGACTTTAAAATGAATTCAACTTCTAAGAAACACAAAAGATCACGTATGTGCATTATAGCTCGCTGCTACATCACTAATGGTGCATCTATTATTTTTTTCTTAATATTTAAAACATTTTCAGACCTTTTTTTCTAAAATAATTGAATGGATGCTATCTTTTGAACTCTTGGCATGAAAACAAACGGAGGTTTCTACCATTCTTTCATGATTTTTCATGTTCATCACTATTTCAAAATAAAGGTCTGAACACGCCTTAGGAGTATGAACATATGATTGTTGTAAATTGATAAATTACGGCTCCTCTGTAATTTATTTTGAAAATCAGCCACCAAATATGTAAACTAGAGATTGTAAGCTTTCAAATGATATATAGTTTGTCAAGATTAGTTTAGGTTTAGTATAGGATATTACTGTTTTAAATATGTAATGGCTGTGTATGCCAATATAAGGGGTTAAATAATTCATTCAGATTAGTTTAACATTTTAAATAGACAGCAGCAATGAACATTTTGTCAGAACCTCTAGTAAATGACATGTTATTCTGTATAGCTGTCTGATCAGAATCATGGGATAATCTGTTTGAAACAAACCAATCGTGTTTCTATAGATGGTTAATTAGATGCGAGAATCACAACCCCCTTCAGAAAGAAGACCAATTGAAATGTAGCATACAGACATTATAATGGAAGCATCGCTGTTGGGAAGTAGTAGACATGTAGAGACATTTGTTTAAAAAAAATATGTAAATTATGAAAATATCCATACATTATGTGTATAAAAAACAGAATCTTATGCGGTTCGGCCGAATGAATCACAGAAGGGTCAGGGGTTTAGAACAAAGCCTCACCAGAATATGTGAGGAATATGAATGCATTGCATAATGTACATCTCCACCAGACAACCAACGAGGACTCCTGTGTATTTTGGGAGAATTGTACGAAGCCTCAAAATAGATGTGCAATTCTTGCAGATCAGACTCAAGGAGGAGGAGACGTCCGTGGGACTGTGGTGTAGTACGCAAAAGCATGAATCATATTTTTAATGTAACTAGCGCAAGAGGGAATTGCAAGTTGCAAACAAATAAGGGCATTCAGCTGTGAAGCAGGGAAGGATTGAAAAGCTCAAGCCTGTGCTGAAGCGTGACTCTCAGACAGATGGGGCGACAGACTCTCAGTTTAAACTATGGAGAGCTCAGGCGTATGGAGCAGTTAAAGCTGTGACAGACAAACCAATGGAGGTACACAGACACAATCCACCCCAACATGAACACAGCACACACACACCTGACATCAAACATATCTGGATCGGATCTGGGTTCTCTTTAGTTTGCAGTGTGTTCACCTAACATGGAAAATGAAGTATATTACATCAGAAGGAATGCATTAAGCACAAACGTATTGTCATTTCACAAATTATAAAAGCACTGCGATATGATTTCCATTATTTTGCAAGATAAAAACAAGGTAGTCTATTGTGTTTCTCTGGAAACATTCCAGGAGAGATGTGAGGACGGGTTTAGGGAGAGAAAAAAGAGAAGTGGTGGAATAATTAAAGTGATATTGTTCATTAAATCATGTGACCAGATCTCTAATTACAACGTTAGAAAATTTGTCAAAGTTATAATGGTTATTTGTTGCACAACGCCTGTATTGCACATTACTTATACAGTTATGTTGCAAGCGGATAACTCGTGCCGAACACATTGGCATTTACGCCAGCACAAGTGATATGATGTGTGTGTGTGTGTGTGAACTTCAGTGACATTAAAATGACAATTAAAATCCACAAAAACCTCGAGCCCTTGGTTGAAAAATTATCATAATAAAATATGGCAATTGTTGGTGCAAGAAACCTTGAACAACATTGTAAATGGACTTTAAAAAAATTTGAATCATACGGTCCATAATTAGGCCCCTGATGGATAAATTATTCCAAAAGAGCTCTTTAGTTTCCGCCCACTACCATGAAGCGCCGGCAAGGACTCCCTATGGTCTCAAACTACTAAAATATTTGTAAACAGGGTTTGAAATTAACACCCGCCATCCCGCCAAATGCGGGTAAAAATAAACTGTGGCGGGTAACACTGTCAAATCTCCAGCCGATTTGGCGTGTTACTTCGTGTAAGCCCTTCGAAGTTCGTGTAAGCCAAATCTGCGCAATGGGAAATTAGCGCAAATACTCAACTCGTGAGTCATCGTGATATTAAATACACGTGAAACTTGAGAAATTTGAATATTGTGCAAAAGTATTGTGCACTTTTCTTATATATATATATTTATATTATTGTTTCCATATATATTTATTTATAATATATACGGAAACAATAATATAAATATATATGAGAAAAGTGTAAAAGTGAATTTCAAACCCTGTTTGTAAATATATGCTATTGTGACAGAGTTAAGAGAGCAAGAGCTGCGGTCTAGGTTAGCACGACTGCCACCCACACCGGAGAACCGGTTCGAATCCCGCTCGGAGCGGGATTATATATATATATATAAGTATATATGAAGAGTTCAGATGCAAAAGACGCTAAACGTCACCTCCGTCAATAATGAGTGAATGCTCTTCGCATTTGATACGTTACACTTCAAATCCGCTAAATCCCAGCGTCAGCCCATTCAGAAATACAGATTCGTTGGCAAAGACGCCACTTCCCATTATTAGCAAAAGCCTCTAAGTCCACAGAAGAACCAGTCTGAACATGAATGATGACGTGCGTATATATTTCAATTGCCGAGCTGCAAGTTTCTATCAGGTTTTGTCTACCGTTAGTGGCAATGACAGGATTTTGCGAGAAGCAAGTAAACACAACAGTTCCTTGTGCTGCTGTAAAACTGACAGAAATGCATGTGGAAGTCACTTGCACCGAAGCTCCCTCTACTGTGTGGATCCATTTCTTCAGTGTGGCACGTTGAATTCTGCTTTCATCATTTGCAATGTTTCCAGTTGCATCTTTAGTGATGTTGCAACTGTTTATTATGTCTTGTTGTCCAAAGAGGTGGACTTAGAGGTTTTTGCAAAAAAAAAAAAAAAAAGCACACATGGAGTTAGCCGGTTTTGCCGCAAAAGACAGTCAAATTTGTTAAATGCCATGTCGATACGATGGGAAATATCTGCCATATAGATATTTTTAATATTATCTCATAATTTGGCAGCAGGAATATTAGCTTGCTGTAACTTTATGACCTGAAGCATGGATATATTACACTGTTACACATGCGGTTTCTTTCTCAAATGTTTACGTTCACTCCTCGCCAAGACATTGTTGACATTTTGACATTATTTTGTGTGTATTTGACTATTTAAGCGCAATAAGCAGCAAAAAATAACTAAATTTAGTACTGAGAGGCGGCTTTATGTGCATGAATGAGTAAAATTATGCTCAACATGCACAATCCCACTGCGAGTCAATCCCTGTAACAGCAACAATATTACTCTGGAGCAAATGAATGGAGTGAGTGAGGAGAGGCGGGTTTGTGTGTCACTCGCTGTCAGAGAGAGAGAGAGAGAGAGAGAGAGAGAGAGAGATAGAGCGAGAGAGAGAGAGAGAGAAAGAGAGAGAGAAAGAGAGAGAGAGAGAGAGAGTGAGCGAGAGAGAGAGAGAGAGAAAGAGAGAGAGCGCGAGAGAGAGAGAGAGAGAGAGAGAGAGAGAGAGAGAGAGAGAGAGAGAGAGAGAGAGAGAGACGCTGGTCTATATATTCTGCAGAAATGGTTATTGGAAGTGTTTCTGATCAATATGTATCGAAAAATAGATTGTTTTACAACACTACATTGCACTTAGCTTATTGTAATTGACTTAGTTTATAATATTTATATACATATTAATATTTACTTATTTTCTGTATATTTATAAAGACTGTAGAGTATGAAGGTCTATCCCACACAATGCGGATATTTGAAAAATAGCTCAGATTCACACTTACACACAAACACTCACATCACATGTCAAACACTTCTTCAGGCGGATCTGCGCCCACTTACGCTCTGTGCAAATGCAATGAAATACCTTTGGGCAATTACTGTGATATGTGCCCTCTCTCGCTGCTCTCTCACTCTCTCTCGCCCTCCATCTTCCTCCTCAGCAATCCTCCTCTTCTCTGACTGTTCTTCCTCATTAGGCGCCACATGCAGAGCATGCAGCATGCGTAACATTCCCTCCGTCGCTACTGAGAAAAGCAACATGTTTCTGTGTTTCTAGGAAATAACAGACGCTCAAACATCCCCTGAACGTCATGCAAAACAGCTGTCAAGCTCCCCCTCGAAGCACAGGCTAAAAATAGAAAAAGCATCACTTCACTTTACTTTACAGTGATGTCTGGAAAGGCAGTGCCAGGTAAATGTTTGACTTGAGGGCGCAAACATCCCCCACCCCCCCTCGCTGTTACCATGGCGTCCATCTGGGGCACAAACGGATCCATCCCAGCCCACTTACCGGACCCCAGCTCCTGCGATAACAAGCCCTGCAGGAGGACCGTGCACATGCTCTGGCTAATGCGAGCAGACACTCTCGGTAAACACGCAACTGGAAATAGCCCCTCTGTTTTCACTCATTCACACACATTAAAGATTGAAAGTGAACCGCAAAGATGGGATTGGTACCTCCATCTCTGCTCCTCTCAGGGAGATTACCTGCTGTAAGAAGAGATGTGTGTGTGTGTGTGTGTGTGTCTGTCAGATAGCCACTGAAATCTCCTCGCCACCCTCTCGTGATGCGGTCGCTCTCGGTTCACACTGATTTTGCACTTTAGATCATTATGAAGCAATATTCACCCATATGTTTAAGAGTGCAATGCTTTATAGTGATAGATAATTTCAAGCAATTGAAAAATGAATCATCGGTGTTGGAGGACCACAGTTATTGACCGTAACGGCGAAGGTTCATTAGCGCTTCTCTGATGCCGTGTTTTGACTGTCGGTGTGTGTGAACAGGTCAGTGTGTGGACGCTAGCTGCTCTTTTGATGAACCAAAATCATTCTGTCTATTGTATTTTCAATTGATGCGTGGACAAAACTTCACTAAACATTATTTGTAGCGCTCCTTCCATCCAATAATCACAATATGCTTTGTGCTTTGTTCCTAATAATATGAAACAAAGCCTCAGCTTTTAAATTCTGTCAATTTTAAATCAAAATGTTGGTGCTATTTAAGGTGGCGCGGCAGATAGCTCATTTCTTCCGCTTTACTACGATATACAGCACCAAATAAACATGAATGAAATATATATTTTTAGAAAAGAGATCCACTTCTTCCAGTCCAAAAAAAGTACAAAAGCACTAGAATACTAATACACTACAAACATTAAAAATGACACTAACTTTAGAGAGGAGCATTTTGATAAATATATGCACTATATTACATATTCATTATATTTTTACTTAACCTGTAGTCCTCATTATTTAATCTATTTTTTGAATACATCTGTAATACATAATATGTTACAGGCAGTGTTTAAATGTTAATATTTCAACAACGAATTGGAGTAAAAACATCATTCAACATATCATATAAAAACTGCCTAATGTCAGGCTACAGTTTAAATGAAAGTCATAAGCCATAATAAGTTAAATAAGCCATAATCATCAAAATTATAACAAATAAAGGCTCGAAATATCTCACTTTGCATGTAATGAGTCTATATAATATATTAGTTTCACCTTTTAAGTTGAATTGCTGAAATAAATGAACTTTTGCACCATATTCAAATTTTCCGAGTTTCACCTGTACTATAATTATGCTAAAATATCCAGAAAATAATTCAGCTATGTTGGAAATAGCATACATTCTACATGTACAATGTTATATTATGTATATTGTGCACAGCATAATGAATCTCTGTATGAATATAATATTTGGAAGATCTTCTGTACATTTGACAATACTAGAGTATACAAAAGCAGAGCATATTAGATTGGACTGCCAAGTGTTCATTTGTAATTCATCTATATAATAAAGTATATAAATAATAATAATAATAATAAAGAATGGTAACAGATAATGGGTGCTTTCACATCTGTAGTTCAGTTCATTTGGTCCTGATGATATGTGTAGCATTCTTCAGGCGTTTTGGTTCCTTTTCACACACACTGATTTCTTTGGTCCGAATCAGTTTATGAAATGAACCAAACTGCAGTCATGTGACAACATCCACATCACTCGTTGGCCAGATGTGTTTTGAACGTATTTCCATAACTGCACTTTGATTGGTCAGAATTAAAGTGCGGGAAAATTCCATCAGAACTC
The DNA here is from genome assembly GCF_949152265.1 of Phoxinus phoxinus. Taxonomy (NCBI): domain Eukaryota; kingdom Metazoa; phylum Chordata; class Actinopteri; order Cypriniformes; family Leuciscidae; genus Phoxinus; species Phoxinus phoxinus. Next base: position 5,291,891 of record NC_136887.1, read on the forward strand.
TTGGAAGTAAACAAAGAGGAGGAAAATCCGGCAGACAACACGCCACTTTTTACTATGGAGAAACAACTTTGTGGGCTGATTGTATCCCTAGTCATAGTTTATTATACAGTTTATCTACGCCACTTTAGGCAAACAATAACATTTGAGAATACAAATTATGTTTTAATGCGCTGCACGCGGCGAAGGCGCATCGCGAGTCACTTCAGGAGGAGGGGCGCATTGATGTTGCTAAACAGTGACATAATGCACAGACTACGGCAGCTGGTTTAGTCCAAAAATGTGCAGTTCTTTGGCAGTTGGGTCTGTTCGAGGTCGGATCACGTTCTCACCACAAACCAGCCGCTCCAGAGTTTGTTTGAAAGCGTACCGGGACCACCTCGCGCTTTTGGTGCGCACCCGAGTGCGACTGCTGCATTCACACCGGCCCAAACCAACCGCACCAAAGAGGACAACGAACTCTCGTGCGATTCAACCCAGCTAAACCAGGCAGGTGTGAAAGCACCCTAAGCATTACAGACCACTAGCAGACCATTGTTTGAAAAATGTTTTCTGTTAAATACTGCTTAACAAAATACTTTTTCACATGCTACTTAAAAGAAACTGTAGCATGTACTGTATATACACCGCATACAGTGGACAGGCACTTCTTTCTGAACACAGCCATGTTATTTGGAAACCAATACATTAGTGAGTGAAAGAGAATTATAGCATACTAATGCAACATAATTGCATTTCTATTGCAGATAAATGAGTAAAAACAGTGTTAGAAATCCTGACAAGAAGTCACAGTTCAGATCACATGCATATACTATTCCCATCCATTTTACTCTTCTAGTGCAGTCTATGTTAGAAATATAAAATGGAGTGCAATACAATTATTTTCCTTTGCCAGAGACTGTGGCAGTTCACTGAAGGAAATGCTATTTGAATTCTTTCCGGCGAGTCACAGTCCTGTGAGCCAGCTCTTGACAGGCCAAGGCTGCTTGTGGGCTGGAAAAAAATGCCCCAAATGCCAAAATTGATTTTGCATTCCTCTCAGCGCACACACTTGGGCGTCTCAATGTCTTTGGTGAGTCACGGTATTTCATTATAGGACACTCCAGGCCATAACCAAAGTTGTTTTGTACTCGTTTCCAGTTATTGCTACAGATCGTCTGCCTTTGATCAAATGCATCAATGGCATTATTCTTGACAAATGGCACAGATACGGTGTGGCGGTATGGTCAAAAACTGTATTAGGAACTGCTGACACCGTTTTACCAATTATTATTAATATTACCTGTCATCACGACGCCTCAGGCCCCTGACAAACAGAGCCATATGTAGTCTTTCTGCAAGGCATATGGCACAGGGACTCAAATCTGACGGCCTCTGAGGAACTGTGACCCCCTGACTCGCAGCATCGAGTCCAGCAGAGAGTGGAAACTTGGCCCCGGTGCCTCGGAGCCAGACCCCCATGCATCAGAACGACAACGCAATCTGGGAAGAGTCAAAAGAGGGCTGAATTCTGAGACAACATTGCTGCTATTTTGTACCATATGTCTAAGCGCTTGTCTTGTAATTTTCACTGAAAAGTAGAATTATTTGTTTTAGAGATACTAGAGATATTTTAGAAAATACCAGAGTAAAAAAAAAAAAAAAAAGTAGCCAAAACAGCAAAAAAGAAAAAAAGAAAAAAAGAAGACAATTCATTTAAAAAACAATTTCTCCCAGTTTATATAATTTTAGGGTCATTCTGACAGCTCCATCACGCAGTGAGTTGTTCGTCCTGTATGAAATGCAAGATGACCCATGTAGGTCTGGGGCGGGTGTGTTCATTTCATAAAATCATTTTAATTACATTATCATTGACAAGACCTTTGTCTCAAAATATATTCAATAAATGTATTGATTATCATTTGCTGCATAAATCTACAACATTTTAAAACATAAAATATTAGATCAAATGCCCAGAATCAACTTCGCGCTGCAGCCTGCGATCGTGTCGAGGAATTTCCGAATTTCCACGTGTGTCGAATTTCCACGTGTGTCTTGAAAAGAGGATATTAAGAAATGTACTTGTGGTTTAAAAGAGAATAAATGAGAATGTCTTTTACCCCGGTGCTAGCTAATATATATATATATGGCCAGTGCCACAGTAGTTTTTAGTTGTTGAGCTTTAAAATCCTTAATTAAATTCAACCGTACAAAAGTGCAACAGATTTCACTTACCGGTAGTATTAAAAGTCCCATCTGGATAATAAATAAATTAACCATAAATCAAGTCTTTCTCTGTAATTTACTGATAAACAGTGTGTGCACAGCTGTGCTGGGGCTCTTGTAAAGGTCCTAATTATTTCACTGAGTGTTTAAAAATCGACCAGAATTAAGCAATTTTAATGTCAAGAGTTTTTACATATTGAAGACAGTGTTAGTGGTGGTTGTCACTCACTGCAGAAATGCTAGGGTGTTTGTGAAGCTGGGGATACGCAGTTGCTTAGGTGTTTTTAGCACACTGATATGTTTGCTATAGTTTTGCGTTATTGCTTAAGCTTTGCTACGTCGTTACTTAATTTGACCCATTTCAATAGCCTATTTTTAAGCCTGACCAATAATCTGAAGTCCTTTCTTTAATGTAAGTCTAAGGAATTGTAACATCTGTTTTATCATCCACATGGTGAGAAACGATCAAATGATCATGATCTGATCATCTGATTTAATGTCCTTTCATTTCCATGGCATAATCATGCAAATGTTCAAATACCTAACTCCGAGTATGAAGAACTAAATCTGTAAATGCTTTGTGTAAATGTGTTTCCTCTTTAATCTAAAAGTGTATGCATTATTTTTTCCTTTTTTCAAATATCAAGGTATTCTGGCATATCCACTGAGCGAGAGAAACAAGAGGAATGTTCAGCTGTAAACTCCCCTGAAGTGTTCACATGTCAAACTCTTACATTTTGCAGCAGTTTTAGCAGTCAAGCCGGCGCCAGAAATAACTTCCCCAGATTCCCGGGCTCGCAGAGAGCCACTATAGCGCCTGGGCTTCTATATGCAATACACTGACTGTCTGAATAAAATAAGGCTATAAATCAAACATGTAACAAGGACCAAATGCCCTCCGGCGGAAATGCTTTTACACATTATATACATGAAGCTCATGGGCTAATAATGCGTGCAAAGGTCTCTCAGGCCATTAGCTCATCTGATTTCCATGATAGGGCACTCAGTGGTCTCTCTGAGTATTTCCTTTTGCCTGATCTGTCCATCTAGAATAGAAAGGTATGCTTTTTTCCCAAATCAAATGGTGTGAATGAATGTGTTAAGTGTGAACTGCCATGCTGAATGCATCTGTAATTAAAACAAATTCAATAGATGTCATCAATCAAGCATGTTTTCTGATGACACACACTTCAAGATCCGTCAAAGTATTTGGACGTAATTAGAGTGATGGTAATCACGGACTATATTGATGTTTAAAGAGCCCTAAATTACAGATTACAGACTTAGAGAGTTAGTCTGCAGAGGAATCTAGTGTGCCGACTGCTTGTCAAATGTTCATTTTAATTTATTTATTTTGCGCCAGAAAGCAAATGTACTGTGACAGCTTTGCTACCTCCGGATATTATGTCACATTTGGAGTGTTATGCAGTCTGTGTGTTCGGGCCACAGCTGTAGCAACTGGCCAAATAAAAAAAAATAAAAAAAATACATTTCCAATGCTACTCTCGGATTCTTGGAATTCAGTGCGTTTTGTTTTTGTGTGTTTGATCTCTGCAGGGAAATTGCAGTAAAACTTCAGGTTGTCAGGAGGACTTCAGGAACATGTTGGGAAATTGATGCAAACAACGGCTCCATTATCAAAGCGGGGATCGAGGGAGAGGGAGTGACGAATCCGTTCACAGTTTGCATCCACATTAAAGCAGATATCAGTGCTTGCTTGCGTAGCAGCAGAAGAACAGTTTCTTGCTGCTGGCGGTGTTGCCTTTGTTCTGTAAAATCTGTATAATGGTTCATCATTCACAAGCCCATAACAACCAAATCTACTGTAATGACCATCTGTCTGTCTGTCCGTCCACACAGAGAAGACTAAATTGGTTCGTCATTACGTCGAACACATCTGCGGCCGGGCAACATGAAGGTGTGGGCAGGTGTGCTTCCTCTATGAAAATCCAAACATCCAACTTCCCATGAGGCTGATGGAAGAAAAAAAAACACACAATTCCCTTACATCCGCAGAGAAGCGGCGGAACAGAGTTACTGATTATCAGCTTCATTATGCAAGAACCTAATTGCCTTTCAGAGGTCCACTTGACCTCGTGACATTTCTGCCCAAACAGTTTTTTTTCCCCGGTCTCCAGCTAAACAGCTTCATATGCCGCTGATGAAGTGTTGCGGAGATCATGCATTCTGAGCAGCCTCGTTCCGTGCCCCCTTCGCTCAGTTTACATCGGGACTTTATCGGTTTTGACACAGAGAAATGGACTTGCAGTGGCTCTCATCAAATTATAGAGGTGCGTTCTGAACGCTCCAGTGAATCCACACTCTGGACTAAACTGAAAAACAACAGCTTTGACCTTCTCGCCGAGCCCGAGCAAGTGTTGTTTCTGGTCAGAGCCTATTATCTTTGGGTCTGAGCAAGCGAGTGACCTAATACATAAAAGAAGGCAATCGATAGTGGGGCATGTAGAGGAAAGATGACAAAACTCTCAGAGGTGAGGTCAATAGGATGTTCCCTCTGCTTCCCATCGTGGTCAAGGTGAGATAATTTTGGTTGTCCGAGGAGAGGATCGTGGCTCTGCAATGCTGTTTAATAGACACCGATGGGAGAGGAAGAACTGCATAGCTGTGCTGTTCCCCATCAAGACCCTGCTATCTAATGAGGAATCTATTAGCAGACGGGGGAGTGTGTTGGCAGTATGGCATACAAAGACCACTGGGTAACAATGCTGCCAGTTAGCAAACAGATGTTCTTTCCGTACCGGAGCTGGTTGCGGCTAATAAAGCTTTTACACGTTTGTTGGAGTCCGGGGACCTTCCAGAGAACAATCACGTCTAAGTGAAACTGGGACTTTGTATGTGTAAGTTGCATCACTAATTTCTGATCGGAAAAAGGAGAAATTCAGACTAAAGCATATTAACATAGATATTAACATTCACAAAGTCATATGGCGTGCCCACAATCCGCCCGGAGCCCGCTCCCTGACCGTCTGATGTATATTGCAAGCAGAACTGGCAAGAGCTGCTACACAACTTTCGGGAGTTTTTGGGTGCCTTGTGGCTGCCATGAGCACTTCATTTGAGAACCTAATTTGCTAGGTTGGTGTCATCCAATCCTTGTTTGAGGCACTTGGTAACAAATTCAAATTAGCTAAACTACAGTGAAGCTACCCATATGAAAAATGTAGTTATGCTTCAAGTCACTAAAAAAGTAGAAGCTACTTAATTTGTTATAAAAATATAAGGAGCACCATTAAAAACTAAATATAAGGAGCAACATTAAAACTAAAGGTTCCAAAATGGTGTTTTGGCAGTAATGCATGAATGAAGCATCATTCATATTCCCCAAAGAAACTTTCAGTGAACAGTTCTAAAAAGAATACATTTTTTTTTCATAGTGTGGATAATATTTTAATAATCTAAAATACCTTTTCCAAAAAAAAAAATTTGGAGAAAATAATGGTTCCATTAATGTTTAAGGTTCTTCATAGAACCATCAATGCCAATAAAGAATCTTTATATTCAGTCTATCCATCCATCCATCTATATTTGGATCAATCTGTCTGTCCGTCCGTCCATCCATATAACCTTTTCCAATAAAGAATATTTTGTAGAAAAGAATGGTTCAATGAATGTTTAAGGTTCTTCATGGAACCATCAATGGCAATAAATAATATGTATATTTAAAGGTACAATATGTAAGAATTTTTAATATAAATATAAAAGATTTAAAATTTCAGAGAAATTCTAATTTTAAATAGTTGGCCGTCCCGGAATCCCTGTTCACTTGTCGCCTGTCAATGCCGTAATATCCCTGGTTTCCGCTCGTTCTGCCATAGTAACCATGGCGACAGATGTGGACAACTGCGTAGTGCGTAACGTCTAGCTGCACGCTGTTGTTGTTTCGTTTAAACATTATGGATCATGGCAAGCAGACTTTGGGACAAAGGAGAACTAAAAGGAGGATCAATATCAGCGTGGCGTTTTCGAGATGCCGAGAGCTAGCGTCCTTGACAAACTTCGACATGATGAGACGCCGCTCTTACATGTACTTTATTAGACAGCTGAGCAAATGTACATAAAATTAATCAATGTTATATAGTTCAACATGATGAAATGCTAGAATATAATCTGTATGTTATTCTAATGTGGATCTAGCTTACTGCTAGTCTCATACAGACAAACTAACACAGAATAACATTTTAACTTTCAACACACTCAAATGCAGTTTAGTGTGATAGTGTAGAGCGAGGGAAACAGCGCTGCGTTGCGTACAGATATGCGTTAATATCTGTAACCTGTGTGAGTATTAATACAGCACTTGCGGATAGTCCGGTATAATGAAATGTCCTTATTCCTTTATATCCGCGGGATTCGCGTGTGGCGCTGATATCTGTCTATTATTAGCAATCGCGCCCTACTTCATACCACAGTTATGATAAAAAGGACAAGTTCCATAATTCCGCCTGAAATTTTGCGTCATCAACGTACACCTTTGTTATTGTAAGAGGTTAGCGACCCCTAGCGGCAAAAAAAATTACATCTTTAAGTATCTTTAAGAGTCTATCCATCCATCCATCTCATTGAACCAGTTTGGATCCATCCATCCATCCATCTTAAGAATATTTTCCAATATAAATAATCTTTTGTAGAAAAGAATGGTTCCATGAATGTTTAATGTTCTTCATGGAAACAGAAATGCCAATAAATAATCTTTATATCTCCTTGAACCAATTTGAATCCACCCATCCATCCATCAATCCATCCATTTCCTTGAACTAGTTTGGATCCATCCATCTCCTTGACCCAGTTTGGATCCATCCATCCATCCATCCATCCATCCATCCATCCATCCATCCGTCTATCCGTCCATCCGTCCATCCGTCCATCCTTCCATTCATCTTCTTGAACCAGTTTGGATCCATCCATCCATCAATCCATCCATTTCCTTGAACTAGTTTGGACCCATCCATCTCCTTGACCCAGTTTGGATCCATCCATCCATCCATCCATCCATCCGTCTATCCGTCCATCCGTCCATCCTTCCATTCATCTTCTTGAACCAGTTTGGATCCATCCATCCATCAATCCATCCATTTCCTTGAACTAGTTTGGATCCATCCATCTCCTTGACCCAGTTTGGATCCATCCATCCATCCATCCATCCATCCATCCATCCATCCATCCATCCGTCTATCCATCCATCCATCCATCCATCCGTCCGTCCATCCGTCCATCCTTCCATTCATCTTCTTGAACCAGTTTGGATCCATCCATCCATCAATCCATCCATTTCCTTGAACTAGTTTGGATTCATCCATCTCTTTGAACCAGTTTGAATCCATCCATCCATCCATCCATCCATCCATCCATCCATCCATCCATCAATCCATCCATTTCCTTGAACTAGTTTGGATTCATCCATCTCCTTGACCCAGTTTGGATCCATCCATCCATCCATCCATCCGCCCGCCCGTCCATCCTTCCATCCATCTTCTTGAACCAGTTTGGATCCATCCATCCATCCATCCATCCACCAATCTTCTTGAACCAGTTTGGATCCATTTATCCATCTATCCATCCAGAATTTCAGAAAGACATTTTGACAGACAAAAATGAATTTAAAAAATCCCATAAAAACATAAACTGTGACTGCTTTATTTAACCCCTCCAGTTCTACTCACTTCAACGCTCCAAGCCGGATTCGACCAGGCGATTCAGGCATGAGAGACGGGCGCACTAACAAGGACACTGAAGACTGCAGCATCTAACATCAGTCGCTAGTCGCCTCTTGAGGCCAGAGGAGTGACTTTCACCTCCCTCACATTTACATGATGTCCAGACAGCTTATTCCTGTCTAAATGGGCGGTTCTTTTCCAGAATAAGGTGGAACGTGGACCTTTTATGCTGATCTGAGACTAGCAATCACATAACTCCAAGGAACAATAAAGTCTGGTAAAGATTATGTAAGCACATTTATCTCAGAGCAGTTTGACAGACTGTGATGAAGCATGCCCCTATATTTTACATTGTTTGCCACAAAAAAAACACCAGCACAAAATGGAAGAGAAAGAACAAATTTAGTTTTAGCAAATGTCATCCACTTTCGTCTCTGTCGCATTATTTAGTCTGAAAGGTTGTCGCTAAGCCTACTGCACTGAAACAATCCATATATTTAAATGAAACCGTTTGCGTTCTCTGGAAATCTAAATCTCTGCAACTCTGCAGGAGTGAAGGTTAAAGATTTCCGTTTTTCTCTCCCCAAACAACCTGAGTGCTAGTTTTTTTTTTTTTTTTTTTTTTTTTTTACAGATTTCACTCTTTAACATGAATATTCCTCCCATTTGGGATTTAACCATGCTCTGGCAGTGCATTTCTCATCCCGTTTTACAGATAAGGCAGTCGTGTCAGGCTGAGTGATGCCGGCACGCCATGAAAGCAACTGTCCGTCGCTGTGCACTCCAGTGGCAGTGTTCCTCAGCGCCTAATGCTCCAGATGGTACACGCTCCCCATGTCACTGCATATGAGAGCTTCTCTCCGAGCCACATTTTAGAGTACCATGTGCACCAAACACACCCACAGCTCAATAAATTGGATTGGTTTTGATTTGGCTAGAGCGGAAGGAAAAACTCTCTGCTGTCCTTGATTTTCCTTTTCTCCATCTCTAATTATTTTCGTCAGGCTGCAAGATGTTCAGGGGAAACAAGCTGCTTATCATGCGGACGAATATTTTGAAATCAAAGGGAATGACAGAAAGAGCAGACAATGGTCTTTCTTGTGCAGGTGAGAGCCCTGGAGGGCTCTTGAGAGAGATGGGCTGATAGAAACACGGATGGGTAATTTCAACAGCACTAGTTGGAGAGCAGGCCAAACAACACAGTCTGACGTGAATTTAATTTCAACAACACAATATGATTAAGGCTATTGTTGAGTTACACAATGCATTGCTATAAAAAAGTACTGCAGAAGGAAAACTTTCAACTTTAAAGGATACCAATCTTCTGGAAATTTCGGTACAACTAATTTGCAACTATTCAGCACATTACAAAAGTTCAGGCAAAGCAATGTTAGTGGTTCGGGGAGTAAAATGCATGATTTGAATATGAAAAATGAATTTCCATTATCTGGAATATTTTGCAGATTTATGTGGAAATGCATTTGAAATTGGTACCCTACCCCAAGACACCGTGAAAGCAATACAAAGAGAAGGGAAAGAAGCTTGATACATATATGCAATGTTTGTAATGGGATAGGCCTCTTGGTATTTAAAGCACTATGCAATTTGCAACATTTCAAACAGTAGTTTCACATAGATATCATAATAGTGAATATTTAATTCATTGAGCTATCATTGCAGATATGCATGAAAAGTCATGAAACTTATGACGTTCCAGGAAATCCCTTATATGGACAAATGCATCCAGATATCACTGTATAAACGTTTTGACTGATCACAATAAATATATGGTTTATCTGTGTTCTCCTTGACATCTCAGGTGCTTTCATAAGAAACAAGTATATTTATAATGCAATGCTAATCGACATAGCCTTTATCACCCTATATAATCAAATTGTCCTATAATAATGCAGCTTTTTTTTTTTACTAACTACTATATTTTAAAAAGTGAAATAAAGCAGTGGGTTAATGCAACAATAAACATTTCAAAGAGTAGTAAAACTACACTGTCATCACATGACCTCTGCATCGCATGTGAGTGGTATTCAGCTATATCACTTTGGAAAGAAATATGCTTATTTAGCATTTTTTTAATAGATTTTTTATGAAAACAACTTTCTGCAGTCTGATAAGTGAAAAGAAGTGATGTTAAAAATCACGGCTGACATAACTTCCAATTTATTTGTCACTAGGGTCATTGTGGGATGCATTACCCAGCGCAGTATGCTCTGCTTGTGTGCTTCACATTTTGGCGAATGTAGTAGGCCATCCAGGTTTTCCAAGCATACAGAAATGGTGCATAATATGCACATCACACATCCTAGCAGTTGCTAACAGCAAACGGTCAGCGCTGCAGAGAAACTCTCAGATATTGAATAGTGATGTGATTTGAATAACTGGCCGGATCTGCAGAGAGTTTCCATCGCTAACTGCATGTACCTCGGCTGTTAATGAAGTCTTAAATAAGCAAAGCATTATGTGAGCAGCATTCGCAAGGTGCAGGAGAGGTGTTAAGCTCGCACCAAAGACCTGGAG
>NC_136887.1:5302502-5371163 GCF_949152265.1 Phoxinus phoxinus
TTTTTTTTTTCCTCTCCTCAAGTTGATTGTTGTTTAATTAAAATTGTTGATTTGAACTCAAATACTTGCCTCCTCATCTGTCCATCTGTTGTGTGCCTGTGGTGTCGGCTCCTCGCTGTGGTGCCTGGAGTCAGGGGCGGCTGGTCCTCCGAGTCCGCCCCGGCCTGCACCGGTGACAGTATTAAATTGCATTGAAAGATAATTAAACTTTGTTGTTCTTATAATGTTTTAAGAAACAAAACGAACAAATCAGGCCAATAATAAATTATGATTTAGGATAATTCAATTGACAACTAAGGGGCTTTCGCACCAGATAAATCTAGGATCTTAGTTCTAGGATCTAGCCACCAGGGTGGTTCCCCAATAACTAATGGTTCTCTTAAGGCAAGTTCACACTACAGGATTTTAAAACGTCGGGCTGAACTGTGCAGTTCACACTACATGATTTGCTCTCTGTGAAATCAGGAGTGTTCAAGTTGTTGAGCTGTTCACACCACACAACACAACGTGATTGATCCGCAACAGGAGGTAACTCACTACACAAGTTGACAACAACTCTGTCTCTCAAACGATTCTATCTTGTCCTCAAACCACGTTTTATCACGAAAAATCATGCGATAAAACGAACGGGAAATGACGCAATACAGCACGCGCGCCACTACCCAGCGAAGAAGAACACAAGTACACAACACGCGAGTCTTTGTTTGAATATGGACGTCAGACAGAAATTAGTGCTGCAAACTGTTTGCGCGATGATTTGCTCTGAAAAAAAAAAAAACGCGTATTTTCCATAGACAGTATATAAACGGTATTTTCCCGGTGACCTCAACCCATGCCTTGCTCTGATTGGCTGTAGCTCATGACACCACATGTGGTTGAGTCGTGCGACAGCTCCGGATATCTAGCATGCTAGATTTTTTTTCTGGGCTCGGTGACGATGGTCTGCGAGCGTCTTTGATGCGTTGTTGGCTCTTTCATACTAACAGATTGGCGAGCGTTCATCGGCCGCTAATCCCCCGCGATTTGCACGCGATAACAACCCGACCTGTCGGCGAGCTCAACGATTTGCAAATCGGGCTTAAATCGGGCTTAAAATCCTGTAGTGTGAACTAGGCATAAGGAATGTATTCCCGGTTGCGTTCGCACCGCCAGCAGGAACTCTGAAGTGATGTCAGCCGCGCTTGTTGTTGGGACCTTTATTTTGACGGCGCTGAGAACAGCAGAGCCAGAGCTCACAGTGCTTGCATTCTCCGTGTTCATAGTTTACGATCTGTCTAATACGTTATTAGACTTAACTGTCATACATAGAAAGTATACAGTAATGAAAAGTTATTAGCGTATGCCGTGTGGTTGATGTCCAGTGTTGCGGAGCAGAAATACATAATCATGCTTCTCTTGGTCTCCTCAAAGTTGCGTTGGATTTTCTCCTCAGGATTTTCTCCTGAAAAGGTTCCTCCGGTGCGAAAGCCCCTCAAGTGGTGTTTATTACTGTATATGGACCTCTATTATAGCTACGTGATTCTAGTAAATTGTGGCATTTAGTGGTCAGATATATTTGCTGTATCACAAAAAAGCTTGTCTTAATATAAAATTGTTGCACCCTTTCAAGGTTTGCTTTGCTGGCTGATTGTGCATTATGTCTTAATTACACATAAAAACCTAAAAACTTGTTACAGCACAGTGTATATTCTCTGAACATTCACAACAATATATGCATGAAACATTGTAAAAATAATCAAAAGTGAAAATAAATCGACACACATATTTATGGATAATAATGGTTAAATTCGAACTTGGATCTTTCTTAATTTAATGTGCGTTAAATTCTGTAGTCAAGTCAAGTCTTCTTCATTTATATAGCGCTTTTAACAATGTAGATTGTTTCAAAGCTGCTTTACAGAGATAAACGTATAATTTAAGGTAACAAATTGTTTTGGCTTCATAGCGGTTCTTGAATAATGTTATTTTCCAGCTAAAGTTAGTTTTGATTTATTCACTTCCGTCGAAATGATAATTTGTTATTAAATTAGGGGCCGACACCGTTCTCTCTAAACAGACTTTAAACGCGAACCTGTGAGAAACGCTGATGGCGTTCACGTGCGCATCAAGAATTAATTATATAGTTATGTGCGTTTGAATATATGTGCGCATGTTTGTAATTCTCTACAAACCAAGCCTATAAAAACTACTTGTCTTGCCTATACATTTGATACAGAATTTTATTTTATTTTATCATTACGAGGGAGATACGCGAATCTTCCACAATGCTTTATCTGTAGAGTGGTAAAGGGATCCTCCATAGGGAGAGACTAGTTGGCACTTCAGCACTGCGTTGACATCGGGTCCAGGCAAAGGTCCTTCGTCAGATCTGGATACGGCCTGGATCCGGCAGGCTGCAGGAAAACCTCGGGATAAACAAAGACACTAAAATTAGCGTAGATGCCATTCTTCTTATGATGTAACGACTCGAGTACATCAGGATTTAAGGGAAGTGTTCCCAGTTCCGGCTGACCTAATCTATGCAGCCTAACATTGAGTTATAGAAGTCTATAATGCATTATGTGAATGCTAGGTCAAAGAGATGTGTTTTTAGTCTAGATTTGAACTGACAGAGTGTGTCTGCCTCCCGGACAATGGTAGGAAGACTGTTCCAAAGTTTTGGTGCTAAATAGGAAAAGGATCTACCGCCAGCAGTCGATTTTGAGATTCTAGGTATTATTAACTGGCCGTAATTTTGAGATTGCAATAGACGTGAAGGACTATAATGCGTTAAGAGCTCGCTCAAGTACTGCGGAGCTAAACCATTTAGTGCTTTGTAAGTAATCAGCAATATTTTAAAATGTATACGATGTTTAATAGGCAGCCAATGCAGTGTTAATATGCTAATAGGCTAATATGGTCATACTTCCTGGTTCTGGTAAGATCTCGAGCTGCTGCGTTTTGAACTAGCTGTAGTTTGTTTATTAAGCGTGCAGGGCAACCACCCAGTAGATCATTACAATAATCTAGTCTTGAGGTCATGAACGCATTAACTAATTGTTCAGCATTTGTCAATGAGAGCATATGGCGTAACTTAGATATATTTTTAAGATGGAAAAAAATCATTTTACAGATACTAGACACATGACTTTCAAATGAAAGATTGGTATCAAAGAGCACACCCAGGTTCCTAACCGGCGACGACGAAGACTTAACAGAGCAGCCATCAAGTGTTAGACAGTATTCTAGGTTATTACGTGTGGAAGTTTTTTGTCCAATAATTAGAATCTCTGTTTTTTCAGAATTTAGTAGTAGGAAATTACTAGTCATCCAATTTTTTATATCAGCAAAGCATTCCATTAAATTTAAAACATTTTCTGTAATGCATATTATCTGATATTTTCATTTTCACAATTATAGTCAGAAGTGGTCCTCCTTCAGAATTGTCATTGTGAAATCAAATTTACTCCTGAAAAATTAAATTGCATGTCAAAAAAGTTATATGCAGCGTGCTGTGTGTACTGAACTGAACAGCTAGTTGTTAAAGAGGCATTTCACCCGTGGGAACATTCATCTTTATTGAAAGTGGGTCATATATGTAGTCGAAATGTAAAATAATTTTAACACATTTTAAATCATCATTAAAATTGATTATGCATACCTTGCTAAAAACAGAGGACACAACTGGGGTTTGGTCTGCTAAAATGAAGTAATTTAAAATTAGCTGACCAATATTATAGTTACATAATTTGAAGCCCAGCATAGTATATGTATTTTGTTTCATATCAAAGTCCTTACTTTCAAATGCAAGTTCAGTTTTTTTCTTCCCATAGAATTCAGGGAGTGCAGAGCATTCTTCTTCTTCTGAAAGAAGATTAGAATAAAAAAGTGCTAAAATGATCCATTAATTTTTAATTTGACAAAAAATATCAGCCAAATATAAAAAGCTGACAATACCAGCTACAACAGCTCGTTTTCTCTTTCTCCCATGTCTTCCACAATTTGATTGTCATGCAACAAAAACAAATAAAGCAATATAACAATATCAAAATTAATTGAATGCAAGGATGCATTTACATTGATCACAAATGACAGTAAAGACTTTTGTTAATAAAAAAATATATATAATTAATGGTCCAATTTTAAATATATATATATAAAAAAAAACTTATTCACAAATAATTTTTTTCACTTACTCTAAAGAGAAATTATCAAGCAAGATGGCACACCACCATTTTCTTATGTTCTTCATGTTTAGCTGTGTACATAAAGTAATGAATTAGTATAATTTTCAATTATATTAAAATGCATATAGCTACAAAAAATACTTACTTCAGTGAAGTCAAACTTCTGTCCCAGAACAACATACAGTGCATACTATAATATGCAAAGAAACAAAAAAAGTTAAATAAGTAACAGCAATTGATTACACCTCGATGTTCCTCATTTACATATTCTGTACTTGCCATCAAGACAAACACTCCACAGTTATTTGACACCCTTTGTCTTGCATTGTGTGTGCGGGCTACCTGGATGGATTAATGGAACTAAGAGGAATTTTGCAACAACGCTTACTTGCAAGCATGGAAATCATTTTTGAACAGTTGGGTTGGAACAATTTGAATGAACGAATGAACAAACAGTAAGTTAAATAAGATAAAAAATAAAAATAAAAATAAATGTATGGTCTAAAATTGAACTACCATACAATTTGACGTCAACATGAAATCCAAATTGACCCAGTTGTACTTTTCTTGCTGTGCGAGACTGATCAGTGCACATGTACAAAATGGATATTAGCGGAATAGATATTATATTCACATAGATGTTATAGATATATACACACACAAGTTTAACTCGCATCAAAAAAGTACAATAAGTTGGAATTCAGTTTCATGTTCACCTAAGTAAAACATAGTAACAATAATTAATTCCTTAAGTTATAAGTGGAACAAAAACAAACAAGCAGTATGGTTTAAACAGAACTACCACACTGCTGTTGTGAACATTTGAAGGACCTGTATAATTGAATGTATCTGGCATCACTCAAACCAGAGCCACAGAGCGAGTCAAGAAAGAACAGTTGTCTTTGCTTTGGCTTCATAATCTGAAAAATGTCCGAACACACTTTTACCTATTATTGTGCAACAAACTTTTTTTTTTTTTTTGACAAACAAACCTAGCACTCACATTCTGCAGTTTAGTAATGTAAATGATTGTTAATTTGCTTGAATTTGTAAGGTCCGTACCGATATATGTATAATTATTTTGAAGGACTTTTATTATGATACGGCCTTAACGTGCACCAACATGTGTATAAAGCGCGCTCTATTTCCGCTATGTGTATGTGCGCACACTTTTGTGAAGGACACAGCTTGTAATGCATGACGGTTTTCTTCCCCCCATGAAGTTTTGTGCATCCCACTTGAGGGTTATAAGGTAAACTAAGTTTGATGTTTATTATTTTTTGTAATTGTATCGTTTTGTGATGTTGGTTAATGTGTTGGAGTGACAGTGTTTGTTTTTATTGTTTGTGTTTTTGCTGTAGCTCTTACGGTGTCTACATGAGTGTCACGAATAAAACGCTAATGGAAACATCAGTTTAATGAGTAATTTGATCATCATTCAAGTGGGGTACCTAAAAGTAATAGCCTCATCTTTTTGCAGAACCTTAATATTGTCAGCATTTGAGATATCTTGAGATAGACCTAAAAGGAAAAAAAATAAATAATAATCTTAGTACACATTCCCAAATGGAAAAAAGTATGTTACAAACACAGACATGTTACCTATAATAAGTTGCCCATTCTGGTTCATGAAGGTTTGTCTGGTTCCCATTGACTTCTGTATTTTCTCCAGCCTTGATCCGTTAGGCTGGGTGTTGTGATGGTGGACTATATTACGAATTAGAAAGATCTGAGAGCTGGGTGCCATCATGTTGAGAAAGTAGTTGTTTTTCTCCATTTGAGCAAAGAATTGTTCTACTACTTAGGTATTAACCTTCCCAGCCAGTTCTGGCACCAGAGCAGTTCTTCTTAAAAAATCCTTGGGATCTTTTGCAATCGTTTCATGCAGTTTATCATATAGCACATAATGCTCTGAACTCCCTGTTGTAGGATGCCCATTGATATCGGGGGGATTTCGCGGCTCTGTTAACCAGGGAAGATTAACCTTGACCTTGCCCTCTTTGGCTAAATAAATGTTTTCTTCTGTAGGGCTAAGTAGTCTTCCCTCATGTGGAGCAAATGGCAACACCAACGGGTCCCTCAGATTCCCATGTGTTGCCAGACCTCTGGCAAAATCATAAATAGTAACATTTGGTAAATGTTGCCAGGACAGTAAAATATCAACATAGTCTCTTGGACTTTCCGCTCTCATGTTGAATTTCAGGCTGTATACAACTCCACATGGGCACATAACTGCAGACCAGCCTCCTAAAACCATCAATTATAAAAAATGATAAATTCTTTAAATTCAATTGAAAAACAAAACCATAATCAGAGTATGGTTCCTTACCTGATGCACCCCAGATTTTCTCAAAAATCTTATCATAAGTACTCCTACTCCTAATTTCATTATGAAGCCTGAGGATAAGGTCTGTTTTTGAACCACGGGGATCCACCCCACAAGCTTTGCACAGTTTCTTGACATCATCAACCTGTAAAGTTGAGAGAGAAAAAAAAAAAGTAAAACTATGATACATATTTACACAGACAGCAAATATTACAAATAATCCTGACCTTAATTTTCATGACTTCCTCGAGAAGTCTGTCTTCAGTGATGTCTAGCTCTGCCTGCTCTTTTGTTGTTGTTGGGCGGTGTACTTTTTCCCACTCTGTGTTTAAAACCACATCAGATTTTCGAGTTTCTGGTCCAATCCACGGTGCCCAAAAACCAAAGGTCGGCTTGACAACAAATGGATTCTCCTCTCCAACTACATGAGAAAACATTTAAATATATGTTGTTTTAGTTTGTTAATCAATCATTCAATAGAGGCAGGTACAATTTACTTCAGTGACAAAGAAAAAAAACATGTCTTACCCTTCACAAACCCAAGTGAAATAATATTCAAGGACAGAGACTCCCAGAAGTCTCTCACATTAACTTTCCCAGTATACTCGGTTGGATCAGGTACCTCACTCACTGCAAAAGGAAACCAACATTCTTTGTTCCTCACAATACAAACAAAGCCTAAAACAAACATTGTCAGAATAGCTTTAATGTGCATGTTGTCATACCTGGCATACTGAAAACTCCCTTTTTATGAAGATCCATAATAACCACAGGAGGATGAGAGCCACAATTGATGCATGCATATTTGTAGTCATGTTGCACCAATGCTTCAAAATGTAGGTAACCATGAAACAGAAGGTTATGTGAAGGAAGCTTTAAACCAGATGCAAGTTCCATTGCTTTGAAAACTCTGCCTGCTGCATTATGAGTCTACAGACAAATATAAAAGTGTTATACTTTGTGGCAGGTATTGTTACTTAGAAACAATAAGCAGTAATTAGGACTGTGGGAAGGTATAATAAACAATATATACAAAGAGAGAAAGAGAGCTTCAATTTTTAGGAATAAAGGCACATTTAGAATGTACAGAGACCATACCTGGAGTGATGCCCTTAAATACAAACACAAGTGGAAACCCATAAGAATATGATTGTCAAAGTTGTGGATTCCATGTTCCCAGTCTTGGTAACGGTACTCCATTCCACATCTTAGACATTTCCTCAAGTATGTGCTTATTCCTGAAAGGAAAAAGTTGATTAGACACATAGATGTGAATATAACAGCATGCTGTAATATTTTTTTTTTTTATAACACTTACCTTCATAGACACATGTCAGGGTCACAATCTTAGCTTTTGCTGTGATAAGGATGGGGTCACTTAGAGGCAAGTTATAACCACATTCAGTGCAGAACTTTTCTGATGGCACAATATGCTTTGGTGGGGGAGGATCAAACACTCCTCTGCAAAGATTTTCAGGAAAATTTGTTGGATACCGTTTTTTATCCATGATATACTTTAAAATTCTCCGCAAAAGTTCTTTCCCAAGTCCAATCGGCTTTTCCATCGTTTCCTTGTCATCTTCTTGATGACCATCCAAGTTATCTTCTTCTGTTCCAGTTGATTTGACACATTTAAAAAGCTGTCTATTAGTTTGAAAAAGGAACCACTTTGCGACATACTTATGTGGACAAGACATCCGTGCATTAACACAGGGACAATGCCAGCTGTTTCTCCGGGCATCATACATAACCATCACCCTTCCCAATCGACTGTAGTATGATGGTTTGTTCTCCATTACAGACACATAATGCTTTTTGGGTGGCCCAATTTCAACACCCACAGCAAGTGGAGCACTTTGGTCTGTTGCCTCCTTTAGTCGAGCAAGACACATCTCTTTCTTGTTGTCTGTAAACCATCTTTGCTTTACAAGCTCACTCAGTGTGTCCTCCTCAAGATGACCGGTGTTTGAGGGAGTTGAACAAAATTCAAGTGACCTTAGGTGAGAACATCTAAATGCTTGATGCCCACTCCTACCTGCTACATCATAAAACAACGAACAGTCATCCATCTCGCATTCACTTGGACCTCTCAGCTTTTGTTTAACATGAACAGGAACAGGTGGCCCACAGACATTTTTGGGCCAAACTGCAAAAATACCATTTCTTGCATCAATACACTGGCTGGCAAGGTGGCGATCTGCACACATGTCAATTGTTTCAGATCTATGCTTTCTTTGTATGTGTCGTTGTAAATTTTTCAAGTATAATGTCACATTACATTTAGGACAGGCTCCTGCTCCACCGATGGTAGACCTCAGTGTTTCTGGTTTGTGGTAGAAGGCAGGTCAGTTGGTCCAGAAACTATTATGGGCTGCTGTTCCCTCCACTCACTGGCCATTGCTGATGGCTGGTCAGTTGGTCCAGAAACTATTATGGGCTGCTGTTCCCTCCGCTCACTGGCCATTGCTGATGGCTGGTCAGTTGGTCCACAGACCATGGTGGGCTGCTGTTCCCTCCGCTCACTGGCCATTGCTGATGGCTGCTCAGTTGGTCCAGAAACTATTATGGGCTGCTGTTCCCTCCGCTCACTGGCCACTGCTGATTATGGCTGGTCAGTTGGTCCACAGACCATGGTGGGCTGCTGTTCCCTCCGCTCACTGGCCACTGCTGATGGCTGGTCAGTTGGTCCACAGACCATGGTGGGCTGCTGTTCCCTCCGCTCACTGGCCACTGCTGATGGCTGGTCAGTTGGTCCACAGACCATGGTGGGCTGCTGTTCCCTCCACTCACTGGCCATTGCTGATTGCTGGTCAGTTGGTCCATGAACTAGAGTGAATGACTTTCCCCCCTGGTTAGCCACAGTCTTGGTGGCTTGTCCACGTGCACTCTTATCTGCTGTATGAATAAGCAGGTGTTTTGTGAAGTCAGTCCGACGTATTACTGTTTTGTCACAGTAACAACAGTGGTAGTGCGCGGTTTTGCGACACAAGAGGTGGCATTTATATATTTTGAAACCTGAAATAAGTATTAATAAAAAAAGTTAACAAATTTCAACTTTTGTCAAAAATGATTGGATACGAATTCCTATTCATAGTGAATATAACAATAATATTTTGGTCAACTTACACCCATGTACTACCACCCAAGATAAATGGGACTGAAGGTGGCCTGTTGCCTGGAAGTTGTCATCATATTTGATATTGTCCTTAGGACAAAGTGGACAGTGAAATTTTGTGCACTTGAGGCACTGGTATGCCTCAAGAGTGTCCTGCACATCTTTCACTGATAAGTGAACCTAAAACACAATAACATGCGTTTCACATTTATTTCACTGATTGTTATGAGTAATACATTTTATAAAATAATTATGATATTAAAACAAATGTTTCAATTACATTACATTTGTGGATTACGCAGAAAAAAGCATAACTACAATGAAAACAAGTTTTAAAAGAATTGCATGCAATGTACAATTAAATTAGGAGTTGTATTCTAAAATCAAATCCATTTACAAAACGTTTAAGACATTTACAATTTGAAAATCAATGCAGTCCTAAAACGTTACACTGCCACAATACCTCATTATGGTCTTCAGAATCCATAATCTGGAGAGCAAATTGTAGAAATGGAATGCAGAAAAGATCTTGTCATGCACGTTACAGATTTTGTCATTTGTGTGCTTCTAAAAAAACTACAGAAATGTATTTGGATACACTTAACCCTTATTCTTTTTTAATACATCAAGACTAAAAACAGTGTACAAACGCCATTATGAAATAGTCTTTTTCAGAACATATAATGCTTTTTTACAAAACTAAAAACTGTACAACAAGCTTACCCCTTCATCTTAACGGCACGCTGACATGTGAAAGCGGTTTTCTTCTTTGTTTTCTGATGGATCGCAACAAAACCTACACATTACTGCCACCAACTGTGGAGCATAAACCAATAGCTACTACAACACAGGTGATACTAAATAAACCAATCAAAATCCTCTGGAAGTTTGTACAGCCCACTTGCGGCTGAAGCCTTGTTTATACTCGACGCGTCCGCACGAGCGCAAAGGTGCGCGCGGCAAAAATGACGTCATTGCGGTGTGGGCGGTTCTGCATCCGAAGATGAACGACTTCGAGCCGAATCTGGCCGAGCACGACCTTCTCATCACACCAGCACCCAGTTTGCGCGTCTAAATTAGTTGCTTACATTTAAAAAATGAGCATACAATAGCATAAAAAGCCTTTTTAATGAACATAAAGGTCCATGGTTAATACAAATGTACACGAAAGTTAATGAAATGTTTAGTGAAATTAGAAAATATTTAAGAGATTGTTAATTTATTTGTATACGTACATGTATTCCCATATAGGCTAGCCTACATATTTTGTTCTAATGTCACAAGTAATAGTCTCAGGGTTTACTGGGTTTTACACGATTATTTTTGTATTGGTGGTGGTAACTAAAATAAACATTGTCACTTGTTTATATTTCTTCTTCTCACCGATTCCTGATGGTTGAGATAGGACAATTACTCGAGTCGCCCCCTGTTGTTTCAAAGAATAGTACAACGGCGAGCGCGTCAAGTATAAACGCCTCGACTGTTTGGAGAGGTGCGCGCGCAGTCAGCGGAGACTCGCGCTCGTGCGGACGCGTTGAGTATAAACAAGGCTTAAAGCTCCACCTACAGTACTTTCTGCAAACCACCCATTTGCAGCTGGCTCCGACCTCCGTTTTGTACCCTACTCTGAGAAATTGGCATCGTTGAAATTCTTTGCAGCAGACGGACTCTATCTCTGTGTCCGTATACGCACAGGCTCCGCCCCAGCTCGAGCCAGTCCGGGCTTCTCGTCCGCGACAGGCAGGTCTTCTGCCTCGGCTGCACTCTGCAGAAGCCGCCGGCGCCTCCTGTTCCTCCATAGACCTCAGCTGCTCGTCGCTATACTGTGGCTCATACAGGTAGCCACAAACATCCGTTTCTAACATAACTTCGTCAAAATAAAAATCCTCCCCAATGCATCTGTCTGAAAATTCAGTATTTTCCTCCATATTTTCAAAAAGTTTCTCCCGGTGAAATCAAACGCACTGGCACTGATCTCACTGCATGAAAAGTCGGATTTTCGTCAGTAAGCGGCACTGTAGATTGACGTGGAAGTTCAGGTTTACGACTGCACACGGCAATTTGCAGGCAACACCGAAAACTGCCGTGAATTGTCAGAAATTGACGTGGGCCTTGCTTGGCAGTTGTCCCCCCATGACCCCCCTTGACCCCCCTTCCCCTAATTCTAGGGTAGGCTTTAACATGTAAATGTGAACTATACAAATGCAAATCAGGGTACCAGGAGTTTTATCCCAAGTGACATTTTTCTAACCCACGTTTGATTTCTGTGTACAGCCTTTATGGAGCAGGTCAAATTGACCCTAATTGGATTCAATACAATTCCTCAAAAATCACACTATGAAAAACAACAAAGATTCAGGTACAAATTGTAAACTTTTAATATCAACATTTGTCAAACATAAAAAATAAAAAAAATAAAAAATGAACATAAGGGACCGTTCGGTATTTATGGAATGGGCCACCGGAGGGTCATGCCTTTTTATTCTTTGTTGAGAGGAGGGTCATCCAACTTTTTTTAGTCTAGGGGGAGGGTCACCCAACTTTTGTATTCATGAAAACAACAAACTTTCAAAGTGGCTTGTTTTGTGCATATTTTTCCATGTAGCTCTCTCAGTCTCGGTCCCCCCATAGCTAGCAGATGGGTCTGACCCAACAAAAATCAGACGCGAAAGATGGAAAGACCAAGTCCAGTTTGGCACTGTTTGACAGTGCGCACGCGCTCAGAAAAAGTGCATCATGTCAGAACAGAACGCCAATGAAATGTTTACCACGAGCAAATAATAAACTTTTGTGATTGCGAATCACAAGCAGTGTCCTGTGAGTGTAACTCTACCGCTGCATGTGATGTAGCCTACGTTGAGTTTGGGACTGAGGCACCAGAACTGCAGTTGAAAGAATGTGCGCTGTAGCACGAGAGGCTACCATATTTCTTCAAAAGCAGATCGTGGAGATATTACATCATCCGCGATCAAAAATTGTGATATCGCATAAGCACAAGTATAAAACGACTGTTAGGCTATCATGTCTGAAAACAAACACAAATGACATGTGCTACATTGGGGCTGTTTACACCTGGCCACTTAATGCGTTTTCTCAGATCGGATAGCTATCTGATTTATCAAAACGATTCCATTTACACCTGGTGTGGTCGCATAAATGCGTTTTTGCAAAACGGATTTTAAATCCTATCTTCAATTCTTCAAATAGTTTGCACGTTGGCTCATCTGCAGTGATGACGCACAATTTACATATGTGGTTTCCACAACCAGATGCATTTACACATGTCCAGTTTTGTCGGGAATGTGGCCCAGACCTCCCCTGAAGTGGTTTGAGCGATCGGATTCAAATCCGTCTCGAATGCGTTTCGGAGGGCATTTATACCTGGTCTTTTCATGATCGGATAGCTATCCCATCACAGAACACGCATGAAGTGGCCAGGTGTAAACAGCCCCTTATTCATCGCAAGACAGAGGCGAACCAACACTGAGTGGGGGCCCCAGGCAAAATTAACCAATGAGGACCTTTTTTATTTGATATAGCCTAGGCTATGTTTTGTATATAATATATAAGATTTTATCTTCATTAGATATATTATTATACACAATTCAAAAAGTAGTAAACACAGAACATCTAACAGAACATTTTATCAACCTTATGTGCTCATTTTTTTAATTAACAAAATGTCAATCTTTATAACAGAAGATACAACACAATACAACAATCTTCAAGATACAGGAAATCTTCAAATGTGAAGATGTGAAAACAGATTGTCACCTTAAAAACAGTCATTTGCGTGGTGGAACAAGTCATGCTAAATAGAATTATAGTTAGCATCTTAACTTGTTCTATTATTTTATTAGTTCATTAACTAGCCTAATTGTTAACTCAAAAAATGTAATGTAAAGAGCTGGATACTTACTAATTAAATAATGTCAAATATAGTAAATGTATTGTTGCCATATACTAAATATTTGACTAGTCGCACGTTCATTTCTGCTTAAATACTGCATGGGATATAGCCTATTCTGCGCTCAAGCGCATGTATAATCATGACGCAAAAGCAGGCTAATGATAATAAATATGTATTTAAAAATAACAATGCATTTTAATTGTTTATTAATAAACTCTTTTTTTCTAAATCAGTGTCCGCTGCAAACATGTCTCCATACATCTCCGCTGTAAAGTGCGCCTTTAAGAGAAATGCATCTTATACGGATTACATAATCAAATGATATTTGCTTTCGATTTGATTTTTTTCGTTTAAAAGTGGACATATCAAGCTTTATATAGATATTTTTTCATATATTTGAGGCTAGTATGCTATATAGCCTACGATATGTTTCTGCTTTTTTTTTTTTTTTGACGCGCTACAGTTCACGGAGACCAAAGCGCGCCCTGATTGTTTTATTTTATTTTACGAAAGCAAAACGTTTTATTGTTATTGTTAGTTTACACAAATACAAGTATTGCGACTGATGCATTATTCTTTTCTGTATGGCCAGAAATAGAGTATTTTAAGTTGTTTCCACTGTTGATAGGAAAATGCAAATCGCATCGGCGCCTCCATGTCATGCAGTGCGCGCTACACACTCCGCACACACACTTGGTTATGCGCCATAGAAGATAGGTTGGCTACTTTGGAGTCGAAAAACTGTCTGGAAGAGACTAATTTTAAGAATAGAAGACGGGTGCATAATCCTAAAATTGTGGTAAGACTGCTATCTAAGCTTAAAGTAGCCTCGTAAAAGAACAAGTGTAAGTTGCTTTATAAAAGTGTATTTTTTTGGTCTTGTAATTTACAGGAAGCAGTACGCCGTCTTCACAACTCAGAGACAAATTGTAATCGCTACGAACCGGAGCAAGGGTAAGATTCAAAGAATATGCTTTAATTCTTCTGTGTAATGAAATAGATCCGTTACTATACCGATCTTACCCGTACATTTTGTTTTCACAGACTAACCTCGCCTCATAACGAGGCCGTGACCTCATATCTGCTCGGAGCTATGTCTGCAAGTCCAGATTTACATATATCATTGTAATGATGATAATGATGACATTGATAATGATGACATTGTGTGTAAGTAACTTTTACTATTTTCTCCTTTATTGTTTTAGTTGTTTTTTTGTTTTCTCCTTTATTGTTTAAATTGTTTTATTGTTTAAGTTCTTTTACACGTTGTTTTTTATTCATATCACTCTCATTTAATTGTTTTCCAGCTGCCTGTAAGACATATTACGAGACAGTACGCAGGAGCTTCAGGTACCGACAACCAGATCTTGCATCGCAGGCGGAAGCTGTGAAGAGTTCAGCTCGGAGTCGAGCGAGAAGAAAGAGGGTAAGATTTATTAGATTAGATCTGTTTTTGGTCAATGTGACTTTTTCATGTGTATTAATAGATGTATTGTGTCTATACGCAGTGCACCGTGCAGTACTGATTGTCTTTATTGGTTGTTTTTACAGCTGCTAGAAGCGAGACAGAGTGTGCTAGCTGAGGATGAGGTGGGCCTTTGGAAGTGTGCTACCATAGATCTGATGTCTGATGAGGAAGACGGTATCGTTGGCGGGGTGTCTGGATGGATTGTGAGACCTCCGTCCTTTCGCAGCCAGGAGCTCACCGAGCTCTGTGCCACGCAGTCAAGATTAGAGGCGATTCCAAAGTACAGGGCAATGCACCACAGACGTCTGCAAAATGGACCGAATTCAGACAGAATGCTAGTTACCTACAGCTCCGAAGCGGAAAACAGACACTTCATGGTGCTGTAGGATTTTGGGCTTCTTGTGAGCTTCCCATTTGTGTGGGCAGATCTCCTACGTTTTGTACATGGTTGTGTGTTTGTGCTAATAAAGCTATGTCCCTGGCAAATTTTCCTTTCCTCAATAAATTCATGTCCTTGATGGTAATAATAGTGTAGTCCATAGGATAATGGCATGAATATACAACATATTAGCATATATGAATATATAAAATTAATAATTATTTTTATTTATATATATATATAATTATTATTATAATTTTGGGGTTTGAATTTATAATGAGCCAGGGTGACCAATAGTAACAGATCTGCCAACCAATCACGAGTGATTTTTCTTGTTTAAATGTAGTGGTTTCAACCAATACTGAGTGAGGAAATTCAAGCCATTCTCTGCGAGGCGCGCGGGCGCTGCTATTCATATGCTAATTAGAGCCATTCGCACCTCCACGACGAGCGCCGACGGCCGCGAGCTCTCCACATACGTCATGGTTCGTTTCCGTCAGTATGTGGCACAGACGAACGCGACGTTCACAGGCTGTAAATTGTCGTTAATTGTCGAAAATTAGGGAGATATCCGGCCGTTTACGGGGACGAAAATCCTACTTTTCATGCAGTGTCTGTGATAGGTCTGTTAGCGCATTAGGTACAACCCCCTATGGGTGGGTTTGAAAGGCTGGGAACTTGTGCTTGTAGTCTTTACAGAAACCCCCCCTTTTTACACTTCCTTCTACAATGACGTCAAATGACGATTTTTGCGTCATTGTAGGAGGAAGTGAAAAAGGTAAACAGAGGATTTCTCTCGTCTCAGGGGAAAATGAGAGAATGTTGCACGACCATTCAATAGTATGACTGGTTTTCTAACAATGGACCTCTTAATACAAATGAGGGGAGTGTCCCTTTAATGATGTATTTAATCACGCATCAGGGATGTGTCTTTATTGTATGTGTAGTGCAGTGCATGAAAATCACAGGCAAAAGAGGTACGAGCCGTGACTCAATTGTATTTCCAGGTCTTCCTAGAAAACACAGCAAACAAGAACAAGCTTATTATAAACCGAAATACATCCAAATGCTTTATATTGAAAATAAGACCAAAAATATTGAGACCCACACCTGTCTACGTTATTAGCTACATAAACTTTATCTCTTTAATATTAGGTGTGGGATGCATTTTAGTGATAGGGAACAATAAGGCAGCAGCCTATATAAAAGGAGAACTCAGAGAAAAAAATAACTAAATTACAAGAAAACCAGGAATCCAAGAAACAAAACAAGAACTAAACAGAGTGCACTGAAATTACATACATTTAAAGAAAAAACACCAGACAATGAACACAGGAAACACAAGGGCTTAAATAAAGTAGAGGGTAATACGATTAACTAGGCATAGGTGCAAAAAATCAGAAAGTAACAAAGGGAACACAGTAAATAGGAACCAGGAACTAAACAGAAATACAAACTAAAAATACACAACACAAGAGCACAAAAACAGGCATATCATGACATTAACCAGGAGAACACCAGGGATGCACTGGCGGCGCAGGGAACCAAGGAAGAGCCACCAGAGCAGGAGAACACCAGGGTGGCGCCAGTGGAGCAGGAGACCAAGGCAGAGCCGGCGGAGATGTAGAGTACCTAAGTGGATCAGGTAACCAGGGTGGAGCTGCCAATAATCACTGTCAGCTGTGTTCCAATGTGAAGGCTGCATCCACCGAAGGCCGTATTTGAAGGCCGATTGCATCACAGCGGCGTGGCGAAGGATGTCCCAATTCAAAGGCTGCATCCTCCAAAGGCCGTATTTGAAGGCC
Source organism: Phoxinus phoxinus (assembly GCF_949152265.1). Taxonomy (NCBI): domain Eukaryota; kingdom Metazoa; phylum Chordata; class Actinopteri; order Cypriniformes; family Leuciscidae; genus Phoxinus; species Phoxinus phoxinus. The sequence continues at coordinate 5,319,672 of NC_136887.1, forward strand.
GATTGTGTCACCGCGGCACGATGAAGGCTACCCTGATTCAAAAGCGACGCCAAATGCACCCGTCGTTTCCCCATGAAAGGAGGATACATAAAAGGATCCTTAGCGGCCTATCCTACCCCATAAGTCATTGCGCGCCGGCGACAACAGCATTTTTATTTTTAAAAATGGTGGCCGAGGGTTCGGTGGTGGACGGCAAATTCACATTTAAATGTAAGTATTATGTTTTAATTTACTCAGATAGCTAGCGAGTTAACAGATATATAACATATAACACAGAGTTAAAAGCCACAAGTTTTTCTTTCTTATAAACTTCATCTTAACTCCTTCGTCACCATTGCGTGGCTTCATTTGTCAGGTGGTTTGAGGCAAAACTTGTGCTAATATTAGTTTAATAATTGTTTCAGGGAGCAAGGAGCAGAAAGCTCAATTTATTAAATTGTGGTCTGAAAATGACCATTTCTTTACGGGGGCGAAAAAAGTGTGGCTTGGATGTAAGACAACGACCTATTTGTAATATTTGCACTAGTCTGTCTCACTTGTGAATTATAAGAAATATCACTCACCCTATAAAGCCCACAACAATAAGAAAAACAGTAGACAAGGCAATGGGGTTTCACTTGTATGTGTTTTTGTAGTGCTGTCATGCTATGTCTATAAAGGTTTTAACCGAATTTGAGTATCCAGAAATATGATAAGTATTTTGTATGCATGTCCTGATGTGTAATGTATTTTGTATGCATATCCTGATGTGTCATATTTTGCAGTGTTAACAATGCACTAATGTTAAGATTGCACCCCTGTGTCAATATTTTTCATAAGTACCCTTTTCTGCTTTTTTAGAGCAATTCTGGAGAAAATGGGTCTGTTGGGAAAGGTAACTCCCATACAGGCCAAAAAATTGGAACAACTTAAAAAAAAATACAAAGTAAGAAAGTTAATACACACATCTTTGCTGAAATTTATTGTGCAGTTGTTGTTAACAAGCCATGGCTAATTTGCTCTACCTTAGGATTGCAAGTGTCCTGGGACAGGTGAGGGTGTGAGTGGGAAACCCACTGCTGAAACTTGGCCATGGTCTGTCCTCATGGATGAGGTGTTGGGACAGAGGCACTCCACCAACCCCCCTGTCCTCATTGCCTCAATCCCTGAGGACAGACCAGGGCCGAGTTCAGCAGTGGGTGCCCACGGTGAGGAGGAGCCAGGGGCAGCACCAGCACCACCAGCAGCACTAGCAGCAGCAGCAGCACCACCACCAGTAGCAGCAGCACCAGCAAACTTTACATTTGGCACAATGCAGTCAGGCAAGTACCGTTCTCCTGGCAACCACCACACCCATACTTGTCCATCGGATTGCCAGACAGAGAAGCGTGAATTGTCACTCCAGAGAAGACGTCTCCACTGCTCTAGAGTCCAGTGGTTTCATGTTTTACACCACTGCATCCGAAGCTTTGCATTGCACTTGGTAATGTAAGGCTTGAATGCAGCAGCTCAGCCATGGAAACCCATTCCATGAAGCTCTCTACACACTGTTCTTGAGTTAATCTGAAGGCCACACAAAGTTTGGAGGTCTGTAGCTATTGCCTCTGCAGAAAGTTGGTAACTTCTGCACATTGTGGGCCTCAGTCAGCATAGTCTTCTATGATTTTACTTCTTAACAATTCATTCATCTTTGTTATAATACCACTACCAGTTGACCGTGGAATATTTAAAGTCCCTGTAAAGTCAAAATTAAGTATGTGTTCTGAGTTTGTCATATCACAGAAAAATGTGTTATTAGCCACCCAGCCAAATTTGAATGATAAAAAAAGCCGGCAAGTACATAAAATAGGCTATTAAAATCTTGAAAAAATGAGCAGTGGTCTCTGCTCTCAAACGCTGGGGGCGTGTCCGCCGGCTGCGCTGTAACCTGTCTGACTGACATCCAACTTCTCGAGTGACTTTATGCATGAAAGACTCGGTCTCTTTTGTGGTCGGAAGGGGCTGCTTTGTGAACAGATAATAGTTTAAATTACTTGGCTAAGGAATCATATTGATCATATAAATAAACAAAAAAATCACGTTAGAGTGTTGCAGAATTTAGTAGCCTACTGTGGACTACCTACTATAATTATAACATAAGCACACAAGGCAGCCTACCCTCATTGGTGGGCACGCACTGCCGAGGATGGCACCAGGTGTCGGCGCGACGGGAGGATGACGGCCGAGGCGGGAGATAGTCGGTTCGGCCACATTCACCAGTAACAGCGGATTATCAGAGCATCCCAGTTGTCTCCGACGAAAGTTTATAAAACTATCCCGTGTAAAATGATCACTACAGAGGCGGGTTTTGGTGGTGATCCTCAGCTCTCCATCAAGGTGGCTCTTCACAAAATTAATCCACCTCTTCTTGATGTGATCGTTTTTAGGAAATGTAAATAAGGACACCGATCTGTTTCGTACATGATCGCATCCAGATAGTACGCATTTCCGTGACGAAGGCATAGCTAACTAGCAAACTGTAGGCTGTAGTTATAATAGTACTGACAGTAACTCGCGATTGAGCGCCAAACTGATGCGAATGTGCTCTGTTTATATTGTTAGAGAGCGGCCAGGCTCAGGGGCTCCAGTGCGTCATCAAGTAGGGGCGTGTCCAGGAGCTCAGGGGCTCCAGTGCGTCATCGAGCCCCCGTTTTAGCCCCGCCCAAAAAATCCGGAAAATAGCAATGGTGAAAAACTGTTTAACGGACTAACTCCACAATTCAGTACTTCGCAGTTCACAGTCTTTGTAATATGTTTTAGCAATACATTTCTAACATTTATAATGTGTTTATAATTTTTTTTTTAGAATTGCCTTTACAGGGACTTTAATAGTGAGGACATTTCACGAATGGACCTAACAACATGACTTTTCTTTTGAAATTCACGTGTCTAGTATCTGAAAAAAAAAATTTTATCTAAAAAATATATCTAAATTATGTAATATGCTCTCAATGAAAAATGCAGAACAATTAATTAATGCATTCATGACATCAAGGCTAGATTATTGTAATGCTATTATGGGTGGTTGCCCTGCACGCTTAATAAACAAACTACAGCTGGTCCAAAATGCAGCATTTCTAGAGTTCTTACCAGAACTAGGAAGTATGACCATATTAGCCCGGTTCTGTCAACTCTGCATTGGCTCCCTATTAAATATCATATAAATGAAAAAATATTGCTTACAAGGTGCTAAATGGTTTAGCTCCGCAGTACTTGAGCGAGCTCTTAACGCATTATAGTCCTCCACGTCTATTGCGATCTCAAAATTCCGGCCAGTTAATAATACCTAGAATATCAAAATCGACTGCTGGCGGTAGATCCTTTTCCTATTTAGCACCAAAACTTTGGAATAATCTTCCTAACATTGTCCGGGAAGCAGAGCAGACACACTCTGTCAGTTCAAAACTAGATTAAAGACACATCTCTTTGGCCTAGCATACACATAACACATCATAGACTTCTATAACTCAATGTTAGGCTGCATAGTTTAGATCAGCCGGAACCGGGAACACTTCCCATAAATCCTGGTGTACTTGGTACATCATAAGAAGGATGGTGTCTACGCTAATATTAGTCTCTCTGTTTATCCCGAGGTTCACCACAGTCCGCCAGATCCAGACCATATCCGGATCTGATGAAGGACCTGCGCCTGGACACGACGACAGTGCAGTCCTGAAGTGTCAACTCTCTCCCCTGTGAAGGCCTCCCTCCCTTCCCTTTACCTCTGTACAGATAAAACGTTGTCGGGATAATTCCGGTTCATGTGGCTATGCGGAAGCGATACATAAAAAAATAAATAAAAAAAATGAATTTCATGTTTTGCGTTCGAGACACCAGGCACTGTTCTGTGCAAATGAGCAGCCGGATCGCATTAAGGGTTTTCTGTTAGAGCGGTGTCGTGTTAGTGGCCCCTAAGTTAATAACTAATGATCTTTGCAACGGAAGTGAATCAATCAAAACGAACTTTAGCTGGACTATAACCTTATTCTAGAGCTGCTGTAAAGCCAAAACAATATATCTTACTGTAATTCCCTATTATCACTGTAAAGCTGCTTTGATACAATCTATATTGTTAAAAGCGCTATATAAATGAAGGTGACTTGACTTGACTAATGCACGAGGCAACCTATCACGGTACTACGCTTGAATTCACTGAGCTCCTGACAGCGACCCATTCTTTCACAAATGTTTTTAGAAGCAGTCTGCATGCCTAGGTGCTTGATTTTATACAACTGTTGGCATGGTAGTAATTGGAACACCTGAATTCAATTATTTGGAAGGGTGTCCCAATACTTTTGTGTGTGTGTGTGTGTGTGTGTGTGTGTGTGTGTGTGTGTGTGTGTGTGTGTGTGTGTGTGTGTGTGTGTGTGTGTGTGTGTGTGTGAGTGAGTAAAAGGAATAGACTGACAAATAAAATAATTTATTCTAAAAAGTATTTATTTTTTATAAATGTCTCATTCTTCATTTATAACTTTCCACATGTCTTGTTAGATTTTACTTGTGTACTGTCTAGTTTTATGTTTGAGTTTGTGCTCTTTTTTTCCTCGTGGTGGGGTTGTGTTTTTGGTTAAGAAAATGTAATCTTTGATGTATTGAATATTTATGATTCCATGTTCTGGACTGTGTACTTCCATGAGACTCTTAAAAAATGTTTGTGTGCTACTACAGTAAAAGTTCCATTTAAACCACGCTGAAAGAGCTGCAGCACTTCCTGGGGTTCGCAAACTTTTACCGTCGCTTCATCAGAGGATTCAGTTCGTGGGCGGAGCCCCTGACGTCTCTGGTTCGCAAAGGCACGTCTTGTCTTCCCTGGAGTGAAGAGGCCACTAAAGCCTTCAGCCAGCTCAAGCAGGCCTTCACCTCAGCTCCCATCCTGCGTCATCCAGATCCAGAGTTACCTTTTGTCGTCGAAGTGGATGCTTCTAGTACCGGCCTGGGTGCAGTACTGTCTCAACGTCAAGGATCTCCTCCCAAGTTGTACCCCTGTGCGTATTATTCCAAGAAGCTCAGTTCTGCGGAGAGGAATTATGATGTGGGCGATCGTGAGTTACTGGCCATGAAGGCAGCTTTCGAGGAATGGAGGCATTGGCTAGAGGGCTCTCCTCATCCTTTTATCGTCCTTACTGATCACAAGAACTTGGAGTACCTTCGCACGGCAAAGAGGCTGAACCCCTGTCAGGCCAGGTGGTCCTTATTCTTCTCACGCTTCCAGTTCACAGTTACCTTTTGCCCAGGCTCCAAGAATACCAAGGCGGATTCCCTGTCTCATCAGTTTGATTCAGAGGCTACCATCAACACTCCAGAAACCATTCTCACTCCAGATCTAGTCATCGGGCCCGTACAGTGGGATATTGAGACCGAACTTCAGCTGGCCAACGTTGACACCGAGATTCCTCCGGAATGTCCCCCTGGAAAACTCTATGTACCTGAGGCCCTCCGAGAAAAGGTGCTGAAGTATGTCCATGCCCTGCCCATCTCCGGGCACCCAGGTATTACTGCTACTATCCATCTTCTTCAGAATCGCTTCTGGTGGTCCACTCTGTCCCAGGATGCCAGCCGGTTCGTTCAGCAGTGCCAAACCTGCAATATTCAGAAATCTTCCCGACTCATGCCCGCCGGTTTGCTTCAGCCACTACCCATACCACAGCGACCCTGGTCTCATATCGCCATTGATTTTATTACGGATCTGCCACCATCTGATGGACACACGATTATCCTCACCATCATCGACCGCTTCTCCAAGGCCTGCCGCCTCATACCCCTCAGTAAACTTCCCACGGCCCTGCAGACCGCAGAACATCTTTGTGATCTAGTGTTCCGGTTCTATGGTTTGACCGAGGACATCGTCTCCGTCAGATGTCCTCAGTTCACGTCCTGTCTCTGGACTGCCTTCTTTCAGATGCTCCAAGTCAACGTGAGTCTCACCTCCGGCTACCATCCTCAGGCCAACGGACAGGTGGAACGTCTCAACCAAGAGATTTCCCGCTTCCTCCGGTCCTATTGTCAACTCCATCAGAAGGACTGGAGCCGGTACCTGATGTGGGCGGAATACGCACAAAATTCCATCTGGAAACAATCCACGGGCTTGACTACATTCTAGTGTGTCCTCGGTTTTCAGCCACCCCTGTTTCCTTGGTCCGGTGAGCCCACCAACTACCCCGCCGTGAATCACTGGCTCAATCGAAGCGAGGAGACCTGGAATCTAGCACACACACACCTTCAACGAGCTGTCAATCGTGGTAAGAGGCTGGCTGACCGTCATCGCTGTCCCAACGCAAAATACCACACCCAGCGTGTGGGTGTGGTCACATTAAAACTAATGAGCAAGGGTTTGAGAAACTGGATATCTTGTTGGTTTTATACAAATTACTTAAACAGAGAATATTTGTTTTCGTTTTGAATCAGATCATTTAAAACTACACACTTAAATGTTTATAAAGATATATAGCTCAAAAATGTGTGACAAGTATTCGCTGAATTTTGTTTATGTTTAGAGACGTGCTCAAGAAAAAAAAGTTCACGAGACAGAGAGGCAGAAAGCACACCCTGTTTAATTTCTTTATTTTACAAAAGCACAACGTTTTGTTTTGATTGTAAGTGGACACATACAAAAGTAGACATCTCACAGATTCTTTTTTCATTTTCTTAAGTCTGTATGACCATAAATGACGGAGTATTTTAAGTCTATGTTGCTGCTTTGTAAAAAAAAAACAGCAAAACGCGCCCGCGCGTTTGCCGACCCCAGAGGGTTAATTAAAATTCAATCACCAGACAATACTGTTTTAAGATTTATTTACGGTCTCGTAATCTACACACTGTCTCGGAAAACATGAGATTTGAGCCGTTACAATAAATTTGGCTTTCATGCCTCGAGACGAAAGTCAACAGGTGCGAGGCTTGAAACATCCGACAGCGCACTGATGTATGCGTCGAGATATTTCTCAATGAACATTGCCAGCACCCTCAGAAGCTGACTGTGCATGCCTCGCACCCATAATCTTTATTGCAGAGTAGACCCGTAATCTACGCGCTGCCTCAGCAAATACGAGATCTGAGCCACTATAGATTCCCTACTGCAATGATAAATCTGCCAACGCGAGATCCCAGGCAAAAAAAAACGTAGTCTTTTTCGTCTTCCAAAAACTTCGTTTTCTAACTTTGAGTGCTGCTTAGAAAAGCTAAGCATGACAGTGTCATGCACGACTCGAGACTCAAGCACACATATAAAAACAACCAAAAAGCATTGCAGTGGTACAGAAAAACGCATTCTTAGTGAAGACTCTAAAAACTTTACGTTATGATCACAGTTAAAATGAAGGGCAACTTGCCATCCATTGACAGGCTTCTTGGTGTTAGCCATGCGACATTCCACAAGATATCTTCTGGAAGTATCTGTTGGGTCAAAGTCAATTATCCAGTTTGTTGGTACGATGCTAACCGCATCTTTGTCTGGTCCCCTAGTCCAACAAGGGAATAAGCAAGTAACCATTGCTTATTTTCTTTTTTGTTATATTTTCCACCAAACCACTTGAACCCAAGAAAAGTGCATCGCCTAGTCCCAACTTATTCTGTGATTGGCTATTACTCATTGGCAGAGGTGTAGTGGTAAAAAAAGAGCTGGGTAAACTATAAATTCTGGTGGACCACAACGTGGTCACCCGGTAAGGTGGGCCACTGCCTACCGGTGTATGTGTATCCTGATGACATCGCTATAGGCTATCATATGATGGTACTACCAAGGGTATCACTGGTTGTTCCCTCATCATATAGGTCACACAATCACTATTCAATTCATACATTAATCTAAGTTCTTGTTAAAGAGACTCAAGAAGGAATAATATGGTTGAAATCTATAAAGTTTACTAAATGACAAAACAGAGAGAACAAAAATATTTAAGAGAGATAGAGAGGGAGGCTTATATCCAGGGCTTCCAATGCAATGCACTTGTCCAAAACGAAAACGCTTGTTGTATTTTTAAAGCGCAAAGTTGAACAACAGCGATTTTTGTGTGAGCATATCAGTGAACACCCCTGACCACTCGGTGAGTTTCACGTCTTTGTAAACGAAAGTTTAATGCGTTTTAGGAAGGATTATTCCTGTGTACCTATTCATATATAGGCAAAACGTCCTGAAAACACCACCGTAGCAGCGTGTGAGGCAAGGTCATTTTATCAATATCGTGGTCGTTCAATACGTGGCAAAACACACATACATGTCAGGCCCAGTGAACACAATAAGAGGTCAGAAAAAAAACAATAAACAATATACACATTATTTCATTGTTAATCCATTACCACTAAAGGTGAATCCATCCACGAAATAGCATCAGTAATCCAGTGTGATAAGTGCTGCTTAATGGTGGGGAAACCTTTGCCGCGCCCCCCACCAACAATTAATCAGATTTATGCCACAAGCCTTAGCAGTCAATGTAAATCCTTAGTGCCCTGACTGGAAATAAGAGGTAAAGCTTCTCCATCTCCGGCAAGTCAAACGGTGGAGGAAAGAAGGTTTTAAATACGACCGAATGATGGGTCGAAAAAGGCACCATTGGAATGTAACCTGGCAGTAGAGATATTGGGTCCAGACTCGACTGGCCAGAACAGAGCCACTAGCAACAGGTGAACTCTGTCCTGATGAACCCTCACCGAAAAGGCACACATGCAGCCTCAGCCAAGTTTACACCATGGCCTCCAGCCCTAACAGAGCTGTAGGTGTTAGGACAGTACACTACTGGACCCCAGAGGTCGTGGATCTTATGCCTACCTTTCACATTAAAAGCTTGGAGAAGCATCAACTTGCCCACCAGTAAAGATTCCTCCCTGTTCGTCATGCCGGGCCATGCGCCTTGAGGACAGTGGGTCGACTTTGCTAAGATGAACAAGTCCACATCTGCTCTGTCGCACCTCTACCAAATCAACTTCACCACCCCAAGGTGGAGTCTCCATTCCCTGCAAGAGTGACAGCAGTCTGCTGTGCCAACCTGAACAGGGGGTGCGAACGCAGTCTGCTCTGGTGCTCAATATTATACACTGCTCATGTGTTGTCCATCTGAACAAACACATGCTAGCCTCTCAAGTCTGGGAGAAAGTACCTATGTGGTCATAGTCTAAAATTGCAAGTTACAAAAAACACACAAGCAGTGCTGACTGACTGTGATCACGGCCGGTTGTTCTCCGAGTCCGATCGACTCGGGTATATTACACACAATCTTGAACAGACCCGGGACCTGGTCCTCGGGTGCTCTGTGTAGACCTCTACTTTAAACCAGGTTTCAGTTGGTCAATGGCGCAGTCAATTTCAGTTCCTCAAAATAGCAACCCGCCAACAATGCGCCTGAAAACCCCTCTTTTTCAGACCAGCCCATGGTGCACAGATGGGCATAAATACATTTGCTATTTAAACAGCATGGCGCAGGACATGAAAATGATAACTGCGTCAGACTGAAACTAGCTAAACACACTAGCTGCATTGCACCAGGTGAATGATAAGGCCCAATATGTGACAGTACCATTCTCTTGTAAGCAAATACATTTTTAGTCAGCTTCGGCATCACAAAGACTAATTGGTTTATTTTTAAACGAGGGGCTTATAATTAAGTTTGTAATTCTACATGGAGTGTGATAATGTTGTACATTTGTATATTGTATATTTTAGTTGTAATTAAATTGTAGTAAAGCATAACTTTAAGCGTATTTAGTGTACTTTTGTGTAGTAAATTGGAACAACTGCAAGTATATTTAGTAGACTAATTACATGCTTGATTAGTGATATTAACGTGTAGCCTAGTTTATTTGTGTTACAAGTACATTACATATTCATTATGAGTGTCTTCGAAACATACAATCAATATACCATAAGTCTATTTATATATACGTATATATTTTTTTTTATATTGTATAATTTTATTTTCAAAAAAAATATTTTGGCCATGTTCACCTTTTATTAGGATAGGACAGTAGCTAGACTGGAAGTGAGGTGTGTGAGAGAGAGAGAGAGAGAGAGAGAGAGAGAGAGAGAGAGAGAGAGAGAGAGAGAGAGAGAGAGATAGAGAGAGAGGAGGGGTCGGATCAGGAAAAGTCTGCAAGCTGGGATTCGAACTCGGGTCTCCCGAAGCACATGTCAGCGCACTTGCCAACGAGTCTATCGTATAGTAAAAAGTATAGGCTCATCAATACCTTTGGCTTATTCCAAATACTACAAATTGCATACTTTGTCTTCAATAACAAATGTACATTATTAGATAAATAAAACTTAGCTATACTTTGTACAAAATACTATTGTATACTATTGTATACTATAATGTATTTTGAAAGTATACTTTCAATGCATTGCTGCAATGATCATTTCCAGGACACAGTTCAAATATACCTAAAATCTATTTTTTAATAAAGTGCAAATAAATACACTTTTAAGAAATACACAGAATTTTCACTTTGAGTATATTTTTAGAAAATATAGCAAAGTACAATTATTTTAAAGTGTGTTAAAGTTGTATTGTGAAAATTGTTAAAAGCATGATGCTAATATACTTTTAATATATTTAAAGATAGGAAAAAATGTTGTTAGTAAATTTGCAATGTACTATTGAAAAAGGGAATATAAAGTATACTTTTCCATAGGGTGTTGTTGTTCAGATGTATTTCTTATTTTATAAACTTGCTGTTCTTTGCAATATTACAGTAATGTGAGTGTAAATGTGTGTTGTATCCTATAATGTGCCCTGGGAAATAAATTAGAAACAAGAAATGATGTTTTGGTTTCATTCTATCAATCCATTTCATGAATTAGTTATATAATATTGTTGAGTTTAACATGCTTCAGTGGGACTCGTAGAATTATTTGTTAATTTGTTCTCGAACCTGTTTTCGTATATGTATGGGGAATACATATTGTTGTTGCTGTTATAGATATTTTGTCACTTTATGGTGATGTGAGTAGGGAAGTGAGTAAATATTTTTGTAAATGACACAGGAGCTGATTAAAACAAAGCACGCTGCAGTGAGATGTCAGCGGTCTGAGTGGCTGCACACAGTAAGTTACAAAAGAAGGAAACTTGTATTTCTTTGTAGATTAAACATGGAAAACAAGCAAAACAGAAAAGGTAAGAAGCGTTATTTGAGAATAGACCATCAAATAACATATCACAATTCACAATATATATATATATATATTATATATATATTGAATAGGCATTTCACATTGCTGTGCATGATAGATGGCAGTTTTTTAACTTTATTTTGATTGTTCACTTTAGACATTCTACTAAAAGTAACACGATCAAACTGATTGTTCTATAACTATTTGTTCTTTAGTACTGACTGTTTGCTTAAAGGTGCATTCAGAAATTTAAGCACTGTTCACATTTTTTCCCCTTTCTATGTTTTAATGCTGGTAATATTTCATGGCAGAAGTCAATGACATCTATTGGTATGGATGCAGCATCAATCAAAACATTTTATTAAATAAGAAGAATAAGCAATAATAAGTACACTTTTAAATATTGATATGTATGTGGTGGTGCTGAAACAAATAAATAATGCAACACAGCGGTTCCTGACCATAAATATATGTGGGGCAGATTCTGAGCTTATAAACCGCTTGTAAAATTCACATTCTAATTGCTGGACTCGATTCTGCCCATATAGTGCTACCCTCCGCTCCTCTTATTACATGATTAATGCATCTGCCATTTACTAAGAATGTTATGAAGTCATGCTGCACATTAAACGATAAATTATAGCCTATAATATAATTGATGCAATCCTTTTATGTCTTATTAATAATTGATTTTGTTTTTGGTTTAACAAACAAAGAAATAAATATGTGCTTTAACAGAAAATGGAACAGGACTAATTGTGTAATTCACCTCATAGGCACTAGAGGTCAGACAACAACCACATTTGGAGCCTTTGAGTTATTGTTCAGCTCAGACTGACAACCGGCATATTATTATTAATGGCCAGAATCGCCTGATTTCAGATATCTCAGAATATAAATATGAAGTACAAATTGACAAAAAAAGTTATCAAATAATACTGTACATATACAGTTAGGTATTTTTTTTATTTTATGTTTATTATTATACATTAACATTTTATTACATCAATAATGTAATACTCAAAACATTATATGCAGTTTTTACATAATGGTTTGTTATTGTTATATGTGCATTTTTAAATATATGATATTATTGGAAATATATTCTGAGCATAACAAAATTAAATATATGCCCCATGAAGGAAAATGAAAAGAGTTCAGATATAGCTGTGATAATTGTTTTGAGGACATTGACCTTAGTAAGATACATTTAAAAACTAAAATATTACAATATTACATTTAGAATGTAGAACAGAAAAATTAAACCATGTGATTTATTTTATCACAGTATTATAGGCAAAAGGGTGAATTTTAAATGTATTTCAGTACTTTGAGTAGATTTTGCCTTTTTTTTTTTTTTGTCATTGACCTAAAACGTTAAGCTGGATATAATTGTAAAACTAAAAATCCAGATTTTTCATTAATATTCTTATTTGCTTATTACTAAAATAAGTTATCGTTTAAATAATATTGTTTTAAAACTGCTTCAAGTTGAGGATGTTGTGTAAGCCAATATTGCTGCAATATTGCTGTACAAAAATATTATTTATGTAAAAGTGAATAATGAAATGCTTTCATTGGTATTCATCAGTTCCATTTATTAATCGGAACATATTTCTGAAAGTCTGCTATACCCATTTATAGAAACACTTATTTAAATTACAACAGCATATTAATTTTTCTTTTTTTAAAGTTACATAGTTCAAAAGGTTCTGCATAACAGGAATGACCCACCTGACATTCTCAACAATCTCCTCGCACCATAGTCCCGCTGATAGCATATTTATGAGTTTGAAATGTTGGAATTAAGTGTTTATGTTAATATCACTGATTTGTATTGTGTAATAGTGGCTGACCTGGACACATTACTGAAGCACAAGAAAAAGTCATAGTCAAGCACAGAAGCACACACTGAAATGTCATGGAAGACATTCCTCGTAGCGATCAAGGCCAGTCGACCTCCATCTCCGTCTCTCTTTCTTCAGCAGAGGTGTCGGGATTATGTGACTGAGACCTCTATCTGTCCTTCAGCTGCACGCGTTCAGCCCTGGACAGAGGACATCACACACCTGCACTCACTTCACATCCATCAGAGACAACGGCATGCATGTAGATCAGTTTGATTCATTCCACTGAACGTCACAATTTAACACTGTTCTCTCCTCATAATAAGCTATGACCCGTCAGAACACATGTAAAAAAATACTTTATACCTGATGGCACCACAGTTGCAAGAAATCCAATTTAGCATCTATACTAAGCTTATAAAATTTATTTATTTATTTAGTCAGTCAAACACTTTACCTATGCACACATTCTGATTGCTCCTTAGTCTTCTGGCAATATTAGCTAGGAAAATAATATTTTCAGAAGTATTTTATGTAACATACTTTCCATCCCTGCCACTATTAGTTAAAAAAAATGCAACGTTTACTTTGCTGTATCTTTAATGAACACATGAAAACCTACAAGCCCCAAGGATCTTGAAAACTAATTACTACTTGAAAAGAGGGTAATTGGAGTCATGTGTTCCTCTGTTGTGACTTGGCTACAGCATTCATCTCAGCAAGAACACTGAAGAGTTGCTCCCCATCAGGGCACATTCAGGCAGAAGTTAACTCGTTTTAGAACAGTACTACAAATCCAGGAGTGTCTATCAAAAGCCATGACATTTCATATATATACTGTAACAAAACAACAACATTTACCTGTTTCTCAAAATACACATATTTCAAATGTTGTCTTCAGGTTTTTCATTAAAATAATTTAGCTAGCACTTTTATTTTTACAGTCTTTTTTTACAGTGATTTTACAGTCACGTTCCAGTAATTACAATAACTACACCGTAAAAAAAAACATCTCATGATTTGTTATCACAACCGATGCCGATGATGCCTGTGAATGCACAGATTCCTCCATGACTTCGACACCAGCTCAGTGTGGCTGTGGAGATCGGGGAAGAACGGGAGATCATGGCACTTGTGCAGAAGTGAGGAAGCAGTCTTCTTATTTTGAGCTGCTTGCCTCTCATCTGGCCAATCTATCTTCAACTTCAACTATCTTCAGCCAATTGTTCCTCAAGGTTCAGTTCTTGGCCCACTAATGTTCATTATCTACTGTATATATGAAGATTTCAGATGCAAAAGCCTCTAAATGCCATCTGAAATTTCTTTTTTGAATGATTTCATTACATACAAACAAACAAAAAACATAATTTATTAATTTTAGAAAAGCATATTCATGTTTTATAAATTCATTTTCTAATTAACTGTAAATTACTTATAACTGAATCTACAAAACATACATACAATAACATATACTGTACGTATCTTATTAATCATTTATGAACGCAGTGATGTTTCGTAAATAATTAGTTAATCATTTACTAATCACTTGTAACGGAATTCACAAAACATACATAAAATGTTAGTATATCACTTGCTAATCATTTATGAATGTTTTGTAAATGAGTAGTTCATCATTAACTAACCACTTATTAATGACTTACAACTGAACGTTATTATAAAGTGTTACCTTTTTGATTTGTTAAACTAGAAAATTAAGAAAAAAGCAAATAAATGTACATTCATACAATTTTCATGTATGTGACCGCACCATGCAGTATGCAGATGAATACACTAATCAGCCTCAGAACAGGTCTCAGTAAACCCACATGACATACTGCTAATCTGGAGTTTTGGTGTGAATGGCAGGATAAATTGAACATTGTGCATAAAGTGTTTTAAATGTACATATTTCAGATGCAATCAAGGAAATTGATATGTACATGTTTGAGTCTGTAATGTTTAAATAGATGTGCTCTCTTTTCACAGTTATGAGGGCGATACTTGCAGGTCCAAAGCATCTCTTCTTGACCTGCAACACAAAACAAGATAGTCTGTCGTTAGGAGGGCTATGAACTTAGATAAAACAGGAGTACATCCATACGTTTTTGTATTCAACCCATTAATTAACTTTAACTTACTCTTTCAATCAATAGCCGTGTCGAAATAAAATGTGGTCTTTAAATTGCACTCCACCATTTTCACGCCGCGATCCTCACGGTGTTTGGCGCCGACCGGAGGTTCAAACAGTTAACGTAGACTAACCATGTTCCGTACACAACGGTATTCCGTACAGATAACCTTGTCCCGCCGATCGCTGAATAAATACTTACAGGTTATACATAAACTATATATGTGTGTTTTCATCATTTCCCCCTCTTTTATCCCTGACCAAGAAAGAGAATCCCCCGCCGTTTGTTCCAGAGAGATTTCAGTAAGTTTGCTAGGTGCGCCCGCTGCGCCTGCTAATGGAGGGTGGGCAAGCTGCAGCCCAGATATTAGCTTTAGCTGGGGAAACAATTACAGCAGTGAAAATGTACATTTCAATTGGATTAATGCTTCTTACAGTACTATAATCTTCATGAAATTATTATTATGTTATATCACTAATTATTAAATATATTACATATAACTGAATAACTGCTTTGAAATGGGTATTTTTAAACGTCAATTCCGGAGAATGGCCGCTTGGCGCCACTCTCGCACTGAGATGGGCAGCAGAGACGCAGCACGTCTGTCAACACAGACTGCGTGCAGTGATGATTATATTTGTTATATTTTAACATTTAAAATAGTAATTCTTTAATAAATCAACAATTATATATATAAAATTATCATTTTAAAGTACATTTTTGCCGTTGAAATCAAGGTATGCGCTCTGTACGGAACACCGTTGGCAGCCTGTACGGAACACCGTTACCCAGGCGGAGGAGGGACTTTACCCAACTTTTCTCAAATACTATTAGTCAAAAAGACATCAATCAAATAATAGATCCTCCAATGGGAATTTCCCCATAGAATGAGCACTCACACATGCTTGTCTGGCTCTAAGCAACAGAGGAGTGGCCAATGACGTGCGGTGAAAGGCGAAAAGTGTACGGAACATGGTTAGTCTACGTTACACTCTCAGTTTCAACGACAGCTCCTCGAGTGAAAAAGAAAGAAAGAAAGAAACAAACAAACAAACAAAAAAAACGTACGTTGAACTTGCCGGTCAGGGGTTAAAGCGCGGCGATGTCTGTTCCAACATCCCATCAACAGCTCCTTGAATTCACACACACAGCACAACAAAATGGCGTCACCTGACTCACAGCATCACACCACTGTGTGGAAGTCCATTTAACTTACATTTATTCACACATTCAAATTATGTCCACAAATTAGTAGAATCTACTAATATATCATTAGTAATGCAATCAAACTTCTCATCTGTGGCTACATCCAAGACTCAGCTAAAAACAAATCTATTTAACATGTTTTTTTGGAAAATGTGACTATATGTGTCCTTATGAGATTGTAATGTGTGCGTACATGTATTGTAATGTACAATGTAAAGCGATCTTGAGCTACGGAAAGGCACTATATAAATAAAACTACTTCTTCTTCTTTAACTTGGCCACTGCTCAAGTAGCAACTTCAAGCAGCTCCTCAACAGCAGCAGACTGAAGAAGATGCTCTGCCAAAGCACCCGCCTCTTTATCTGCATCATCCCCTCAGAATCAGAGTTCCTCGTACCGGTCCGAAGAATTCGCAGAGTAAGCTTCAAGATGCAGGTCCTCTGAATGCAACCCCCATGCCTGAAGTCACCTCGGGGTGCAAGGGGCAAGTAGGATCGGAGTTTGTGGTCCCCTCGAGGACTGAGCTAGCATGCTCTTCTCCCACACACATGACACACAGTCTGTATCTCAACCTTGACATTGTTACAATCTTAGCTCCTGAGTCGTGACTGAGACTGACATGACTCTTGTAATCTCATGGTTAAGGACTTTTATGCTGAAGTTTGTCTATGTTCTTTTCCTATGTGTAGTTCCTGTTTGCTTTGTTTCGTTAGTTCCCATAGAGATTCATTAGTTCATACCTGTTGGTCATTGGTGCTCATTATCTTGTGTATTTATACCTGTGTTTTAGTGCCTTGTGTTGTCGTTCTGTTATGCGGTGGCAGGGAAGAGAAAGGGCAAGAATCCAATTGCAGCAAGTTTATTCACAAACACAAAGATAATCAACACTGAAAATCCAAACCAAGAACCAAATGTGGGTATTGTTTTATTTCTTTTTTTGATTTAGCCCAACTCAGGTTCCTACTCCCTGTGAACGGTATTTGGGTTTTAAATATCTCACTTTGTCTCTATTTAAACTCCCTTTGTTCTTGTGTTCTCTTTGCACCAGCACATTGAACACATCTACCAGGGTTAAAGGATCCGGCAATTCATTTATTTTATGTTGTGTACCTTCATGCCTTTAACCCTTTAGGCGCCAGAAGTTTTTTCCTAAAACCTTACATTTTGACATCTTAATTTCAAAAGGCTATATCTTAAAAGTGAAAAAAGATAGAGACTTTCTGTAAATTAGAGAAATATTAAGGATGACCCAAAGTTTATGTAGGGATTAAATTTTCCCATCTAATTTGCATATTATGACGTCATATGTTGGCGGCCACCTTGGATTATAGAATTTTCATGAAAAGTCACGTGTTTAAATGATAAAATGCAGCACTTCTTTCCCCCCAAAATGTCCCTCACCTTCTGTATGCTATATTGCACAATACTGAATGCTCAGGTAAATAGTAAGTAGTAAATGTGGCAGAATTAGTTAAGTGAGTGACAGTCCTGGTGTCCTATCAGGAAAGAGTACGGTCTATTTAACGCTGGTTGGCTGTACTCTGAGATGCGTCACGTCTTGTCCTCCCCCTCCTGCGTCATCCACTATCGCCTCAGCGTTTCATTTAAGCACTTTTCCGACGGTGCATTTCATCAGCTCAGAATAGGTGTCTGCCCTATGGGATGAAATTAGTATCTAAATGATTAACTCATGCAAACACAAATATCAATGAACTTGATACATGTTGCAAATATGTTTTATCCATGTCTTTCAACTTGCGTGTGCAAAATTAAAAATTGAATGAATGTGTAACAATTTGTACAAATGCAGACATTTTTGTGAATACAAATGTTTTCTTTTGTATTAGTGTATCATAATTTGCGCATGCAAAAAAGAAGATGTGCATGTGTGGATCAGATGACACGCATGCATTCATTGACGTCTTTTCTGAGTCGATCTCATTTGATTCATTTGGATTTTGAGACTTTCTTTTCGCTGTTTTTAAGCATTTCACAACACACACACAAACAACTACACATGAATAGGCCTGGTGCTAATTATTAATGTGTGCACAACTACCCTTCTATTTAACAAATTCACAAATGTGCGTTACTACATTTAAACTAATACAATACAACTTGTGTGTGCAAAATCCAGAATCACAAGAATGTGCAGCATTTTGTACAAATAGAGACATAGTTGTTCATTCAAAACCTCAATTTTGTATTAATGTAGGTCAGAATGTGTGCATGCAACAAGTATAATGTGCATTTGAGGATGAGGTGACACGCGTGCATGCATTCATTGACTCGTTTCTGAGTCGATCCTGTTTGATTCATTTGGATTTTGAGACTTTCATTTCGCTGGTTTCGCCTGGCACGATCCACACACAGCTGTCTGAGAAAACCTGCTACCACTAGATGGCAGTATTCTGCTAAAACCGACAACGGCAGTGGAATCAAGCGTTCTTCCCCATTTAAGACGCTTAATGGATTTAAGTGATATTGAAGTGATATTTAGTACACAATATAGGCCTACCTTATTAATAAAGCATAGCCTACTTTATAGAGGCAAACAGATTAAATCAGATTATGAACAACCCATATTGCTAACGTGCAATAGCGCGTTGCATGTTCAATGAGGTGTATCGGCTACTGAGTTATAATATCAGCGTCTTACTGTATTGAAAATTATTATTTTCGTAATAATCGGCTCTATGGGAGGAAAACTTTATAGCCTACAGACAAGAGCCTATATGAACGCGACGCGCAACGTTTCACGTTTATGGCATTTTCCTTCCTGAGCCTGTTAAAATTAAAAAGCTTAACATGAAATTCTGCAGTTGCGTTTAACTTTGCATGTGTATGGGAGAGCAACCGCTCCGAGAGCGCAGTGAGGTAGGTTTTATGTTTGATATTCGCTGCATTTTCTAAAGGGACCACCAGCAAATTCCACTCACAGTCAAAAAAATATAAACGTCCAATCATTCATTCGAACGATACTTCCAGTGTTATAGTCAATGCCTGGTGGGCAGACTGACTTAAACTACTGTATGTCCAGCCAATATCTCGATTGAACAGTACATTGTTTTTTAATTTTTTATTAGGCTACTGTAAATTGTTTTTCTATTCATGTTCCAAAGTTTTAGTACGTTCCTAGTGATCGTCAGGTGAGATTTTGCATTATTCACCCGTAGTAAGTCACCAAAATCCCTTTTGGTGAATTACAGTAATTTTTTATTTTAAAAAAATTGTTTACTGTAAATACATTAAGGGTGGTATTGGGACCATTTCACCTGTAGTAAGCCAGTCTAGTCACTAGGAACATACTACAACCATTTTGAACATGAAAAAACCCTTTTGGTGAATTACAGTATTTTTCCTCAGAATACAGGCTACTACATACATGAAGCGTATTGTACAAATTTTACTTGTAAGTCAGTCTTACAGGAACCTTCTACGAGCTTTGGAATTTGAAAATGTGATTTTTAAATATTAAAAGTAATTTTAATGAAAACAAATGATACGTTTTAACGCAGTTAGTGTAATTGGCAGACGTTCCCTTGTGCATCATGAGCTGTGGTAGCACGTCAAAGCATTCTCATGTATGCAGCTACACACACGTAGGGCCTAGGTGATTTTCAATGAATATTTCATGTCGATATACAATGGTTGCATATTTTTAAAACTCATCGTGCTATAGTAAGACTATATAACAGTGGCAAGGGTCAAGGGAAAGCCAATGTCCTGCGAAAATCGTCTTTTAACATTTAAAAACAGACATTTTCAAATTCCAAAACTTGTATACAATGTGTAGTCAGATAAAAATAAGCCTATAATATGAACTCGACTGCGAAATTTCACGTTCTTTTTAACAGGCTCAGGAAGGAAAATGTCATAAACGTGAAACGTTTAACATCAATGCAGTAAGACGCTGATATTATAACTCAGTAGCCGATACACCTCATTGAACATGCAACGCGCTATTGCACGTTAGCAATATGGGTTGTTCATAATCTGATTTAATCTGTTTGCCTCTATAAATTAGGCTATGCTTTATTAATAAGGTAGGCATATATTGTGTACTAAATATCACTTCAATATCACTTAAATCCATTAAGCGTCTTAAATGGGGAAGAACGCTTGATTCCACTGCCGTTGTCGGTTTTAGCAGAATACTGCCATCTAGTGGTAGCAGGTTTTCTCAGACAGCTGTGTGTGGATCGTGCCAGGCGAAACCGGCGAAATGAAAGTCTCAAAATCCAAATGAATCAAACAGGATCGACTCAGAAACGAGTCAATGAATGCACGCGTGTCACCTCATCCACAAATGCACATTATACTTGTTACATGCACACATTCTGACCTACATTAATACAAAATTGAGGTTTTGTATTAACAACTATGTCTCTATTTGTACAAAATGCTGCACATTCTTGTGATTCTGGATTTTGCACACACAAGTTGTATTGTATTAGTTTAAATGTAGTAACGCACATTTGTGAATTTGTCAAATAGATGGATAGTTGTGCACACATTAATAATTAGCACCAGGCCTATTCATGTGTAGTTGTTTGTGTGTGTGTTGTGAAATGCTTAAAAACAGCGAAAAGAAAGTCTCAAAATCCAAATGAATCAAATGAGATCGACTCAGAAAAGACGTCAATGAATGCATGCGTGTCATCTGATCCACACATGCACATCTTCTTTTTTGCATGCGCAAATTGTGATACACTAATACAAAAGAAAACATTTGTATTCACAAAAATGTCTGCATTTGTACAAATTGTTACACATTCATTCAATTTTTAATTTTGCACACGCAAGTTGAAAGACATGGATAAAACATATTTGCAACATGTATCAAGTTCATTGATAATTGTGCTTGCATGAGTTAATCATTTAGATACTAATTTCATCCCATACTGCCCACCCTTCAGTTAATCGGTGGTTGTGATGATCGTGGTAAACAGTAGCCTGTGGGGATTATATGTGGGGTGATGTGGTATATAGAAAGAGCTAATGCTGTGTATGTATAGATAAGGTATGTATAAATAAGTCTATACCAAATAAAAGACAGAGTCACGTGACTCACCCTCATGTACGGTAATTCGAAACCTGTATGAATTCCTTTCACAGAATACAAAATAAGACATTTTTGAAGAATTTGGGGGTCCAAACAACATTGGACCCCACTGACAGTCATTACAAAAAACGGGGTGAAAAAAAACCTTTTCAGTTTTTTTGTTTTTCAGAAGAAAGAAAGTCGTTGAAAGTTTGGACGACATGAGAAAATGATGCCATAATTTTAACATTTGGGTGAACAATTCCTTTTACATCATGAGGTCATGGCACAAGAACCAATGAGGTTTGATGTTCTTGCCATATTATTTTCTTTATAGTTGATCAATTATTTAGTTTGAATTCATTTTAATTAACAATTTATCTTATGCACATGCCATATCATTGTTGATGCATTATAATGTATGTGATTCCAGTGAAGAGAGCTGTAGAAATGGGTTAATGCTTGATGTAGTGACAATTAGACAAGAACACTTTCAATAAACTTTAATTAACTGCCTTGACAATGCATTCACCTGGAAAATGTGCAGTCATTGTGATGTGAATTAGCAATTTGTCGGTTTTGATGCACCTGCGCTCCACTCTTGAAGATGATGAGCTAGCATGAGCGTAGAAGAGAAGGTTTCGAAGGCCACCTCATCAACATGTAGGAGACACAGGCTGGTTTAATGGGATCCAACTGCTGCACATGGCTGTCCGCTGGCAGCGCTGAGCCAGTATAGACACAAAAGGAGGAACACAGCTGTACGGGCCTGCTGTTGACTAACATGCTCCATCAGGTAGACGGAGGAGGATTTGAAGAACATGTGGTGAAATGAAACCGGACTGCCCACAATTTTGACACTCACCATTAACGCACAAAGCCATTAGTCGGGCAAACACCCTCCATGGATCTGCCAGTGGATGGTCCAGAAAAAAAATATAATAATAATAGGTTGCCAATTATGTCTCCAAGGACAAAGGAGGCAAAATCCGGTAAGGACAAAACATTTTAGTGTATATGTCATGGCTTTAGTTGACCTTATTTACTTTAAATGTTCTCCCCAGGATATGTTTCAGTCCTCTTACAATCATATTTTTTTAATATAATAGCTTTAAAGTGATTTATGTTCCATAAATAAGAAATTACATTCTTTGACAAGTTTTGACAAGTCCTCTTTGTTATCGCATTATCCAGTGTTTATTATTTTTCTTATGTTGTTAGTTGTTAGTAGAGGATGATAAAATGTCAACCATGTTACAGTAAACAACTGTAAAAAGTATCAGCATTAAATTCCTTTCTAAGGCTACGTTCACACTTAGCGTCTTTTTTGACAAAAAAAAGTTAACAACGGCGTTTTTTTAGCACAAAAAAAAAACGCTGCGCGTTCGGTTACAAATAGCAGCCGAGCGCGTCTTTTGTTGCTATAACAACAGCTGCAACAGTAGTGTGCCCACACAGCCTCTTTGTGATGTATGTTATGATAGAGTTGTGTACTCATATCAAACAGCTCCTTGTGCTCCGAAACAAGGACGATTAGTTTTTCTACCGGCACCGTGTCCATTTTTCTTGTTGTTATGGAAACGACAGGTCTCGCTACTCGCTTGTCATTGGTCAGCTGTCAAAAAGGCGCTTGACGTAGGGCGTTCTTTTCAGAAAAGTTAAACTTTTTTCAACTTTAAAAGACGCTCTGAGCTGCAGAAAAAGACGCCGGCGGTGGCGTTTAAAAAAGCGCTCAGGACTTTTTTGAAAAAACGGTTTACTCCATAGGGTTCTAATGTAGAACAGACGCTGGCAGTTTGAAAAAAGACGCTAAGTGTGAACATAGCCTAAGAGACACTTTGCAATTTGTACTGGGCTTGTAATGATGAATTAAATGGTAACACTTTACAATAAGCAGTAACTACATTAGTTAACATGAACCTAATGAACAACTTTTTATTAACTAACCTTAACAAAGGTTAATAAATCCTTTAAAAAAAATATTGCTCAAAAAAATGCAGTAATTTAACAAATTAAATATTATTGTAATGTGTTATCAATTAATGTCAACCTTGTTACCTTTCTGAATGCATACTTATTAAAATGTATTAATTTGGCTTAAGTTTTGCACAAGTAATTTCCTAACAATGTAATACATTATATTATTGTTCGCATTTTTAGAAACTTGCAAAAATGTACCAGAAAAGTAGCCTGGGAAAACCCAGACCACTTCCGACAAATTTAGATTTGCTCTGCAAGTGGGTCTGGCAAAGAGCCCATTGAAACCCATTTCCAATCCGTCGAAATCGCGGCACCAATCAGAAACGTTGGGGCGGGCTTTACACGATGACGACAGAGCAGAGACGGTGACACAGATTTTGTACATTACAGAGATGGATGCCGCCGTGGAACATCACAACATCACTCGTTCGAATCAGCTATTGCGTCTGTTTCAAGCGATTTAAAATGGTCATTTTCGTTAACACAAACAGAGAATTGCTGAGAGTCTCGAGATGTTTCTCCGTCGCTCTGCATACGTCATGTCATTCATCGCTCTGATTGGTTTTAGATCTATCCGACGTCCGTTGGTGACGCCCCTGTGGAAATGAATTCTCTATGGAGCTTTGCCAGACCCTAACTCAGTTACAACTGAGAGTGGTCTGGGTTT
Source organism: Phoxinus phoxinus (assembly GCF_949152265.1). Lineage (NCBI taxonomy): Eukaryota > Metazoa > Chordata > Actinopteri > Cypriniformes > Leuciscidae > Phoxinus > Phoxinus phoxinus. The sequence goes on from NC_136887.1 coordinate 5,343,661, forward strand.
TCCCAGGCTACCAGAAAAGGGATCCATGCCCTAAAATGCCCCTGCTTTTGTTTGGCAGCTCAGATAAATGTATGGAACGGAATTGTTCTAATTACACTCATCGGCCAAAACCAGCAAAGCCTGTCGTGTGCACTCGTACTCTCTTACAGCCTTTTATTTTGCTCTTTTCTTCAGTCATTTACCCAAAGGAGCCAATTACAGAGATTTCAGGTTAAAATCCCCTAATTCGACTTATCTGCATTACACGGATTAACTTCATCAAATTGCCAGGATCAGAAATTCTTGCTGTATACTTATTAAACTACAGCTATTCAAACCTTAGCCTGGGCGAGAATGTGAATCTCTCCTGTGAATATTTTGTAATTGGAAAATATTAAATCTTTGCCATCATTCTCAGTAGAGTTCACAATATTATCATGAATGCGGATGAATCTGACATTTCTGGGGTTTCTCCCCAAAATAATGCTGTGTATAAGCATGTATACTTGAATGTCGTCACAACTCGGTAGTGATAATCACACGCACGACGAGGAGGATAAAAGTTCAAATCAATCTTTAATAATCCAGGTAATCCAGACAGTGACTAGCAAGGAAACACATCCGACACAGAGACAATACCCGATAACCAAAGAATGAAAAACAAGAACTTAAGGGCTTTTACGCAACACCGCTTTCAACTAAAAACCACACGACAATGGCGTTTTGGGTGCCTGAAAACGCAAATTTGCAAAATGTGCAATTTGAAAATGCATTCTGAGCAGATCACGTGCCCGTCCCACCCTGTCAATCACTCCGTGAAGGCGGGGCTCGGCAACAGGTAAACATAGGCTATGGTGCGTATTTTGAGGTGTTGGAAGGAAACACGGCGGCGGCAGAGCTGATACGAGCGTTAAATTCACTAGCAGATGAAGTGGAGCGTGAAAAGAGAAATGGTATTGTTTCCGAAGATTATTACGCGTCTGCAGGTGATAGAAAACCAGTACGATGTTGGACCGTCTGGGTCTGGGAGGATGTTCTGCCTTATCAGGCGTCGACACCCGTGTCAACATTATGCTGAGCTGCTGTTGTCTGATGCTGGACTGTGTTGATGGTTTCGTTTTGTATAAAATATTCTCATTGTCTGATACGTGCTTATCTTTATTCTTATTACTATTAACTGTAACTTAATCAGTGTTGTGCAAGTTCATACTTAAGAAGAACTAGCTCAAAGTTCAGTTCACACAGATGATAATGAACTAGTTCATGTTCATAGTTAATTTTTTTTTTTTAAATGAACTAAGTTCACATATCTAAAAATGAACTAGTTCACGTTCATTTGTTAAATTCTTTTTAAGATAGGCCACTATCTTACTCAATAGAACCTCTTTACCATCCATTACCAGCTGCAAATCACTGCCACTCCAAAACTAATCAAAATTATTGTACCAATAAACAAGAGACAATTATTATAGCCAGGAGAAAAATAATGTTGAGATAGAGAATATATTTACCCCTTAAATAATGTGTAATCATGATATAGAAATTGGAAAATACAAGGTGCAGTCAAGGTATACTGTATGTTCAGTGAAACTTTTATTTAGCCAGCATGAACCAAATTACCCAGGATGTCGAAATAACGAGATATCGATACTAGGCTACTGTGTCCACCGTGGTCTCCTTTTTGATCAGCGGAAATTTTTGCTTGTTTGGGATCTGACTGTCCAGCGTATTTGAAAAAGTTAAGCAAACTTTCCTGTCTTTTTGACATTTTTCCCCTGAGTGAAACGATCGAGGCTAACAGCAATCTCAACTCGTACAACAAGCGCGCAAGTCATGTGTCACAATCATTGAACACTACACAAACAGTATTTTTTTTTTCATTTAGGCAATTAATTTTAGTGACACAGGAGGTGCCGGATCCAATAAAAAAGGTTCCGGATCCAATGTCGGAGGTGACGGAACATGTTCCGGCGTGTTCCGGCTCAAATTAAGCCCTGGTAAAACCTGACTTTTCAAATGAGCGTGAACGTGAACCGCGCGTGCTGCTCATTCCTGCCAGAGTGAGCGCCGCCCTCGTTCACGTTCATTGTATGAAAAGTGATTCGTTCAGGTCAGCGTTCAACATTGAACTTAATTACCCAATAATGTTGGAGATCCTTTAGTTTTTCCTTACAAATGCATAGGCCTATTACTCTGTGATCACATAATATGACAAAGCTCCGTTGGTATTCGGTATTATACCGAAAAATGTTACCGCTCTTTATTTATTTATAACTGACTGTAATGTTCAATAAAGTGATGTGTGACCATCTCTGTTTATGCAGCTGTATAATCATCAAATATGAGGCAGACATGCAAGTCCCCTTTCTATTTTATAAAGCATATTGATCAGGTATTAATACATATGTACATGGTCACGGAATCTGGCGGGCCAAATCTCCCTAGCCTTTTTTGGGTGAATGTGGAGCAGGTCGAGGGCTGGTGACGTCATCGTCTATAATTTAGTGTCTAATATAAAAAAAAAACGAAGCAGCACACGAGACTTTAACCGGCACAAACGATCGCACAAACAAACGAAACTATTTTGGGTGAATGTGGAGCAGGTAGGGGGGCTGAGTGACCTCAGAATGACCAATAAATAATATTTAAGAAACAGAACCGAAGCAGGTCGGGGGGATGGTGACGTCATCGTCTATAATTCGGTCTAATATTTCAAAAACTGAAGCAGCACAAACAAAACTGGCCCAAACCGAACGAGACTATTTTATTTGGAGCATTTAGCGGGCTGGGTGACATCAGAATGACCAATAAATATTATTTTACTATCTAAAAAACAGAAGCAGCACAAACAAACAAAAATTACAGCACAGACGAAGTAAAAACGATTGACTTTGCCGACGTTTTGCATTGGGTTGGGGGCGGGGCCAACTTCAAGCAGTGATTGACAGGGCGGGACGGGCACGTGATTGGCTCAGATTGCATTTTCAAATTGCATATTGAATTTTGCTACATTCATTGCGGGACACTTAATGGCAATGCAGTCGCAAGTGTCTTAACTGTGAGTGTAAATGCAATTAAGAAAAAATAACATTTAAATAACAAATTAGCTACAGTTTTTGCTTGAACGTGTTAAACATATCTACTCATTTCTGTAATACATTTTCATTTTATTTGTGCAACTTTTAAAGCGTTAAAATATGTATTCAATTTACATATTAAAACTACTGTATGAAATGGCAAATGTAAATTATATAATTGAATTTTCATTTTCTTTTTGCACCAAACATTTCACAAATGTATGGGAAAATTTAAATTTAAATACAGAAATGCATTGCCATTTTACATATTGCATTGCCATTTTGCATATTACATTTCAAATTGAAATTTGCTACCCATAAGCTTCCATAAAATGCATATAATACATGCATAAATCAAAGTAACCTGTTTAGTTCACACGGTTAGAAGTTTGATTAAATATTTAACCCTCCATAATATAAGCAACACTAAGCTAATAAAGATGCTTTTCTTAACAAACACCACTGTACAAATGTCTATTTTTTAAGCCTTCATGCATGGGAGGTTTTTACAAAAACATGTGTTAGTGACGTTCTCTTTTTCTCTTACTCTATTTTACTCTAAGCTGTAAAACTGCATATGCTGAAGAGGTTTTCATGTCTTCACTCATAAGTTCATATTCTTTGCAAGTTATCTGATGGCTCCACTACTTATCTGATTAATTGGCTCATGAACAACATCATTAATCGAGCTATTATGTCCAACTCTGTTGCCACGGAAATAATCCTAATGAGTTGCTGATCCTATTTGTTAATGTCACTTCCAAACCTCGATCACATAAATGTGACAGCGTGATTAAACACCCAACGGCTTTCAGCAGTGGCCAGTTTTAGACATTTATTGAACAAAATGGAGGTTAAAAAACATTTTATTTCATCATTTGACCTCCAGTTACAGTTATTGCTCATGTCCTGCAGAATAAGAGTCGCAAATTTAAATGGTTAGTTAAATGAAACATCTGAATTCATCGGTTGCTTGGCCAGATGCACATTTTGCTGTTTTATTGCGGATGCTTAAAAGGTCTTATGTAGTTAAAAAAAAATTAACCGCTGCTCAATTGAAATTCAACAAAGATTTGTGTAAAATCCACTGGAGGATTGAAAGTGGGTTGTTTTAGAAAGATAACCCATTAATTGTAGCTTTATTAACTCTAACCTTTAAAATATACATTGACACCAGTGCCAGAGGGATATCTTCTGCTGTGAAAAATGGACAGGTTAACTACTGCACCTCCCCAAAGGAGCAAACAGAGAGTACATTAACAGTCAGTCAGAGAGAAATTTCATTAAAGCAATAAGAAAACTGCTTAAAGTTATAATGGATTCTATTCAGAGAGTCTTTCTGGGGGAGATTAAGTCATGCACTGCATAATGAGGATGGGGAAAGACTTGACAATGCATAAATTCTTCTATCACCCTATTCTGGAGTAGTTATATGTGACAAATGCTTTCAATAACATCAAACCCAGATGAAACTGACACCTAATACATGCCATACAAATGACCTTTCCACCAAAACAAGAGCTCATTGACATTCAAGCTGTGGAAAACTGAGATGGGCAATATAAATGTATCCATTAATCCATTTTCTTAGATGCTTTCCTTTGATTTCAGTATTTTCTATCTAATATTGATGTTAGCACTGGGGAATAATGATGAGAACCAGGAATGGTAGGTAGAGTCGACATGAAGCGGCATTCGCAACCCATCATATTTCTCTCTCAACAGTCTAGTACATTGAGTATTTTACCATGTGAAAAACATACGGCCATTACTTTAAAATAGCATAATAGGGGCCCTTTAAAGTTTAATTTTCTCAAATAATATATATTTGCACATCACCAGACTTTCAATGATTCTCAAACGACTCACCAGATAAATAAATCTCTCTAAATCCCTCCTTCCCACAAGCTACTCTGCTCTGATTGGCCAGACAGCTCAGTCTGTTGTGATTGGTTTACCGCGTACAGCACGTGTCGAAAACAAAAACTCCCATTGCCATAACAACGCCAGCTCTGCGTGTCCGAGGCTTCCAACACCATAAACTAAACACAGTAACGAACAATGACGTTGATTTTACCATATCAATCAGAGCGCGAGTCCGATGGTGAAACACTAGAAGAACTACTAGCTATTCAATCCGAACCTCCATCACAAGGACGAGCAGGACGTTTCTCAGTGATTCACTGACGTTACTCAGTTTGAGGTACATTATGAGATGTTGCAACTGTAATTCCTCACTATCGGCTTTAACAAGTGCATTTCCATCAACAGTCTGGACGTCACAACGAAACTACTTATGACTCGTTTGAAACACAATTCATTTCATTGACTCAGAGTCGACTCTTACTTTTGAAAGACAATAACTTTATATACGGTGCACTTTCAGATTTAAAATTTTGCTGGATGTTTTCATTCACTCAGAGCTATGTTACACACTACGTGAAAGGCCATTTTCAAAAATCCATAATAGGGGCCCTTTAACAATATAATCTGCATTTTCCAGACAAAGAATATAGAAATGAATACATAAAATAAAGTCATGCCTTAAATAAGTTCTGCTGGATGACTGGTGCATCGTAGTTCTAAACATGTCTGGAGCTTGATTTATATGATGTACTTAAAGAGTTTAACTGTTTAAACTACGCGGGCCGTAGTTTGCCCACCGCTGGTTTAGACACATGCTGTAGACAATAGCTCACATAAAGCTTCCCCATAGGGTCAACACCATGACGCAGCATCAAGTTCAACTGGAAAGGGAACTAAACGATTATTAAACACCAATCATTGGTCCTATATCCAAATATTAGTCCTGCTTTATATAATAGGACACTTTTTAAGTACAAAAAAAGTACTACTTTTTAATCCGGCCCGTCGAGTATACAATTTTTTTTCGTAAAAGCCGCATTTATTTTGCCTTTTTCCTGCAATACTTTGCGTTTCAGTTGTTTCCACTAGATGGCGCACTTCAAACACTAACACCGACTAAAAAAAACATCTGTACACACAGATATTTATTCTTCACGTTTGCAGTTATTGAGCCCTTCTTTAACAATGAGTGGACCAAAGAAAAGAAAAGTGGACTGTGAGTGCCGAGTTTCTAATAAGGAGTGGACAGCTAAATATTTTTTCACCGAAGTCCGATCAAAGCCTGTATGTCTTATTTGCCAAGAAACCATTGCAGTTTTCAAAGAATACAATATCAGTCGCCACTTTTCCACCAAGCATGCTAACTATGTTAGCAACCAGTCAGAGCAAGAAAGGACGGCTACTGCTCAGAGGCTAGCAGCCAATCAGGCTCAGCTAAATATTTTTCTTCGACAAGCTACTATTTTGGAGTCAAGTACCAAGGCAAGTTATTTGCTGGCATTCAAATTAGCAAAGGCCAGCAAGCCTTTCTCCGAAGGGGAGTTTTTGAAAATTAAAAGAATCATGCAGAACAGTGACCCACCGTATACAACTAATTGACTAAGATCTGACCAGCGACTTGAACAAAAAAGCAGAGTCATTTAAGTTATATTCGTTTGCACTGGACTAAAGGAACGACATAAAAGACACAGCGCAGCTCTTAATTTTTATCAGAGGGATTGATGATAATTTTGAGATCACGGAGGAGTTTTTGTTTTTTTTGAAGATACCATGGTATCTTCAAAAAAAGCAGGAAAAGACATACAGTCTGCTGGGTTCTGTATTGGTTGGTTCATTCTGTCATAAAGTGGAAGGATGAACCCAATTGCAGACAATATGCAAACACACAAGGTTTAATAATAACAGAAAACAGGGAAAACAAAACCCACAAGGGGGTAAAACAGAGGTAAGGAAGGTTGACTAACAAGCAAGATTATAAGTAGACTAAGAACTGGGATATACTACATAAAACTCTTACTTGACAAGGACTTCTCAGCAATGACACAAACACAGGCAGGTTACACATTGATTGACAATGAACCAACACAGGACAGCAAACACAAGGGGATGATATAGGGAGACACTAATGACAAGAACAGGTGAAGCTGACTAGACAATAATGACAAAATGAACCAACCAATACAGAACCCAGCAGACTGTATGTCTTTTCCTGCTTTTCGACAGTCGACTGACCAGGAATTTTGGTGGCAGCCGGCTATCGCCGACAGCAATTTGGGCAAGCTTCCTTTCCCTCCCCAGGGAGAGAGGTCCCTGAGGAGATATGCCCAGGCCGTGGAAGCAAGGAGGCTTTTCTTACCTGGGATCCTCGTCAACCGCTACCTCATCGCGGGTCTCAATGTTCCCCCTCCTCTGGCTGAACGGGAGAGGCTGGTTCACCGCCCGTTCCGGGACATGGTGGACTGTTTGTGTCGAAAGGAGCCGCAGGGTCCCACAGTGTCGTCACCCCCTGCCAGGCTATTGGTGATCCCGGAGGGTCACGTTTTAGCCGTGGTTACGCTGGGGGACCAGGCTCCCTCCCCCTCGACTCCCGAGGCGTCGTCCGCACCAACAAGTCTCTGCGGCAAACGGGGAAGACGTTTCTCGTGGGAGTCGGCGTCAGAGTCCTCCTCGACTGAGTCCTCCTTGTCTGCGGTGGTTTCCCCAGCACCAATTACGGCCTCTGCCCCGCGACCCAGGAGAAAGAAGAGGAGGAAGGGAATCGTCTGTTATCCGTGTCAGTCTTCTCCCAAGTCCGTGTTGGTTCTTCAACCCGCCGCTCCAACAGAGAAAGCTACTTCTGAATCTGCTGCAGAGAGAACTGTCTCCGAATCCGCTGCAGAGAAAGTGGTTCCTGAACCTGCTGTTCTGGAAGTCGTTCCTGAGGCTGCTGCAGTTAAAGGTGACTCTTAGTCTGCGGCAGAGAAAGCTGCTCCGGAGTCAGCTGCAGAAGAGGCTGTTCCAGAAGTTTCCGCTGTGATCTCGGCTTGTGAATCAGCTGATGTGAAAGCCGCGGTCGATTTGGTGGCTGAAGCTGTCCTGCAGTCTGTATCAGCCCGCCAAGAAATGCCTGTCGTCATTGCGGCCAAGACTCTGTCCGATTACCTCTCTAGTAGGGATGGGGCCGATCCGATCCAGTATCGGGGCCGATACCAGCATAATTCACGTATCGGATTTTCCCGATCCAACCTGCGGAGATATCCGATATCCATGAGCCATGTCTGCGCTTTAACGTTGTCTGCTGAAATAACTCCAAAAGTGATTCCCGCCGGCGAGTCTGCTAGCTGGCTGCAAACTGCGGAATGGATTTCCTGAACGGAGGCGCGGCTCAATGAGACACGGAGTTATGAGACACGTCCCCGCTCAGGAAAGCCATTCCGCAGTTTGCAGCCAGCTAGAGCAGGATAGCATTGAGCAGCATTGTGGCTAGCCAACATGTCCGCTGTGTGGAAATACTTCACACTGGAAACACCGCAGAGTGCAATGTTTGCAAAGCTGTAATAATGAGCCGGAAGCTCCCTCGCATCGTACAACACAACGAACGCCATAAAACATTTAAAAAAGCACCACGTAAAAGAGCACAATGATTTTTTTAGCCAGGGGGCAGAAAGACAACGGGAGCCGCCAGGAATCACTTCTGGAGTCATCCATGATAGCGGCTCACTGCCCGCGAATGAGTTCAAATCTCCGGAATCTAGAGCGAGCGCGCCCGCGAGACAGACTGTGCTCCAAACCGCGTAGCGCGTGCACGGCAGAGAGGGGGAGAGAGCAAGAGACAGCGCGCGCGTGTAATATCATTTTTATTGATAGTGCGTGAGTGTGTGTGTGTGTGTGTGTTTGTTTGAGAGAGTGTGAGTGTGTGTGTGTTTGTTTGTTTGAGAGAGTGTGTGTGTGTGTGTGTGTGTAAGTAAGTAAGTAAAATATGTTTACAGTTATTGCACTTTTCTTATATTCATTTTCAAATATTTTACATTTTAAAAACATGATTTGTTGATTCTACAAGAGCCAATGTTCTTGATTTGTGCTGTTCAGGTGTACACTGTTTTATTGATAGTGTGTGTGTTAGTTTACACTTGCACTTTTCTTATATTTTCAAGACTTATGAAGTTATGAAATGTAGTTATGAAATGTAATAAATATTGAAATGAAAATCAATTTGAAATTCTTAGTTGCATATTTGTTTTCAGAATTGGATTTTTCCTGTTTTTCTGACCTTATACATACTTCAAGTTGCCTTTTGGAGTTTATTTCAGCATCATATAAAATCAACAAGAATGATAATAATAAAATTAAAGCAAACACAGCTCTGGTATCGGAATAGTATCGGTATCGGCCGATATCCAAATTCAGGTATAGGGATCGGATCGGAAGTGAAAAAATGTGGATCGGTGCATCCCTACTCTCTAGTCTTGTCAAGTTACTAGAAGTTCCTGTCATACCCTCAAGTCCTGTACCCATAGCATCCGAGAGTGCTGTCCCTGAGTCAACTCTAGGCAGAGTTGTCCCCGAGTCGACTGCTCAGAGTGCTGTCCCTGTATTAGCTGCAGAGAACGCTGGGTCCAAGTCAGCCTCAGACAACGCTCTTCCAGAGTCGGTTGCAGGCTACGCTGTTTCTGAATCTGAGATTGGGAGTGTCGATTCTGATGTGAAGAGCGCTGGTACTGGTTCTGCTGTAGAGTTCGCTGACCCCGTTCCAGCTGCGCAACCAGCCGCAGCATCATCTCTCCCTGTTCCACAGTCGCATGCATCTCCCCCTGTCATCATGCGCCTAGTCCCCTTACCTGCTGTTCCCCTGGTCAGGTTTCCCATTTCGCCGCCCTCTGTACCCCTGGGTGTTTCCCCGTACGCCCCGTCACCACTTCTCCCCAGACTGTTTCCCCCAAGAATGTTCCTCGTGTGTCTCCATCCAAGTCCCGCCAGATTCCCCGTCCTCAGCCCTCGTCCCGAAGACCCAAGAGCCATTCTCTTCTGGCTCTCAACGAAGGCAGTCGCATTTTCTCTCCCTCTCCTCCCCCTGACCTTCCCTGCTTCGCTCCTCTCGTCTAGTCTTATGTCTTAACTTTGAGAGACTCTCTCCGCACTGCTCTCCAAACTAAAAATCATGGATTTGATCAACTGGTCTCTCAACGCAATTGACACCATCTTCTCGACAAGAAGCTTGGGTTCGGGGGAACCTGACTGCCCTGCCGGAACGTTCGCAGCTGGCTACACGATGGACGCGTGGGAGAGGTGGCGGGTCGTGTGTCTGGCGGCTCTTTCCGTGGAGGACATTGAAGATATCTACCTATTCGGAACCATGATAACAGGTCTTTTGCTGACTGGATTAGGCATTGCCCTGGTTTATCAAGAAATTAAGAAAACGGTGACAGCTGTCCAAAGCCCCACAATGCTGCCCGGCATGATTGAAGCAGTGGGCAGAGCGGTCAGTACTCAGGCTGGGACTATTAACCGCATTATGGATAACATCAGGGAGGTGACCCGAAATCTGGATAACATCATGGAGAAGCTCACGGCTTTGCAAAAGCTGATGGACCAGAATGGACTAAGAGAGTAGTCATGCAAAGGAATGCGGCTACTCGCCCCAAGACCAAATAATCCCAATCTTATCTGCTTTCGGCCCCATCAACCAGCACTGGCCTCGGCCAAGGCCGCTGTTGGAACAACAACTCCCCCGGAAGAGCACTGCAGTGAGCCGCTCTTGCGTTCCTCCCCCCATCTCTCATGGACACCTGCTGATTGTTGACTCTGTTTGGGACCTAATCAAGGTTGTCTCCATGGCAACTTGCTGTGTTAACGCTATGACATCTTGCGGACTGAGGCACCGAGATTTGGATGCCAGGCGGAGCGAATCTCCAGGCCTACACATACACAAACTCTTACATATATACACAGATATGCAATCACCCCCCCACCCCGAATCCCTCGCCTTCACCGCTTTGTACCCCCCAGCCTGGCGGGCGGGTCTGTGACCAGCGCCGAATATGGCTGCAGGACCGGATGGCTGCTTGCCTGTGCTGGGTCACCTCCATCCCCCAATCCCCTCCCCTGTTGCAAGTCTTGTGGATTCATGTCGTACTGACTATGTGCTAATGTTGCTGAGGTGTTTTTTCCTGTTCCCAGACTGTACTCCTCACAGGAGCATAGTCTGGGAGTTGCCTTTTTTTCCCCTCACCTATCCTCATGTCATGCTGTATTATTTTCCTCAATCCTCTGTCTTCCTGTCTTGTCTACCCCATTGTCATATTGTATGTATGTTTGTGTATGGACAGGTTGATGGCTAATATCACTGGTACTTGTGATTAGCGACAATAAAGGCTACTACTACTACTACTACTACTGTAATTGTTTTTTCATGTTTACCGTTGCTGTTATTTGTTATGTTTTGTTGGTTTGTGTCTTTGTCACAGTCAGTCATGTCCCGTATTTGAAGTTCCCTTGAGGAGGGTCTGGTAGCCGCTCCTTAAGGGAGGGGTTCTGTAATGATTCTGCCCTGGTGTCTTTGTATTTCTATAGTCTTGAGGCAGGATCATGACAGACCCATGTTTTGTGTACAAGCACATGGCCATTTGTTTGAGCCATGTGCTTGTGTTGTCTCGTTACGTTACCCCGGCCCCTTGTGATCCTCATCTTGTTATTATTGTCTAGTCAGCTTCACCTGTTCTTGTCATTAGTGTCTCCCTATATCATCCCCTTGTGTTTGCTGTCCTGTGTTGGTTCATTGTCAATCAATAGGCTTGTTTGAGATGAGCAAAATCTGCGCAGAACCGATCACCGGTGATCAGCGCGAGATGCATGCCGGTTAGAAATGTGTCCGAGTGCGGGCCGCCTTGCTCTGATGTAATGCTGACGTATGTCAAAACACTATCGCGAGCGCAAGGCGCACGTGTCGGATTCTGCAGTTGCGCGCAGTTGCTCTCCACCGACTGCGCTGATCAAAAGCATGATGGGAAACGACTTGCTGACGACACAGCTTCATGCTCATTGGTTTAAATAACCATGATGTATTGTTCTCTTTTTCAAAATGTTTGATTTTAAAACTCTGATGGTTTATGTGTATAAATTATGTGTGAATATTCACGAACTCTCTGACAGTGCGACCTCTATATGGATTATGTGATTATGTAATTTTTATAAAATATATATAAAAACACATGTCTGTATTAAAGAACAAAATGATTATAAACACGTAGGCCTATTTGGAATGGGATTAAATAACAAGTGCTTTGGGTGTCTTGTTCATTATATTTATTTTATTATAAAAGCAACAGAACTTAAATTACATCCAGTTTATTAGCAACACTGTGCACGAGCGTGAATCCCGTGAATCCCGCGATATCCATCTTTGATCTCACAGGTATCAGATCCACTGCGAGAAGAGAGAACTGTCCGGCTTTCCTGCGCTTTTTTCACTCCTCCCATCACTGCAGCCGCCTACTCACACATACAATTCAGGCGAGGCAAGGCGCATCTCAAACAAGCCTATTGTGTAACCTGCCTGTGTTTGTGTCATTGCTGAGAAGTTTCACGGGGTGACTTTTCCTGGGGCGGAACCATAGTGGCAGAGATTGGTTCCGCCCGGATCAAACACCACCACTTCCTGTTTCCCTTCCCAGCACCAAAATCAGGGTTAATCGGTGGCAGGTGCACCAATGAACATCGCAATCTCCGGATTGGATGAAGGGGAAGCAGGAGGAGTATAAAGAGGGCTTCCAGAAATGAGTTGTCATGGCGAGTTGTTGCAGGGAGTTCCCGACCGACTCCCTCTCTGAGGAGGATAGGATCCTGAAGCTGGTGGAGCAGCTGGCCCATATGCTTATGCCGTAAACATCACACCACTCTCTATCTCTACGAACTCCTATGATCAGACCCCCGAGCCATCGCTGTCCCCGAGCTTGAGACAAAGAAAGGAATGGACGCATCGCGCCTACGAAGACAGTGAGCGAGACCCACTGAGCGAAGTTATACTTACCTGAATACTGACCGAAAGTCCCAGTGTTGACCCAGATCCAGTGAATGTTGTGGAGGTGTCTACCTGCATACCGCCGGACCATCGACCCATCCCTCAAGGAAACCGCCGAGCCACGCCCGAGACTAGAGGTAACCCAGTCACCCCTGACCCCCAGTACTTCCCTGTTGTGTCTCTGTGCCCAGGAGGAAGAACGCGCCGTGGCGTGAATGTTAGTGCGGTGCTCACCTTTATACTGCCGGACCGTTGACCCATCCCTCAAGGAAGCAGCTGAACCGTGCCCGAGACAAGAAGTGCGACCTGGAAAAGAGAAGGGGAGACGAGTAAGCAAACAGAAGGACGTTAAGGCCAAACATTGAGTCAAAGGACGAGACGACTCATCTGAGGTTCCCTTGTGCCTGGGAGGAAGAGCGAGCCGTGGCGTGGACGCCCTGAAGGCTCGACCTGGAAAGAAAAGAAGGAGAGACGAGTAAGCAAACCGAAAGACATCAGAGCTAGACTTTGAGCCGAAGAACGAGACGACTTATCTGAGGTCCCTCTGTGACAGAGACAGCGGGCTCCGAGGCGGCGTCCTCACCCTCCAGTTCCCCCGTGGATTTTAGTCCCTCCACTTCCCCTTCCCCTAATTTTAAGTAAATTAATAAAGAATTGTATTTTTAAACTTCCACTCCAGTCTCCTCGTTGTGTCTGGTCGTCTGGGGTATCCCTGGGAACCTCCCCGAGGTGGAAATCAAGGGAGGGGCGGTACTCACGTGGTCCGCTCCGACCTGTGACAGAAGTCCTTGTCAAGTAAGAGTTTTATGTAGTATATCCCAGTTCTTAGTCTACTTATAGTCTTGCTTGTTAGTCAACCTTCCTTACCTCTGTTTTACCCCCTCATGGGTTTTGTTTTCCCTGTTTTCTGTTATTATTAAACCTTGTGTGTTTGCATATTGTCTACAATTGGGTTCATCCTTCCACTTCATGACACAAATTGAACAGGAAAAAACGTCGGGCTCCTGAAAATAAACCAGGATAATGTGAAAGAGGAAACCCCTGAGTTGGATATAATTTCCCTGCACTGCATTATCCACCAGGAAGTCTTGTGCAAGTCTGTATTGGAGCTTGATCATGTAGTGAAGGTAGTCGTAAAGCTCATTAACTTCATTCGAGCAAGAGGACTTAACCATCGTCAGGTCATTCAATTCCTTGATGAAACTGGTGCTGATCACCAGGACTTACTGTACCACTCAAATGTCCATTGCTTAAGTTTGGGGAAAGCATGTCAGCGAGTGTGGGAGCTCAACGGGGAGATAAGCTCATTTATGGAGTTAATGGGGAAGGCTGACAATGTTCTTGTGCTGAGCGACACAGACTGGCTTTGTGATTTTGCGTTCGCTGTGAACATATTGGCACACATGAATGTGCTGAACGAGAAGATACAAGGGAAAGATCAATTTGTGCATGACATGCATACAAATGTGAAAGCTTTCAAAGCCAAATTGACTTTATTCTCAAGGCAAATTTCAAATAACACATTCGCTCATTTCCCCACACTAGCGACACTAAAAGAGGCCTCTCCACATGCGAAGAAATACAGCAAATCATTGGATGTCCTGCACAAATAATTTTGCCGTCAAATCTCTGCTTTAGAAAAAAATGAGAAGTCACTTCAGCTGGTGTCATGCAGGGGTGATTCAAGGATTTCATAAATGGGGGGGCACAGGGGGGGACCAAGAACCAGTCAGGGGGGGGGGGGGGGGGCAATCAGAAAATGCAACTGAAAATCAATACTCTGTTTAGAAAAAATATTAAGCACAATTTCCAAAAAATCGTGTGCAAAACACCGTGCCCTAATATAGATGCTTTTAAATATGGCACTGCACAAGAGCTTGAAAATAATTTTGTATTTTGCATGGATTGGACAACACAGTTCTGTTCCAATAAATTAAAAAAAAATTAAAATCACACAGGCATTAATTAGTCATTTAACATGCTTTATTGACTACACAAAAATTAAGTGTGTGTGTGTGTTTGTGTGTGTAAAAATGTTCTCAGCATGAAATCTGTGTCTGTTCATGTGGGTTAACACATGATGTGTTATGCTGTGCACTGCCTCAGAACAGCTGTATTCTGCAGTTTTTGTGATGGCTACCAAATAGTCTAATAAACTCATCCATATCCAGGGGCTCTCCGTGACTCTACACTAAGCACTCCCAGGTCACTCTGTCGCTCATCAGACATGGTTGTTCGTAGGTGGTTCTTGATCAGTTTCAGGGTGGAAAAACTCTGTTCACAAGAAGCATTGCTTACAGGTATTGCAATGGCAATTTGGCACAACTGAAAAAGTTCATGGAACACCTCTTTGAAAGGTTCCAGAAACACTGTGAACTCCAATATGGCTTTGAATGCCTTTTTTCCTTTTCCTCTCAAAAATCCTTTTGGCTTGGTGCAGCTCATGCCTCAGATCATCCAAGTTTGACTCGTAGATCTCTGCGAAGAGGTGACTCTTGTAGAAAGCTGTTGCTGTTAGGATGGAGTGCTTGAACACCACTCATTATGTTGCAGTTGGGCTTGGAGAAACGTTTCTGTAATTCCCCTATAACAGAGTCAATGATTGGATAGAAGATGTTCTTTCTAAAACCATCCTTGTCATCTTGGTCACTTCTATGCTCGCCAACAGTGGATGTCACTACAGATCCTTCTAGTCTAGAGCTGGTCTTACGTAGCCTTTTCTTTCAATGCTGATATTACACTTTTGAGCTGTGTTTAAGATTGCTCTCCAAAGCTCATCACAAAATGATTCTTCTCTGTAATTCTTAAATGTGTCCTTTAGTGCTTCAATAAGCTCAACAGCTCTCGCTAGGTCTAGTGATGGTGACTGAAGCATATCATATAGAAACTGGTGTCACCCAGCACTTTGCAGAATGTTGCTAGAAGCAAGTAAATTTTGGCAAAAAGACCCGTGTCTCCACAGACAGGTCCCCACTTCTCTCTTCGGCAATATTTTCAAGGACACACAGCACTGCAGGTAGCCTGTCCATCATATTACAGCAGGCAAAGTACCTGCATCCCCATCTTGTGTCGCTAAGCTTCTTCCCATAAACCCTGATGTACTTGGTACATCATAAGAAGGATTGCGTCTATGCTAATATTAGTCTCTGTTTATCCTGGGTTCACGCAGTCCGCTGGATCCAGGCCGTATCCGGATCTGATGAAGGACCTGCGCCTGGACACGACGACAACCAGTCCTGGAGTGTCAGCTAGTCTCTCCGCTGTGAAGGCCTCCCTCCCTTCCCTTTACCTCACCTCTGTACAGATAAAACGTTGTCGGGATAATTCCGGTTCACGTGGCTATGCGGAAGCGATAAAAAAATCTGTATTATAATTTTTTCAAGGCTTGTACCTTGGGACCTATTTCATGGCTTGCGTTCTCGAGCCACCAGGCACTGTTTTGTACCGTAAACACTGACGTGTCTCAACTGTGCTTCCTCTTCGTGCGACAACGCTCTGGTCCAATGGCGGTGGGCATTTTCAGGTTGACAGTAAATCTAGCCCAATGAGATTGGGGGGCACTAGGGGGGGCCAATCATATTCCAGGAGGGGGGGGGGGGGGCACCTCTAGACACACCCCTGGTGTCATGTCCCCTGTCACTAGACTCTGAAACAGCGCCGCAGGTGTTGCAATTGGAACTGATAGATCTGGAGTGTGACTCCGTCTTAAAGGAGAGGAGTGGATAAGTGGACTCCTTGAACGTGGATAAGTTTTATGATTTACTCAACGAAACCAAGTTTCCAAATATCCAACTGTTGGCACAGAAGATGCTGGTGTTGTTTGGCTCTACTTACGTGTGTGAGCAGACATTCAGTGTAATGCACTTTAACAAAGCACGCCACAGATCCCAGTTGATCACTTGAGATCGGTCATGAGAATTGCCACAACTAAACTGACACCAAACTTCGATGTGCTGGCAAAAAATGGTGATCAACAACACTGTTCTCACTGAAACTGAATAAGGTAGATAGGTAATCTTTACTTGTTAGGTATTGAGTTTCAAATGTAATTTATTTTAGTTAATATAACTTAACTAATATCCCATCAAACACAGAACGTTGGCACGATTGAGAAATTGACATTTCAGCACTCCTTGAACAGACAGCGACTTGCATGATAATCTTTTTTTCTTTTTTTGGAAACTCACAATACATTTTTTTTTGTTTAGTTTTCCCTTTGATTTGTCTGCTATAGTTTCTTTGCTTCTCTGGATTTGTTGATGTTTCCTCGACTGATTCCGGTTACCGATCTTTATTGCCCGGCTTTCGACTACGCTCCCGTCTGCCATGTACAGAACCTGCTTTTCTTCATTAAATGTTCGGATCTACCTTTGCTTTTTATGTTTTATTTATTATACTTAAATTCATTTTTTCACAAATGTACTATATGCAGTTTTAATAAAGTTTAATTAATGGTTCACCGATTGTCTTTGATTATGGTATGGGCCAAAAGGGAGGGGACTGGGCTTGTGGGGGAATTGTTAGTGTGTGTGTGTGTGTGTATGAATATCCATGTATCTAAATGTTTGTTATAGTCTTGTGTTGTATTTACTTTAATGATGATTTCTATTATGATGTTGGTTTCTTTGTATTGTAAGGACCCCCTCGAAAATGAGATGGTTCATCTCAAGGGGTTATCCATAAATAAATTACAAATTACAAATGTAACCTTCTGTCATTTTTACTCTTCAAAGTGTACACTTGCAGGTGTTGATGATAATAAATGTACCGTTTGGCCCGTTAAAAAAATAAGGATAAACAATATTTAAAAAGTATATAATTATCTAACATCTGACTAATTAAAAATTAACCTCAAAACATAACACACTAAATGGAGGATACGGCCCTCTGTCAAATTTTAAAACCCAGTGTGGCCCTTGAGCTAAAAAGTTTGCCCACCCCCTAAACACACCAATCTGATTGGCTGGACATATGGATGTTGTTACGGCACGTCACTGAGTCCATAAATACTATGGACGCCATAAATGGACATCCACCGCTTCTTCGTCTTCAGAAGCTGCATTTTTGTTGAGCGCATATCTGTGTGAAAACAAAGACAATTTGTATTGTGTTTGTGGACAATCTTTAGACCATGAGTTAATATGTAAAATGTAATGTCTAAAGTATAAAAAAGTGTGTGATGCCGTGGCCTTGCTTTTTACGGCGGATGAGTCACGATATGTGCTTGTTTGTATGGCATGTGTGGTTCAATATCCGAACCTGTCTGGTGTAAATTGTGTATGAAATGTTTTCATATTCACAGCTTAAATGGGTCATTGGATGCCCATTTTCCACAAGTTGGTATGATTATTTAGGGTCTTCATGTAAAGTTTGCAACTTCATTTGGTTAAAAATCATCAATGGTTGTGTAAAACAACACACTCTTTACCTCCTCAAAAACAGCTCTGTTCACAGCAACCTGTTTCGGTGCATATCACTTTAAATGATAATGAGCAACTGCTCACCTCACCCTTCCCTCCTCCCTCCTCTCATGGGGCGTGTCGACACAAGACACGTAAAATGCTGCCTTGGTGGACAGTATACTAATGGCGGAGGGCGGAAATATGCTAATACAGGACAGTCTGTCAGTGGTTGTGGGCGGAGCATAAGAAAATCCAAATTACTTAATTATTGAGAGTGTTTAGGCTTTTTGAGGATAAAAAAAGGAGTGAATGGATTTTTCATTGTATGGTGGTTGGACCCACACACTGCAAAGACACATTTATATGCAAACACCATATAAAAGGGAATTTTGCATCCGATGACCCCTTTAAATATACAACCATGTTGAATTTCAGCTCCCAAAAATGCAAGCCCTGGAAATACAGTGCGTTAAAATGCCAGCACTGTCAGTGCAATGCATTTAGTTTTTTCAATTAGTGTGTTTTCCAATTAAATTTCTGTATTTTATTCCCAACCCATTTTACCTCTATAAATTTTATGCATTTATGCGTAATATAGGATTTTTTTTAAGAAAAAAAAAGGTGTAATATACTGTAGAACAGAACTGGATTTTGACATTGACCAATTATCAAAAATATTATATGTTATGTAAGAAGGATTTGCTAAAACATTATTTCTGAAGGTTCTCTGAACGTTTAAAACATCCACACTGCAACCGAAATGTAATACTTTCCTATATAGTAAACGAAAAACCGTGTACCAACAGAGTAGTATGTCCGAAAACATAGTGTTTAAAAAACAGTTAGCAAGTCCCTGGATGACCTACTGCTTCCGGTGAGATTCTGAAGTGTTCATACAATGAGGTGTTCATACAACTATCCCATGAGGCCACAGGAGGTGAAGCGATGCACATGACATGTAGTGTAGTACGTCCAGATTACATTCACACTATAGAACATAGGGCTGTGCGATATGACGATAAATATCGGATGGAAGATATAAAAAGCCTATCGTTTCATATTATGCTCTATTGCTTATAGCGTGGTGTCGCAAAAAAAAAAAAAAGTAATAATTTTTTTACGGCAAAACTTTTTCATCATTTGGATGACAGCAATCTTACCATGAGGATGCAGGCTGAAACGTGAATAACAGCATGACGAGTGAAGGGTGACAGAACCGGGTGTTTCCGAGCAGGAGAAGAACCAGCCAGGACAAACAGAGGAGCTCATTCCTAAACAGGGGGCTACCTCTGTAGCATGGACATGGTTTGGTTAACTTTCTATATGTATGGTTGACTATTTTATTTGGATATTGAACAGGCTGCGATGTCAAGCAATACTAGAAGAACGATGTGTGCGTGAGGCGCGGGCGCGATCACGGGAATATTTGTCCTTCTGAGGAACGTTACTCCGTGATTTATGGTCATACGAACAGAAGCAAGCCATGATTCAAAACTGTAAAACTTACAAAAATACAGAAGACAAGGACAATACCGTTTTCTGCCGTCTCGGTTTCCTTTCCGTGAACTTTGGACCCTGTCGCAATGAACCGAAGCTCAGCAAAAAATTTTTTTAGTTTTGTTAATATGTATTTATTTATGCGAAATAGCCTATATTTAGAATAGAACATACTTTTTTAAAGGTTCCAAAGTTCAAATTCACATGTAGTACCAACTCAGACAGTATGCGATTATGAACGCACCGCCAGTTTTTTGAATGTTCTAAAAAACTTTGTTTTCCTTAAATGTTTAATTTTAGCATTTTGGTAACATTATGGGAATGCTACTTTTGAATGTTCTCTGAACGTTCTGAAATAAATGGTAAGTAGTAACATAAAAACATTTAATGAACTTCCAACTAAAATATTTCAGAAAACCGTTCCATGATCAATGTATAAATAACGTTTTTGTGCAAACCTCTTGAGATCATTATTAAAGAACAGATAAAACATTCTATTAGTTCCAGGAAGAATCTTTGTTCATAACTTGTCAGAACGTTCTGAGAACCTAGCTGGGTTGTTATTGGCTAACTTTAACCAATAAGCCACAAGAGTAAGGTGACACGATGAGGAAACCCCAACCCCTGAGTGAGGTCATATGAATTTGTACGTATTAGCCACCTCGGAAAATTCGTACGAATTTGCCGTGAGATCGGGTTGGAAATCCCCAAAAATTGGGCAAACTTTGATGCCATGTTGACTTTTAGGGTAACGCTATTCTTTTAGAAATGAAAAGGTCATTCAGTGCAGTGGCTCTTATCTCTTCTTGAGTATTAGAGGCCCAAAATAACATATACCTTCCTCATAGACACCCCAACCTTATGAACAAAATTGCTCTGAAAGAAAATTACAGACTTGTTTTCTCAATTGAGCCTCTGAAGTGTTTTCCTTCTCGAGAGCTGAAGTATAGCAGCAACTGTTGAGGTTTAGACTGCCTTTTGAGAACCCCTGACCTAGTGTACAGAGCACTCTCAGGTTATTACGCGAGTAATTATGCGTGTTGTTCTGAAGTCGTTGATGTGTCAGCTGAGACGGCTCTTTGTTTTGCATTCCTGTTCCAGGAAAAAAAACAAGTCTATTTTGTTCAGCTAAATTTGCAGGTAAATGCTAAATTTCCCTTATGATCACATAAATCATTCAACTGCGCTACAATGGTCACATGTATGCCATTATAAACTAATGAGAATGTGATGAATTATAAAACTTGTCGTAAACATTGAAACGCTTCCAGGAAGATGGGCTGCCTTCATTAGGGAATGCTTGGAGATTTGTCACATGAATTAATTGTCATCTAATGCTGTCCTCCAACACAAATTGGAAAATATGCTGTGGGAAGTCATTTTGATGCCAGTAACTTAAAAAAAAAAACATGAGCACTGTTTTGGACCAAATTATTATTATTTTTTTGTTACAGACACATTGATTAGTTTTTAAAATAATAATAAAAATATAAACAGATGAATAAACCCCACAATCATTTCTGATGTCAGTAAATGTAGTTTGTGTTCTGCACATCCACAGTGAAAATACTACTTCAACTAATTGTTTTTTTTTATTTCTGAACTAAACCGGAAACCATAATTTTGTATTAGACCAATTTGAAAATACACTACTTTTTTATTTTTATATACAGTTAAATAAATGACATGGTTGTTACACTGTTTTCAGTGTGGGCTGTGAGCCATATGGATCAGAAACAATGGATTATGATACTGGATCAGAAATCTATGTCTAAAAAAACCCAATGACCTCAAACTGCAAATGCTGGTTTGGAATGAGATCCAAGAGAAGTCAGCATTGGGTTCTGTTCCTTTGAAGGCAACAGCATTACCTGCTAAAGAAATCTCTAGAGCACTGATCTCTTTTGATGTGTCTGCTGATTCCAGCTTTATTCTGAATGCAGATGTGAGTCTTTAGAGAGCATCATCAAACATCTGCCCAAAGTTTTCTCTTCAAAGTTTCAGAAAGTGTACAAAGTACTTGATTTCATCTCATCATTGCAATATTTTTCAAAGTGTAAAATCTTAGACGCTAGGATCACACTGCAAGCCAAAGTGCACAATACAGTTTTTCTGTTTCATTTCGGCCACAAAATCCTTCCTAAGAAAGAAATTAAGAACATTCTTAAAGGGGTCATGACATTTGCCTTGATCTTTTGACATATTAGAGGTCTATGTACCATTAAAATGTTTAATCTTAAAATGTCCTCATTATAAACAAAGCATTAATTTAATTAATCTCCAATAAGAGCTTGTTTGGATATACTGTAGATGGTATGCACATGACGTCACCGTCAGCCGGAGTGACTGTAGTTACACACACTGAGTGGCAGCATTGGTTTTCAGCGTGAATGCCGCGAAAAACACACAAAACACATCTAAACCGGGAAAAAGCTTCAGAGCCAAAAGCTTCAGAACAGAGATGCAAATGAATCGCTGCAAAACACAGAAACAATTGGATCCAGGCAGTGAAAGGTGGATTTGCAGTTATCATTTTGTGTCAATATACCGGTAAAATCATACCCTACCCTATATATTGTATTGTTATATATTGTATTCACAACTCATCAATTTAATATTCACCATCGTATATGCTGAATAATAGGACATTTTTAAATAAACACTGACAAAAAACTATTTAAGTTTTAGGGCTGGATAATATGAATATAACATATATATAACATTTATATAAGTGATCACACGGATTTAGACCTATTGTTTTTATATAAAGTGTTCACAGGCAAATTTGCCTGGCGTCGAAATCACACTCATATAAATGTCAGGAAACACTATATCGAGTTCAACCTTTAGTTTAAATTGATAATTGTTTGTTTTACTCACGTTTTGCAGTTTGCCTGTTAAATCCAGTAATGCAGCAGTTCTTCAGCCACTCAGTCCGGCTGAGGGAGTGTGTTCTGGTGGGAAACGTGAACGTCACTGGATACCCTCTATTGAGGGACTTGAATTTGGATATGCCTGCCTCCATAACAAGACATCGACCAATAGTTTTAAATCATCGCAGCACTGGCATTCAATTGCTTATAAAGGATGACACACTTGCTGGACGCAAATAGAAGCCATTATAATCAATGATGCCCTCTACACTGGATACAGTACACAGATGTGCGCTAACTTTACTCCACGCGCGCGAGTCTTCCAACAACAGGACAATTAGAAGAGTAAAGTACAGCAGCAGCTTTATTGCAAACCGTAAGTGAACGATTCATAATGCTTTGTTAATTATGGTCACTTTTCATGTTTCAGTTTTTTCTGTATTTTATAAGAAATATTCAGATTATTATGACATACTAAGCCATAATTATAGAAAGTTTCTCATTATTATGACTTACAGAATCACGTTTTTTACATAATATTTACATATTTTATTTCACTGTGGTGGAAACTGCTTTTAAATGGAAGACTTTGTTTTATTTGACTTTAACTCACTAGTTCAAATAACAGTTATGGTAGCTATAGCAACATTGTAATTGCACTGTTAAATGTCGCTGTAGATTTAGCAGCACAGTACTGTAAAAACCTACAGTACAAAACTGCATTTATATATTACAGTAAAATACCGTAATTTGCATTGCATTCTGGGTCATTTTGTTTGGGCGGGAACATTTTACAGTATATTTTAGTGTTGCTGTAACCTGGCTGTAATATGCCAGGCAATAATACAGAGTTGCTGTAAAGAGAGCGCGCGCGCCGCCTGACTGACGTCAGAGCACAACTGCAAGCAGACCATTTACTGGATGGATATCTCACTCTGCGGATATCTGGAAATTTGGTAAGTTCATTTTTACTTTTATAATTAGGTTTTGGGATTTTACGCTATAGTGTACATAGCTTTTAATGTGAAATGACAGTGCAGTGGAAGTTTAGCCAGCGATAGTTGCAAAAACACCGTTAGTTAACGTTAGATCTGCTCTTTCACCCCGCAGCTTGTCCCGACATTTTCAAATCTAACTCCGTGAATTAACGTTACCTTACGATTTATTTCGACTAAACCAGACTTGGTGATTGTTGCAACGGTGGAAAGACAAATCGAGGTGTTTTTTTGTTTCTGTCGAGTTTTAATTCAATGTGTTTTACGATGGTCTGCGAGATAAAATGACTGCATTTGACATTTATGATAACAAAAATGTCTAACGTTAACTTTTATCTCTGTAGAGATCCTTTTCATAACATCCGAGCCTATCAGTTGTAAAAACAAGCACTTATAATAGACATAACGTTAACGTTACATACATTTTGCTCAAACTGTTATTGCAGTCCGTTCCCCACATGACGAACTTGATGGTTTTGTGATTTTACGAACTTGTATGATCAATACGGGATCAAATTGAATAACGTTAAATCGTTTAGACACAAAAACACGTGAAAACAAGGCATAAAAATACTGCACTTTTCTTTGCAACGCAAAATGGGTGATTTGGGCTTAGAGAGATAGGCTATTGGTACCAGTATAGCCTTTTACGTAATTTCTATTCAGGCGGGAGACCCAGTTCTTTAGCATTGTGATTTGTAATGACAAAAAAATATTATTATAATAATAAAAAATATGAATTAAGGTGTAGCTGCACCATTGTTAAAAAAAAAAACTATCAGGCAACAAAGACAAGTAAAATGCATGCCAAAAAAACAAGTTAGAATATTCAGAGAGGTGAAGTGAAGCTCATTTTTTTATTAACCTAACGTTAGATGTATTGTAAGCAGATGTATA
This sequence comes from Phoxinus phoxinus, assembly GCF_949152265.1. Lineage (NCBI taxonomy): Eukaryota > Metazoa > Chordata > Actinopteri > Cypriniformes > Leuciscidae > Phoxinus > Phoxinus phoxinus. The sequence goes on from NC_136887.1 coordinate 5,368,243, forward strand.
AAATATTTGTCCTCAACAAGCAACTCATAACAGTTAACTGATTAATATTTATTTTGATTTCTTACAGCTCTACAGTGTGGGACAATTGTATTTGCAGCCTGGGAAGGAGTTTTCTGTAAGTATTAGCCATTTTAATACAATGCTTTGAACTTAAAGTTTTAAAATTTAAAGGTAAAAAAAAAAAAAAACGTTTTAAATTGGCTGCTTTTGTTATTTCTACATAATTTTCTTTACAATTTTTCTCTTACACTGTCTGCTCATCATTATTGGTGCCGTGGCTAACAGGTTTTGTCATACTTGTTTTTGTGTGTCATGTCTTTTTCAGTTTTGGTCATCAGTCCAATCTTCGCCAGGTTCCAGTACAGTTCCAAAGTCATCCCAGCCAAGTTTTAGAGTATGTCCAGCTACAGCTAAGTCATGCAGTTTCTCAACCTCTCTCTTAAATGTGCACCATACATGCAAAAGTTCACAGAAATGTGTACAGCTACACTCACCTACACACACACACACACACACACACACACACACACACCCTTACATATTAATATTCACACTCATACACACAGACTCACTTACACATACACTCACTTACACAAACTCAGACACATACTCACACACTCACACATATACATGCTCATTCACACACACACATACTCTCACACACAGACTCAGAGATGTTTGTACAGCTACACACTGATATTCACAATCAAACACACACTTACTCACACATTCACAGACACACAAACATAATCATACACTCTCAAACATACACATACTGTACAGACGTTTGTACACACACACACACACACACACACACACAGACATTTGTACATCTACAATCACTTGCACTCTCACTCACACACACACACACACACAGCTGTAAGTATTTGTATTCACTGCACATACATATACTCGATTAATATGTACAAACAGCAATATATAAATTGTACCATTAAGAATGGAGTGAAGTAATTCATGGAGTTTATTGACATAAGGTTGTTTTCAGAATAAAACATTGTAGGTAATTAACATTGTGTTCTTTAATTTTCAGGATTGTAATTGATTAATAAAAACATTTTTTTTACAAGAACATTGTTTGGATTGTCTTTTGATTTGCAGTTATTCTGGAGTTGCATTATAATATTATTACCTATAGATTTATATACTGTAATAACTACATATATAATTATAATATTATCATTATTAGTAATATAATAATATTTAGCAGTAATGTATCAATATAGATATTACAGTACAATACCGTATAATTACAGCAGAAGCAGACTAAATTACAAAATACTGTAAAAATACAGTACATTACTGTTTTGTATTTTACAGTACTGATTTTGTGTACTGTAAAGTGAATTACAGTACAGTTACTGTAAATCGAAATACAGTAACTTGCTGGCAACCGTGCTGCCAGTACTGTACTGTAAAATTACAAGAAAATCGTTAACAGTGTTATGGTCTGTGGTATGAAAATTTGATGATATTCTTTAATGATAGCCTCTATAATGAAGTTTCGCTCAATCAGTAACTGATCTCTGCAGCAAAGACCTGTTAGCACTGCTGCTATAAGAGACGATATTGTTTGTGCATTACTTTGAATAATTCAAGTATGTGCTATTGATGAATCTTGCTCTATCACCGATACTTTTAATGGATAGCAATGAAGCTCATTTCAATTGCTACATTAAATTGTGTGAGACTTGCAGCAAAACAGTTTAATTAGAATATTTTGTCTCTTCCCTGTTGTATGCTGTCCCTACAGAGATGTGGTTTGTATCCATAAATGAGTTCTGATATTACTGCAGGATAATTACCAGAATGAGAATCATTTCCATCCTCACATTATTTTTAATAAAGTCAAAATGTTGTAAGTTATTTTAGTAAACATTTTTTTTTGTATATCTTGTTATTTTGTATTATTATTATTAATAATAAGTGTGTGTCTGTTCTTATTTATACATGGCTTGAAACACTAACATTATATTTATCGGCATATTGCACAACCCACCATAGAGAAGAAAATTGAAAGTATTTGTAATGATAGACTGCTATTTAAACTTTAAAGCCTGTTCATCTACTATTGGAATTAGTAGTAGTCATACTTATTTGTGCTCTGTAGTGTGTGTACATCTCAATGCAGTTATTTGCCTTGGCCAGGCCTTCCATAGCATAGGTTTCAGTTACTGCTTGACCTCGACGATCTCTTTATTAGTAGTCAAGCTGCTGGTATGAGCATGTCAATACTGATTTAGATAAAGATTTGCTATCGTGTTTACACATAACATATCAGGTCAGATCACCAAAATAACCGCATCACTGACCCTTAACACAGCAATTCTTTCAGCATTAACACAGGCATTCAGAGGAGAGAATAAACCATAATGTTTGATTGTGCCTCTGTCGAGCTTGTTGAGTAAAAATGGAGAATTACTGTGCCGTGAAGATCACACCATAGAAACAGTGTGTGAGTGCTGGGCCCAATTTTGCCTCTGATTAAACCATCATCTATAATTTGAAATGGATGACACAAATTGTTACGGTTCCTTTTGTGTGTGAGCAGAATGCCTAATGGTCAATCCTATAGGCTGTGATTGGAAAACAATCAGTGTGACCCTAGTTCACTCTTTAGTTCCCATTTCATTCGCGTCAACAGATCAATAGCTCACTTGTCAATATACATATGCTGCTGATATTGGGCTCATAAAATATTAATGCTTGCATCAACATGAAACTCCATTGGAAATGTCGGGCAGTACTTGACATAAAATAATATTGTGAACTTACTTCTGAATGCATAAACTATAGGTTTAAAACATAGGTAAATTATCAAAATAAACAATTAACTAAATCTGTACTATATATATTAAATCTCACCAAGGCTGTATTTTTTTAATCAGAAATACAATAAAAAC